>NC_091171.1:11393816-11696316 GCF_040958095.1 Procambarus clarkii
TAACTCCAATAAAAAAAATTGACCTCATATATAATGAAATGGGTAGCTTTATCATTTCATAACTAAAAAATTAGAGAAAATATATTAATTCAGGAAAACTTGGCTTATTAGGCAAATCGGGCCTTGAATAGTAGGCCGAAAAGTGCGTTCTGGCTACTAGGTACGACATATATATATATATATATATATATATATATATATATATATATATATATATATATTCCATATATATATATATATATATATTTTATTAAATATGACCGAAAAAGTAAGATTAATAATTCTAACACGAATTTTCTCAATCTTTCGTACATTATGCTTCACTGTTGGAGGTAAATCAAAAATCACTTCTCCAAAATTCATTTTTATTTCTAGTCTGACGCGACACGGGCGCGTTTCGTAAAACTTATTACATTTTCAAAGACTTCACAAATACACAACTGATTAGAACTTGCATTTCCCTGATTTTATATCTACTTTTGAGTGAGGTGTATATATATATACATATATATATATATGTATATATATATATGTATGTATGTATGTCCATTTTTTAGGCGATGCTGTGGTCACAAGCTGAACAGCAGTGCTGTGAGCTCATGCTGCGTGCACCAGCCTTGGTGTCTCACTCAGTACCGAGGCTCGCACACCAGGGAATGTTGCCCACAATTTTTTTTTTAAATGGAGTCTGTTTACAAGAGCCCTGAGGAAGCTGATGTGAACCGCATGTAGCCACAGGACTTTTAATCTTGCGTAAGACTCCCAAACATCACATCGTGTCGTGGGCAATTTATCGACAGTTATTCAAGACATCATATGATGTTTTGCGCACTTTAAGGGATAATTACTGACTCATTATCCAATGAAAAGAAGCTACTTTCCAAATGAGGGGAAAACTGACATACTGTATTTAAAATTTTACTCACTTAAATTAAAAGAATCCATCCACAAGTCTGACTGAAAAAATCCAAAGACAGTAATTATGACTAATACGGGGCAATCTAAAAAGATCAAATGAATGCTTGATCATAAGCAGCCAAGATCAACATATATAATACGTAATTCACTAACACAAGTCAAAGAATTATCTTACTGAGAGGAGCATTGATGTGGTCGATGGAAGCCAGGAGATGAACATTGGGAATTGAAGCCAAGTACGCAATAGCAGATTGAGCTTTTTCTCCACGAAGCATTGGACCATCTATATTGTGGATAATTATGAACAAGGATTCTGCACTTGTTTTCGTGTAGAATTCATGAATAAATTCCAGCTGCTCTTGGACACTGTGAAAACTACTCGTGTGATCTAAAATATCTTCTGTTATGTTATTTAAAATCTGCAAAGAAATAATTTGTAAAAGTTAAATCTATTGAATTCATTTAGAAAATACATATCTGTCACATAAAATACTTTTACACACATGTGCTTCCTACATACATCTACATTATCATATTTTTTGTAATTGTTAATGCTCATAATAGCCTACCAAAATTCTCTTCTCGTTTCTGTATTTTATCTATTGCTTCTCTTCCTCGCTATCAACGCATTTCCTGTCTACAGTGGAAAATTACATTAAAAGATTCAGATCTTGAGCTGTGAGACCAGAATAACACTTTAAATTAGCCTATTGCCCATAAGAAGAGATGCTGCAAGAAAGAAATAAAAGTATATAGAAACACACTTTTCCAGGTGAGAAACAGATTGAGATGCACAGGTGGAAGTTAAAAACACAAAATGAGCCAGATTGCTGTAAGAAAATAATTGTATTCAGTGAGGGGGACAAAAAAAATTGCAATGAGCCTGAAACAAAGCAGCAAACCACTTCCATTTACAGCTTTCAAGAACAAATACACCAATGCCATAACCAAGAGAAGTCCCAAAAAGCACCACCAAGGAAGAGGCCCAACAGGACTCCGACCATACTGAAGATTACAGAACAACCTCAAAGGTGGTATGTCTAGAGGCTGTTGGTCCTCACAATCAGTGCCAGAGAAGGCAACCCTAAAACAATCATGTTAAGGTGGATCTTATAATTCAGAGGCAAAAAAAATTACTGGGCACCATGCCATAAATTGAACACTAAAAAGCACAAAATCTGCTGCAGAAATGTGACCTTAAAATTATAACCAGTCAATAGGACAGTCTGTTGAGCCATGTACTTGCCTTCGTGGATGCCAGGCACACAGCGTGAGTGGTGACCTCCTGTGATCTGGTTATACTACCTAGTGCTCTCATCATACAGCAGTCAGTGGAGGAGATTATAGTTGTTACTTATGTACTTTCAAAACAATTATCTGCTACTTTAGAGGCTCCAATAATTTTTCTGAGATGGTTTCGAGTTTCTAATAAAAATTGTTAACGTAATTGAACAGTTATCCTCATTGGACTGGGGTATACGTTGTCTTTATCTCTCTCTCTCTATCAGACAAGACCAATTGAGAAGTTACTTGTTTTGGTTGAGCTTGGGCACTCAAGACAGCGTACTAGCAATGAGATGGGTGGACCCATATCTTTGGCACAAGGAAGCAAGCTTGGAAACCTTGCCAAGAATTTTTTGGGTTAGCCACCCAGAAAGGTAAGGGTCACAAAAACCCCTATTCTGGTGAAAATTGCAACCAAAAGCCGAACGAGTGGATAGAACTCCCAAAACAAAAATGAGCAAACTATGACGTCACCCATCGTCGTGCTGCTGTCTGCGCAGCCCCCCAATCCCGGGAAGGGGGAAGGGGTAGCCCCATACCTACCGCGCCAGCAATCCACACCCCAGTTCTGAGGCTGGATGTCAAAACACGCGAAAAAAAATGCAGACCGAAGGGAGGGAGGGATGCAGGGATGCCTCCAGGACTTGGCCAGAAAATGGCGTTTCATTACATTCAACGCTGGTTTTCTGGGGGGGGGGGGGCCTACGGCTCCCCGGAGCTAACTACCAACAGAGGAAAAGAATAAGGATTTACCCGGGAGGCGGTTGCTGGTCACTCCTCAACCGAAGTCGAGACAACTGGATACATCCCCCCGACCCAAAGCGACACAGGCCCGACTGGGCCCAGGAACGTTTATACAAAGTAACACACAACCAGGACCCTGTTCAACCGCCAAAATCCCTGCGCCCGAATGTCAGCCCAGGGCATATTGCCAAAGACGGCATCAAGAGCTGCAAACTTGCAGACGTCATGGGCACGGGGATAGACCGCAGGCTGGCTAGCCTTAATAACCCTGCGGACGACCTGGGAGACCCGCACCCTCGAACAGGGAAGAAGGTAAACCGGATCAACCCAAAGCGCATCCGCGGACACAGAAGCCGTGGCGCGCAAATAACGGCGGAGATGCAACCTGGTTGATACCTGGTTGATGGGGTTCTGGGAGTTCTTCTACTCCCCAAGCCCGGCCCGAGGCCAGGCTCGACTTGTGAGAGTTTGGTCCACCAGGCTGTTGCTTGGAGCGGCCCGCAGGGCCACGTACCCACCACAGCCCGGCTGATCCGGAACTTCTCTTAGAAAACCGTCCAGTTTTCTCTTGAAGATGTCCACGGTTGTTCCGGCAATATTTCTTATGCTCGCTGGGAGGACGTTGAACAACCGCGGACCCCTGATGTTTATACAGTGCTCTCTGATTGTGCCTATGACACCTCTGCTCTTCACAGGTTCAATCTTGCATTTTCTTCCATATCGTTCACTCCAGTACGTTGTTATTTTACTGTGTAGATTTGGGACCTGACCCTCCAGTATTTTCCAGGTGTATATTATTTGGTATCTCTCTCGTCTCCTTTCTAGAGAGTACATTTGGAGAGCTTTGAGACGATCCCAATAATTTAGGTGTTTTATCTCGTCTATGCGTGCCGTATATGTTCTCTGTATTCCCTCTATTTCAGCAATCTCTCCTGCTCTGAAGGGGGAAGTGAGTACTGAGCAGTACTCGAGACGGGACAGCACAAGTGACTTGAAGAGTACAACCATTGTGATGGGATCCCTGGATTTGAAAGTTCTCGTAATCCATCCGATCATTTTTCTGGCTGACGCGATATTTGCTTGGTTATGCTCCCTAAACGTTAGATCGTCGGACATCATTATTCCCAAATCCTTGACATGCTGTTTTCCTACTATGGGAAGATTCGATTGTGTTTTGTACCCTGTATTATGTTTCAGATCCTCATTTTTGCCGTACCTGAGTACCTGAAATTTATCACTGTTAAACATCATGTTATTTTCTGCTGCCCAATCAAAAACTTTGTTGACATCTGCTTGTAGTTTTTCAATGTCTTCAGCAGAGGTAATTTTCATGCTGATTTTTGTGTCATCTGCAAAGGACGACACGAAGCTGTGGCGTGTATTTTTGTCTATATCAGATATGAGAATAAGGAACAGTAGCGGTGCAAGGACTGTACCTTGAGGTACAGAGCTTTTAACATCGCTTGGACTCGATTTTATCTGATTGACTGTTACTCTTTGTGTTCTGTTCGACAGGAAATTGAGTATCCAGCGTCCTACTTTTCCAGGTTATTCCCATTGACCTCATTTTGTGAGCTATCACCCCATGGTCACATTTGTCGATCGCCTTTGCAAAGTCTGTGTATACAACATCTGCATTTTGCTTTTCTTCTAGGGCTTCTGTGATTTTGTCATAGTGGTTGAGTAACTGTGACAGACAGGATCTTCCCGCTCTAAATCCATGTTGTCCTGGATTGTGCAATTCATTGTTTTCCATAAAACTAGAAATTTGATTCCTAATCACTCTTTCAAACACTTTTATTATGTGTGATGTTAGTGCAACTGGCCTATAATTTTTTGCCAAGGCTTTACTCCCCCCCTTGTGCAACGGAGCTATATCTGCAGATTTAAGTGCTGCTGGTATCTCCCCTGTATCCAGGCTCTTTCTCCATATTACGCTGAGTGCTCTCGCTACTGGTACTTTACATTTCTTTATGAATATTGAATTCCATGAGTCAGGCCCAGGAGCCGAGTGCATAGGCATATTATCAATTTCTCTTTCAAAGTCTTCCGAGTTTGTGGTAATATCCGTTATATTATCTGCAGCTTGAATGTCATTCATAAAGAAGCTGTCTGGGTCATCAACTTTCATGTTGTTTATTGGTGTGCTAAACATAGCCTCATACTGGCTTCTTAGAATTTCACTAATCTCTTTGTTGTCCTCTGTGTACGTACCTTCATTTGTAATTAACGGTCCAATACTGGTCGAGGTTTTGGATTTTGATTTTGCGTATGTGAAAAAATATTTCGGATTTTTCCTTATCTCTTGTATAGCTTTCTGTTCCAATTCCATTTCCTCAGACTCATATGATCGCTTCAACGTTTGTTCTATTTCCTCAATCTCCCTGCTTAGGCTTGTTTTCCTTGCTTGTGATAGTTGTGTCTGCCGAAGCATTTCCGTTATTTTTTTCCTTCTCCTGTACAGTCGTCTCCGTTCTCTTTCTAGAGTGGTCCTCTTTCTGCCCCTCCTCACAGGTACGTGCTTCAAGCAGACCTTGTAAGCTTCAGCTGTCAGTTGAGCTATTCCCTGTGTGGGAGTTTTGTCGCTTAAGACCGTCTCCCATTGAATGGTTGCAAGGTCTACATTTATTTTTTCCCAGTCAATCCTCTTATTGTTGAAATTGAATTGATTGAATATTCCTTCTCGCTTGTTGGGTCTCTTAGACCTACTACCGTTATTTATGCTAGTTCACACTTCAATGAGCTTATGGTCTGAGTATGAAGTATCTGAGATTGTGATATCCCTGATTAGTTCATCATTGTTTGTGAATAACAAGTCTAGTGTGTTTTCGTTCCTAGTTGGTTCTGTAATCTGTTGATTGAGCGAGAATTTGTCACAGAATCTCAAAAGTTCTCTAACCTGTGGTTGGTTATTTCCCGGGTCATTCCCTGCTATGATATTTGTGTTTGCCGTTCTCCATCTTAGACTCGGTAAATTGAAATCTCCAAGAAAGATAATATCTGGAGCTGGGTTTGCTAGGTTGTCAAGTATGTTCTCTATTTTGTGCATCTGTTCTGTGAATTCCTCAATCGTTGTATCTGGCGGTTTATATATTAGAATAATAATTAGGTTTAGTTTCTCGAACCGGGCACAAAACATGATGCACCCCCGGCCGAAACAATCAAGCATCAACAACCCAGGGACCCCTCCAGAATGCAGCAGTCTCATTCTTCGCCAGAAAAGGAGAAGGCTGCAGACGAACAAACCGATCACCCCGGCCGAAGAAGCAGAAACCTCTGTGCCGGAGGAGACCATGAAGCTCACCTACCCAACCTCCAGAGGTCAATGCCAGCAGGAAAAAAAAAAGGGCCTTCGAAAAACAATCCGGAATCGAAGGGGCGAAAACAAAACGAGAAGAAAAAAAAAGAGACCACTCTGTCCAATGACCAGGACAGCTCAGACAGTGCATGAGCAGGCCGGAGGTGAAACAACGCCCGAGACAGCATGCGAAACAGCGCAGACTTGACATCAATACCGAAAGCAAGCTGAAGCGGCTCTGCCAGCGTCGCATGATACGAGGGGACAGTGTTTAGCATAAGAAGAAGGTCCTGGAACAACCAAGAGAGAAAGGACAACACCCTAACAGAAAGCGAAGTACAACGACAAAGGCGAAAGAAAAACTGGAAGGACCACCAGGAAACTTCATACTGCCGCCGAGACGAAGCCCGCAGGTGGGACACTAATAAGGAAGCCACCTGATCACCATAGAGATGATGATAAACGCGCGTCAAAAATACCATATGCAAAGACTCAAGGAGAAGATCGAACCATCCACGTGACGTACCGGTCCGATCTGCTGGAAGAGGCGGAGCCACGGAACAACCTCCGGGTTCGGACACCGAGCAAGCAGCGCCTGAAACCACGGCTGGGCCGGCCACCAAGGGGCCAAGAAGACAACTCTCCCCTGGTAAGTCTAAGCAAGTCAGGACCTGGAGCAATAGCTAAACCGGGGAAAAGAGGTACAGGAACCCCCACCTCGACTAGTCCTGCCGAAAGGCGTCGACCCCAACAGCCTCGCAGTCGGGAAAGAACGCCACATACAGGGGAAGGCGCGGTGACCATGCCTGCGCGAAGAGGTCCACCTCGGGGGGTCCAAACCTCTAGCAAAGCCAACGGAAGGAGTTGGTGTCGACCTTCCATTCCGTGGAGAAGGGAACAAAACGAGACAGGCCGTCGGCCAAGACGTTGGACACTCCCTGCACGTGAACTGCCAGGAAAGCCAAACTCCAAGAATTCGGCAGACAAGACACCCGAAGCGACCAGCGCCAAAGAGCCAGCCAGACCTAATCGAAGTTTCCCCCTCCCGGTTCAGACAATGAACCACCAGGAAGCAGTCCGAATGGAGCCGAATCGTCGACCAGCGGACGACTTGAATCCTCCAAAGAGCAAACCACGCCGCCGCAAACTCCCGCACAGTACTGTGGGCTCGATGAAAGGACGAATCCCACCATCCCTGGCCGGCTTGGTGAGCACTGGTCACAAAGCCCCAGCCGAGAGACGATACGTCCGTGTACACATCGAGCGAGAGCTCAGGTAGGCGCCAAGGCACTGAACCCCCCCAAAAAACGAAAAGGAAGCCAGTGATGCAGCAATTGACGCAAAGCCCCCAGGGTCTGAACCCAGCGATCGCGAGAGAGGCGGAAGGGACGTCCCCGAAGGAACCAGAACAGCCGACGAAGCCAAACCCGACTTGGCGGGTAGACCAGCATCGCGAAGTTCAAGCTCCCGCACAGAACCTCGAGCAACCACCGGGTGACCCGGGAGCTCCCCCCCCCCCCCACAAGAAACAGGCACAAGCAGGACCGCAGCCGCAGAAGAGACTGGAGGAAGTGGTCAAGAGTCCCACACAAGGCCCAGCCAGGTCCGAACCTGTGAGGGAACCAGATGGGACTTTCTCCAGTTCACCAAGAACCTGAACCCGGCAAGCTGAGAAAGAACCAGATCCCTGGCAAGCAGATAAACGGACTGGCTGGGAGCCCAAACCAATCAGTCGTCGAGGTAGGCCAACACCCGAACACCTAACAGACGCAGACGGGTCACCACGGTGCCAGGTTCAAATCGAACGGAAGACAACAAAAACGGTAAGCACAAAGCCCCACAACAAAACCGAGCCAGTCCCTGAACCCCGGATGAATTGGGACATGCCAATAAGCGTCCCGGAGGTCCAGGGGACACCATCCAGGTGCCCGGCTCCAACAGGGGCCGAACCTGGGACAGCGTGGTCATCTGAAAGGAGGGGCAATGAACCCAGGGGTTCAGACGGGACAAGTCCAGAATGAACCGCAGGTCCACTCAGTCCTGTTTCGGGACTGGAAACAGTCGGGAAACCAATCTAAAGGACATCGTTGTTTCGACCACGCCCAAGCGAACCCACTCCAAAATGACCTGACAGAGCGCAGGGAAAGAAGCCTGCCCCGCCAGCCCCGAACCCCCCACAGGAGGAATGGCCACCCAACGTCACTGGAGGCTGTGCGAAACGACTCGAAACGCCCACAAATCATGGGACCAGGCGTGAGCGAACAGTGTAAGCCAACCCTCCATCGCCCCGTCAATAGGGTGAACCGCGAAAGGGCCGGCGCCCCTTACGAGACCCAGAACCTCGCACAGATCGAAATCCGCGCCGACAAGACGAAGGCGGGTCCGAAGGAGGAGCTGAACCCGAACCTGACACCAGTTGCCTACCACGATGAGAGGAACCCCGAGCCTTGGCACGACCCTTCCGGGAAGGTCCACAACGGGACCCCCGGAGAACCAGCAAGTCCGACATAGGACGGCAAGAAGCCAAAGCAGCCTGAACATACTGCGTAACGATGGAAGCCTCAAACAAAATAGGGCAAAAAGGGGAAGACATCCTAAGAGCCGAGGCCAAAGCCGATTCCACAGAGGAGGCATAAAACAGAGCCACCGCATCCCACAAGATCGGCGTGAAAGCTTCAGCACGGCAGCCAACGAGCGAGCCACCGAGGCCAAGGGGCAAGACTCAGGAACAGCCCCTAGCGCCCCACATCCTCTAAGCCAGGCGGAAGATGGCTCCAGGAAGGAAAAGAAGCTCAAGGCTGCAACCAAAAGGCCCCGAGCGCGCAAGTCCTCCGCCACCTGCGCTGCCGAAAGGGAGGGAATCTGCACATGGAGCTGAACAAAACCAACATCCCGGGGAAGGGCAGGAGCAAACAAGCACTCATTGAGGTGCTCAAGGTCGCCCCCCAGGAAAACCTGAAGCACCGTCGAAGCTTCTTGCCACTCAAGCTTACATGAGCGGCAGGAGGAGTGCCAAGCCTCCACGGTAAAGACAGGACAGTCCGCCAGCCAGGACGACTTCGAAACCTCGTAACGGAGGCAGAAAGGGAACGAAGTCCCAAACCTGAAAGCCTTTTGAACTTTTTAAATGGACTGAACCAGGGTCGAAGCAACCCAAACCCCCAAGTCCAGGTCCCTATAAGCAAAACGGGGCAGCCCCGGGGCATCTGGGTGAGTAACCAACCGAGCGCGTTGCAACAACCGAAACCTAGAATGCAACGCCTGCGCAGCCTGTACCCGAAGATGATCATCCACAGATTGGGAAAATTGAGTCACCAGCAAACAACAATACTCGTACAACGTACCCCAAGGAACAGAGCCAGGCGCTGTGATAGGTGACAACAAGCTGCGCAGCACCCTGCGGCCCTTACCAGTGCAAAAACTGCCTCTTACTCTAAGGTAAACTAGGGAGATAAAACACACAAGTACCCAAAGGGTGGCCGAGAAACCGAGCAGTAAAACAGACACACAGAGGCAGAGCCAAAGGAACCTGTGGAAGGTAACCCCAAGCCGCAAGGGCAGTACTTACAAGGCACCTAGGGAAGGGAACCCTAGGTGCATGCAGCCTGAGTACCGAGGAATAACCCCTGGCTTTCGCACCCCTGGAGAACAGCAACCACACACAAGGCACAGCGCCGCAAAAATACTGGAGCCAGAGCACACAACTGAGCCGATAGCATCAGCCTCAAGAACTGGGGTATGGATTGCTGACGTGGTAGATCTGGCGCTACTCCTTCCCCCTCCCGGGGAGGGGGGGGGGGGGGGCTGCGCAGACAGCGGCGCAACGACGGGTGACGTCATACTAGTTTGCTCGTTTTTGTTTGGGGAGTTCTATCCACTCGTTTGGCTTTTGGTTGCAATTTTCACCAGAATAGGGGTTTGTTTTGGAACGCCTACCTTTCTGCGTGCCTAACCCGGTCGATGGCAGACATAGAATGCTTCCAATTACACGGGGGTTTCTATAGGCCATTGCTCCCGTTGCCTCTCTAGAGGGGGCCAGGTTCTGGCTCATGGTCCCCAGTAGGCCCATAAGAACTCTCTACACATGACTGATGCCAAAGTCTGACATTAGCATATCAGCCTAGTAAGCTCCGGGGAGCCGTAGGGGCTCCCCCCCAGAAAACTCAAGAATAGGATAAATATCAAATAAATATGAACTGCTGGAAATTACTATTAGGTGGTGATCTAAAGTTGTAATCCCCAACTGTTTAAGAATCCGAGTCTATATCAGAATTTTGTTTATACCTGTGAAACTATTATGTATGTGTATATGGTATAACAACTTACATGGATATCAGCACTATGGTGGCTGGATATATGACTTGCAACAATAGGCTGACAACTAATATACTGTATTAAAAGAGGCATGGCAAGTACAAAATTAAATCCAAGTATACCTGTAATTGCATTACCATACCATATATTAAAAACTTACATTTTTAAGAGTGAGGGATGGAAAGAAACCATTGACAACGATGTGGTCAAAATCAGGTAAATATTCTTGCTGGAACTTTGAAATTAGTTGTTTCTTGCTTCCAAGACCATAAAGGAATATGCTGAAGCCTTCACTGTAAGGTTAAAACATTTGGTAAATAACATGATAAAAATGGGAGTTGAGTGTACAATACTGTAACAGTACTGTATATGAAAAGCACATTTCTGAGCAGACTCGCTTGGTTACCCCCTAGATTAATATACCGCTGCCATAAGGAAAAATAACAAGTCAGTTGCAGGGAAACATTTGAGGTAGAAGTGCCACAGGAAACTTAAAACATTCCCGCAAGGCCAAACTTATACTAGGGAACAGTGGAAGAATTTATTCATATAAAGTGAACTGTAAATTATTCAATGTTGTGTAGAAAAGGAATGGACTGTGTAAGGATAATTTATCAGAAGGCATTGTATAGTGGTACTGTACTGCACCAGAAAACCTGAGAAAGAGTTTTGTGATTGTGCAACCATAAAAAAATCACGTGATGTATTTGCAAAGAGACATCTTGTACAGGAAGCACATACAAAAAATTCCAAACTTTGTGTCCCCTTTATGGATATCAAAATATGAAATATTTAATAGGTAAGGACTTTGACAAGTGCTCAGCGAATATGGAGTTGGCATAGTTCTGATAACCATTCCACTGAAAGCGCTTTCATAATACCCACAGCAAGTATGAGCCGCATATGTCAATGCTTCAACATGTGGGCAACTGGATATCATTTTGCCAAATTTCAGTTGTGCTTGCAACCTTTAGAGTGGCTGTATTTTGATAATTTGGGAAGCTATCAGCGCTAACCAACCCCTCTAAGAAAGTCATATGACACCCTAACCAAACTTCTAGATCAGTCACATGTCACCTTCTCCCATCACCTCTAAAGACAATATTCATATATATTTAGCATTATAGTGATGACAATAGGGTTTCCCTGAATAAACTTGAGGAACCTGTATGAAATTTTGATTGAGTGGTGAGAAACACATCCTTCGTGGCAGAAATTGAGCATGCATGAACTGAACCCAAGGCACCTAACAGGGCAGCAAGTCACCAATACATACATTTATGAATGCTCCCCCAAAACAAAAGTAAAACAGCTAAATTTATTTGCCATTGTCTCAATTTATAAATGAGCATGTAAAAGTTACTTGTGTAATTAGTGTCTGGTTTGTTATTTATTAATGTATTTGTTTAAAACATTATTGATTTCCAAAAATTCCCGAGTGAGAATGTTTACTTTGCTATGGAAGATTCCCTCTCAGTAGCAGACCGATTTTGATGCCCACTGATGTGAGGAGGCAAAACAGATTTTGAAGTGAGAGATGCCTACAGTGAGCCAAGACAGTCACAGGGGGCAGGCATGTCAATAGTGGCCATACAGTCTCACTGCCATACACTCAGGAAAGCTACCCTGAAATGATAGATCAAACCTATCATCAAGCATGTCATTAGATACAACTTTTACTGGATCTAGTTTCAATCAAGGTATTATGAAACTCAAAGTGTACAAGTTACTGCATATTAATTTTGGAGACTCGATGTGTAGAACACTATACTGTTGGAAGAAGAGCAATTCCAGAAATATGTACACTATAAACCAATTTAATTAAAGGGTTTATAGTGTATTTATAGTTTAAAGGGTATAACACAATGTTTGGTTTTAGAATTAACATAGGGTCATATAAATAGTTTTGCTGTCAACACTTCTAAATTTATCAATCAATTCATTTTTTCGGGTGACAGGCAGCCTGTGTATGTATATATTAGGTTAGTATCGAGGTCCCCCCACTGAAATACAGACCCTTCCCAAGATGCAACTCCACAACAGATGACTAACTTCCAGGTACCTATTTACTGCTAGGTGAACACAAGGCATTAGGTGAAAGGAGACTTGCCCAACCACTTCCCTCCCGCCCGGGATTTGAACCTGAAATCTGAACCCAGGATTCCTGATTGTGAGTCAAGAACGAATCCAACTGTCCTACTGAGATACTAAATAAGAACTCGAGTAGGAAAATAAGCCAATGAAACTAACCACAAAAATGTCATCCATCGAGGAAACATATTCCTATGTTCCTCAATTAGTGCCGCTCTTTCTTCTTTATGGGATGCAGCCACACTCGAAAGGATTGTCTGAAGGGCCTCTGAAGACAGCCTAGGAGTTTCTAGCCGACTGAGGGTGTGATCTGAGGTAACTATTTTCCCTGTATCACCATTGGATGTGAAATAATCATCTGACTTACCAATCTGGAAACGAATAAGTAAATTATTACAAATTTCTGGCCAAAAATAAAATGACAAAAGCACTCATGTCTTGCTACATTTCCTCAAACTCCAAAATGTTTCATTAAATCACTAAATTCCCCTGCCTGTGGAATCTTACCTTATTTGTACGTTTTTATACGTATACCAGGCATTTCCTTTTCCACCAGTATAAACTTAGAGAGGAAATAATCATTCCCCACATTCTTTAATTTTAAATGAACACATGCTCCCATCTGAGAAACAAAATTTATAATAAAAATTAAATCATAAAAACAAATTATAATTCAATGTCCCACACAAAGGAGACAGTAAACAAGACCTAAAACTATATAAATAAAGATTGGCAGAGCCTCAAACTGTCCAGACAGATCCACATGTCAAACTGCTGAAAGAGACAGAGCCTCATAAAGGGGAGGGAATATGAACAACGTAAAGAGGGCGAGGAAACAGGGTTGAACTAGTCACATTAACCAGAACAACAACTTGGCTTGCCAATATCACCAATCACACCTATATGGAGTGGAGTACCTGGACCAGAGGAAAATGGTAAAGGAAAGAGCAAAAATTCAAGTCCAGATGAAACATGCCCACCACAAAACCAGTGTTGAATGCAATGTAGTGCCAATTTTTGGGCAAGCCCCAGTGGTTCCCTGAAGCTACATTGCTGATATAGTGCCAAACTACTAAGTGCCATCAGTCGTGGAATTCTTCCAGGCCTACTGCGGACCACAAGCCAGAACCTGGTCCCCTCCAAAGAGGCAGAGAGAGCAGTTGCACTATGATCGAATTCTTAGTGAATTTTAACCATGTCCGCCACCACTGGGAAAGCACCAACAGTCAATGAGACAAAATAAACTACTGCTGGTTATAAGGAAATATCAATGTCTCAATTCACTATACGAATTCCCCAAACAATTTAAACAAACGATCAAAAAGGTATGAAACCGTTTGCCCCACCTCCCCCCTTCATTTGGCGGGGGAGGGAGGCAGACCGCGTCAGCTGGCTGCTCCACCCTAAGTTCTATGACAATGGGATAAGCTACCCCTGACTCCCTAGGGCAGAGAGGGTGTCAGGGAACCACCAGGGCTAGCCCAGAAATTTTAGTTTCATTTCCTTCAACACTGGTTTTCTGGAGGTCACTTTTGGCTCCCTAAAGCTACCAACCCACAGAGAAGGAAAACAAGAGCACTCAACATGGAGGAGGAGGAAGGACTGCAGGTATCACAATAAAGAAGAAACCACGGGCCATGACACACGACCCAAGGCCTCACAAGGCAGACAAAGACCAAGAATATGCACCAGAACCTGGGTGCCATAATCCAGTCCCACCATCAAAACCCCCCTGTACCCAAGTAACTGCCCAAGACATAGATGAAAATAGCGGAGAGAGCAGCAAACATACGAATGTCATGAGCATGAGGGAAGACCGAAGGCAGGCCAGGTTGAAGAACACTGCGGACAACTGGAGAAACATGAGCCCTGGAACAGGGGACCAGGAAAATCTGAGCAACCCACAACGAGTCCCACCGAGGCTAAGCAATGGCATGAAAGTAGCAACGAAGAACTGCCAACGGGCAAAAAACAAGATGTACTCCCAGCCTAACCAACCAACCAACCATCAACCCCCAATGGACCCCTGCGGAAGCCAACTGACTCATTCTTCACCAGAAAAGGAGGAGCCAGCAGCAATCAAAACAACCCCATGGGCTGAAGGGGCCATGGTAACCGAAAATCCGATGAAAAATGGAATATTTACGAAAAATTACGAAAAATACTACAACGTTCTGGCAACACTGTGGTCCAAACCGTTTAATGATATCTTGAAAATTAACGTAATTAGAGTCAAATTTCCCGCTGCAACTTTCGTGAATCTGGTCCTCGCGGCGTGAGTGCGCCGCGGGGTATTGTATCTTACATTGTAGAAGTCTTATTTTTCGTAATAGCGTTGAAAATAACATTTTATGCATAAAATGAATATAAACTCACTCATTGGCAACAGTATCGTGTGAGAGAGAGGGTGGTATGTGGCTCAGCCCCATCAGTGACTGTGTCTCACGTGGGGGGTGGTTGTATCGCTGACGCGCTCTCACACTATCTCCCAGAACTCATGCTATTATTGTTATTTGTACTGCAATATGACTTACCAAACGAACAAGAGACAAGCATTGAAAGCTAGATGCATGCGAGCTCTCCATAGAAGGTACTAGCTGGCTGCAATGCGTAAATCACGCATGACCGCGAGTAGAGTAACTTGTCGCGCGCGCTACGCAACTCCAACTTTTACAACTAGATCTGGTTTCACAGCCTTTATTTATTATTCAATTTACATGAAACTTGCACATTATATGTAGAGTTTACGCCTCTATAAACGGATGTCATTATTCTTATCTACGTAGATTTACTGATTTTATAAATAATGATACACTTCATTTTGTTGCATACGTTTTTGGGAAACTTTTATAAATCTGTATTATTGCACTAAATACATCTGGGATAATGATGTGACATGCAAATCTTTATTATATAGTAAGGTCATACCTGCGTGTCGTAGAAATGATTTTGGTTCACAATTGTGGGCTGTGAAATCAATTGAACATGGTTGAAAAATTCAATTTTTTTTTTTTTTCTCCGTCTCTATTTAGGCTGAGATGCTGAAACTTGGCCTAGGTGCAGCACCTTTCACATGTATCAGGATAATAAATTATGAATACCCTACAACAATTTTTTATATCCTGGTACCATGGCCCCTGAAGGAACAAAAATCCGGAAGTGAAGGGAACAAAAAGTCGTATAAAAACAAACACAGACTGAAGGGGACACCATAAAACGAGCAGGAAAAAAAGAAAGAATAGGGGCCAAAAAACTATGCAGGCTTAGACCATGCATGAGAAAGCCAGGAGGTGAAACGGTGCTCAAGAAAGATTTCAAAACAGGGCCAAGGAAGTATCAACCTCAAATGCAAGTTGCTGCAGCTCACTAGCACCACACAATCTGAGGCAACAGTATTCGGCATTCTGAACCAGAGAAACCAAGAAAGAAAAGACAGGACACCCAAAACCTACCCTGAAGAACAACGATGAGGGGTGAGGAATTGGCAGAAAGCATGTCAATGAAACTTCATTCTGTTGCTGAGAGAAGGACCACCGGTGGGACACCAGAAAACCAGCCACCTGATCACCACAGAGATGGAAATAACATGCGTCAGAACCTGAGACACGAAGACTGGAGAAGGAGGAACCAGCGAGGTACGTCACTGGACCAATCTTCTGGAAGAAGCGGAGCCGCCAAAATACGGCCAGGTTCAGACACCGAACAAGCAGCACCTGAAACCAAGGCTGGGTCAACTGCCAGGGAGCCACAAGGATCAATCTTCCCTGTAGAACTCTGTTACGACCCCGAGTCCAATTTGGAACTCTGCAAAGGAACCCAGGATTGTAGTATCTCTGTTTACACACATGTAATAGGAATTATTCACTCTTAAGTATTTTATAGTGATAGGCACTGAAAGTTATGGATTAATTGTGGGATTTTGGCTTGTTAAATTATAGTTCGTTTGTTAGGTTGGAGTTTAAGAAGAAGTGAACATTTTATATTCAAGTGGACTGAAACCGCATCTTGCCAAATAGCGGTCGATCGTTTCCTTGCCAGACGTAAGAGCATTTTAGACGCTCAGAGTTGAAAGTACTGTACGCTGTGTTAACATTCTGTTAATGTATTGTAAAGCTAGGATGTTAGCTATACTTAGAACTGCAGAGTGGCAATTTAATATTGTATTGAAGGACAAGCATCCTGTTACTGTACAATCAGTTGTTCACACTCGAGTAAATTTAATCTCTACACAAACTACCAACGGGTCGGACTTGGACTGTGGGCTCTCTCTTCTTACCTCTTTCCAGTCTCTTCTCTCCTTAATTTTTATTGTACAGGATAAGTAAATACTATTAGTGTTTACTTTATGTTCTAAGTGTAATTGTGTCCTAGTCTATTCTTTTGAGTTCCACGTGTTAAATTCTCTGGGGCTTGACTAGTGAACACGTGTTGCGTGTTATAGATGTACAAGTTAAGTGGGGTGTGCTGTACCTTAACCCTCAAACCGCGTATATCATGTATAAATGATATCAGTGACAAAACCGAAACCCCGCACATCATTTATATATGATTTCGTGTCTAGCGCTATAATTTAAACGCCCCGCCTGGGATAGGGGCAGCTATAGTACAGCCACGACCGATAGTTGCCAGATGCCACCTAGAAAAAAAATACAGGCCAACATTCTTGGGTGTTATAGCATCAGTAATTAGCAAGCCACCAAGGCTGGCGCACGCAGCACGAGCTCACAGCACCGCTGTTCAGCTTGTGACCACAGCATCGCCTACAAATGCCAAAATATATTTGATACTACTATTATTTAGCAGTGATAGTATTACTGAAGCCCCCTGACTGTGATAAAACTGACCAAGATTCTGATAATAGCAGGATTGTGGTGATATTTAGCACTTCCATGGAGAGAGGAGTAAAGCTGTGAGAGGGAGGGTTGTGGCGTTGTCTTCTGACTGTGTGGCCACCATTTATTGACTGCACTCACCATACCAGCTTAGTGGTTCGCTATGGTGAACACAAATGTAGATACTTACATATAACGTGTGTATAGTGTGTGATAACAGCGAGAGGAGTAAGTTGGGAGCCGCCATTTTGGTGAGGGAGGAGCGTCGTCTGCACGACTTGGCATGTTGTTTACTGGTGGCCACTATGGTCTTTGGGCACCATACCAGCTTATTTGTACAGGTATGGTGAATAAAACAGGTAGATACTTATATATAATGTGTGTATATAGTGTAATAACACCACAAACAATATTGTTGGAGGAGAAATATTAGTGCGTCTGGCCTTGAGGGCGGCCGCCGATCAGCTGACTGTGTGAGTAGCTACGTCTTTCTGCATTTACTCACCATACAAGCCGAGATGTACAGTTATGGTGAACAAAACATGTAAATACGTATATATAACGTGTGTGTATAGTGAATATATGCAAAAACAGTATTGTGGGAGGAGGAGAATGAGGGTGAGTGAGGTGGTGTTGAGGGAGGGAGTGGCAGTGAGTGGCTCGTTGGTGTTTGGCGGTCACTCCTTGTTGCTTTTTGACTCACAAGACCAATTTAGTAGTTCGTTATGGTGAACAAAACATGCAGATACTTATATATAACATGTGTATATAGTGTAACAACAGCAAAACTATTTGTTTATTGTTTTATGAACATAATTATTGAATCACTAATATGCACACCATAATTTTGAGTACAGTGTTGGTTCACACACACACACACACAAAAAAAAAAAAAAAAAAAAAAAGTTGTTACATTCTTGTACAGCCACTAGTACGCGTAGCGTTTCGGGCAGGTCCCTGGAATACGATCCCCTGCCGCGAAGAATCGTTTTTTCATCCAAGTACACATTTTACTGTTGCGTTAAACAGAGGCTACAGTTAAGGAATTGCGCCCAGTAAATCCTCCCCGGCCAGGATACGAACCCATGACATAGCTCTCGCGGAACGCCAGGCGAGTGTCTTACCACTACACCACGGAGACTTTTTTTGTAGCGCCTGTGGGTGTGAATTCCATTTGGGCCCCTAGCGGTTTGAGGGTTAAGGAACGTAGACCTTACCTATAGTTTGCTGTATGTATCTCGTCTTCTGCCTATGTGGGGTCAGAGAGGTAACGTAAGATTGAGGAGGTAAAGTATTTGTTGTACTTGGGGGGGGGGGTTAAGGTTTAATAAATTATATAAAGGTAATTTAAAGCTGAAATTTCCATCACCCTTACGGTACTGGGGTTTAGGCGATCAACGCTGATGACAGACTATTTTTGGTACTATAACTTATTCCTTTACTGGGAATTGTTTTCCTGGGGGCCAGGTCTTGCCTAACCCCATTGGGTGGAGCTCCCTTACCTTTATTTTAACCCCTACAGAGCACCCACTTTTGTAACAGACTACAATTTCAGCAGGAACCGGAGCAAGAGCTGGACCAGGGGTAAAGGTACAGAAACCCACACCTTGACCAATCCAGTCAAAAGCATTTACCATGAGCCTTACTGTTACGATATCAACACCATTGGTGGAGTGAGGAGTGGCAATATCAACGCCATCTATGGACCTGCACTCGAACTCCAAAGCATTAAGTGAGATAAAGAAAATGCTATCTGTTAGTGGAGGTTGTGGCATCTGTGGAAGGCTCCTGTTTCATACCTCAGTTAGGAGGTGAGGTCGATGATGACCTCTGGTGAGTGAAATAACAATATCAACGCCATCTAGATTGTGCATTCGATTACATTTCAGTTCCCCGGTGAAAGGTGTCATCCTATGTTCTCCTCGTATACTTTCTGTTAGGCTAATGACTTACGTCCACAGAGGTGATGTAGAGTCTATTGCACTGTTGGAAGCAGTTCACCTTGGGCAGTCCCTAATTCCTGACTTGTTCCTGTGAGAAGACAAGTGGCCACCGTCAGTAGTAGACTGTGTGTTAGCTGTTGTACTTATGCAGTGATTGTGTGGACCAACATACCCGGGATTGGGCCAAGAGGAGATACAAGGCGACAATATTGGCCATCTGCTGAGAAGTGCTGCTAGTATGTAGACATCTGCCAGGGTGTTAGTGGTGACCCCTGAATGTATTGTATGTGAACCCTGTCAGCGTGTTGCTGAAGCCCTCTGCCAGTGTGTTTCTAGAGAGCAGATTTGGGGTATTTGGACATTGTGATGTATGGTGTGTGGACTGGCCCATGTTGAGGAAGGTGAATTTATCAGTGATTACCAATTGAACGTGGACGACATATACTTGAAAATAGTGGACTCACCGGGATTTGAAGAACACTGCTGATATATTAAGGGTCCTGTGTGAAAGACACTGTGTGCATAAGAGTAGTTATACTTCAACAGATAACATATTGGTGAAGTTGTTATTTCATCTTGATTATCCCTCCCTTTATTCCTTGCATAATTACTTGCTACTGCCAATTCTTGATAAATTACAATTGACTTGGGGGTGGGATCATAGAATAGTAGGCTCTAAGGCCCCATAAGCAGAAAGAACTTGCTTACTGGCTCAAGCAGGCCATAACACTTACAGTCAGGGAATGGCGCAGTGGAAGGAAGGCACGGTAACCAGGCCGACGCAAAGACTTCCATGTTCGGGCGCCCACACCCCCAGCAAAGCCAAGGAAGGAGTCGGCAGCAACGCTCCACTCAGTGGAGATGGGACAGGACCGAGAAGACAGACGGCCAGGATGTTGGACACTTCCCAGACATGAACGGCATGGAGAGCCAACCTCGAGAAACCAGGAGACGAACTACATGTAGAGTCCAGCTCCACGAGACGGAGACTGAAGAGAACCTCCCCAGTTGAGACAATGAACCACAAAGAAAGAATCCAAAGGGAGCCGGACCATGAAGCCCTGAGGGATCCGAACCCTCGGCAGAGCAAACCACACAGCCACAAGCTCCCACACCATATTGTAAACCCAATGAAAGCAAGGGGACCATGGCCCCTTGGTCAGGCCAATCAGCCACCATGCTGGTTCTTGAAAGAACCAGCAAGGACATGTGAACTGGCTGGGAGAAAACACCAGCCTATTGTCAAGGTAGGCCAGGACCCAAACACCGTGACACAGATGGGCCACTACGACCCGAGCCAAATGTGTAAAATGCAAGGAGCCAGAGGACCCAAAAACGGGAACCTGTCATCACTTGACAAAGGTAACCAATCCTTGAACCTCACATGTATCAAAGCTCACCAGGATGTGTCTAGGAGGTCCAGGGAATCAAACAATTGCACGAATTGAAGACAAGATGGACTTGGAACAATGGGGTCATCCAAAAGGAGAGCAAATAAAGTCACTGGTTCAACCTGGACAGAGCAAAGAAGAGGATATCTGGAGAATTCTAATCCAGGACCGAAAAAGGCATGAACCAATTGAAGGGAAGTGGTTAGTACAACCATCCCCTGAAAACACCAACTCCAAGATGACCCGAGGAAGATGAGGAGAGATCAGCCCGAAAAGACCCAACACCCCAAAATGAAAAGGGACTAACCAACTTCACCGTAGGCCAAATATTAACCTATTAACCTGAAAAGCCCACAAACTGAGGGACCAGGCACTGGAAAACTACACAAGCACCCCCCCACCTTTCCCATCAAGGTGTGAACCACGAAATGGGCCAGCACGAACCCCTAGAAGTGGAAATCTGAAGTAGAGCACAGCACCGACCAGACGAAGAACTGGCTGAAGGAAGTGCACGTGGCCTGGCTGCTGGCTGCAAAACTGTCCTACCCCAAGCAGGTAAAACCCTAACCCCACCAAACTGCCATGAACATGAGGACAACCCCATTCCACAACCTTCTCCAGAAATCACAAAGGAGAAAAAGGAGAGGCGGAAGAAGAGCCCGGGCCCACGCACAAGATAAGAGGCGGTTAGCAATGCCTGGCAGCATGGGAGCTGGGAGACAAAAATGCAGCTACTGCCTCTCAAAGGGGATGGTGGTATAAAGACCAAAACCCCAGCAAGAAGGGCATTGCAGAGCCCCAGCCTCTCTAGAAGTCAGTCCAAATGCAGCTCAAGAAAAGCATGACAACACCCAGGTGCGTTATACTTTCGCACTTGGATGCAGCCAGATAACATCCAGGTGCGAAGGTCTACTGCAACCAGTGTACCAGACCACTAAGAAACCCAAACCTGGAGCTGTAACATCCCGACGTTCTTCGGGAGAGCAGGGCAAACAGGCCAACATGGAGAGGCGCAAAGAAAACCCCCTCAAAAAACCTGGAACACGGAAAAAGCCTCTTGCCACTCACGTGAGTGGGACCAACAAAATCCACTCCCAGAGAAAAATAGAGGGGTATCTGCCAGTCAGGACAACTTGAGAACGTCATAACATGTCCAAAAAGTAAAAGGAGAACCAAACCTAAAAAGAGGCCAAAACCCTGACCTAGGCAAAATAAGGGTCGCACAGGAGGTATGCACAAAGAACATCCACCGGGAGAGGCGGGAGACTGGAATCTCCGAAAGGACGAATCCGGGGAACCAAAAGGCACCCGGAATCGAACCGTGAAGGGGGCCCTGCACCATATGAACTCGTACAGGGACAGGGGAACAAAAACCCCATACCCTGCTAAAGGAAACCCTCTGCAGAAGGAACAAGCATCCATGAAGGATCAAACAGGACCCGAAGGACCATGGCTGACTCCCCATAAGCCCCGGAAACCACAGCTAAGGGCCCCCAGGGGCACACCCACCACTCAGGATAGAGAAGTAGAGTCCAAGGGAAAAGTCTTCAAAGGTTGGGGCTGACTGAAAAGAAGACCCAGAAGCCTCAGCAGGATCATCAGGCTCGACTGCCTTCATGCCTAAGTTGAAAGGGGACAAACCTCAGAGCTGACCAAGCCACATATCCCGAGGTAAACCTAGCCCCAACCCCAAAACCCTTAGATGCAATGTGACAGGAAGGAAAGGGTAGAGGGGGTAGAAGAAGAAGGGGGGAGGAGAAAAAGAGGGGGGGAAAGAAGAGAAGAGGGGGAAAAGAAGAGAAGAGGGGGGGAAAGAAGAGAAGAGGGGGGGGAAGAAGGGGGGGGAAGAAGGGGGGGGGGAAGAAGGGGGGGGGAAGAAGGGGGGGAGGAAGAAGGGGGGGGAAGAAGGGGGGGAGGAAGAAGGGGGGGAGGAAGAAGGAGGGGGGAAGAGGGGGGGGGAAGAAGGGGGGGAAGGGGGGGGAGGAAGAAGGGGAGGGGGAAGGGGGGGAAGAAGGGGGAGGAAGAAGGGGGGGGAAGGGGGGGAAGAAGTGGGGGGAAGAAGTGGGGGGAAGAAGGGGAGGGGAAGAAGGGGGGGAAGAAGAGAAGGGGGGTGGGGGAAGAGGGGAAGGGGGGTGGGGGTGGGGGAAGAGGGGAAGGGGGGGTGGGGGAAGAAGAGAAGGGGGAAAGAAGAGAAGGGGGAAAGAAGAGAAGGGGGGGGAAAGAAGAGAAGGGGGGGAAGAAGAGAAGGGGGGGAAGAAGAGAAGGGGGGGAAGAAGAGAAGGGGGGGAAGAAGAGAAGGGGGGGGAAGAAGAGAAGGGGGGGGAAGAAGAGATGGGGGGGAAGAAGAGAAGGGGGGGAAGAGGAGAAGGGGGGGGGAAGAAGAGAAGGGGGGAAGAAGAGAAGGGGGGGAAGAAGAGAAGGGGGGGGAAGAAGAGAAGGGGGGGAAAGAAGAGAAGGGGGGGGGAAAGAAGAGAAGGGGGGGAAAGAAGAGAAGGGGGGGGGAAAGAAGAGAAGGAGGGGGAAAGAAGAGAAGGGGGGGGAAAGAAGAGAAGGGGGGGGAAAGAAGAGAAGAGGGGGGAAGAAGAGAAGGGGGGGAAGAAGAGAAGAGAAGGGGGGGAAGAAGAGAAGAGAAGGGGGGGGGAAGAAGAGAAGGGGGGGGGAAGAAGAGAAGGGGGGGAAGAAGAGAAGGGGGGGAAGAAGAGAAGGGGGGGAGAAGGGGGGGGAGAAGGGGGGGGGGAAGAAGAGGAAAAAAAGGGGGAGGGAGGGAGGGAGGCAGAAAAGAGGGAGAATACCCCATGCCCGAAGGTGAAGGAAGAGGTGGAGTGGACAGAACCATGATTAAATTAACCAACACCTCCAATTCTGAAACCCTAAACACAAACTGGGGCAGCTCCAGGGCATTTAACCTCAATAATGACCTTTTTCTTATAATCAGACTGCTGTAAAACAGAATACCTCAAGTGTCAAGTGATTGCTGCCTGAAAACACTGAAATCCTCACAAGAGTTTGTTAGGTGAGCATCGTGCAGAACAAGTCCCACATAACTCAGGGTTGAAGGTGTCACCAACCCAGCAGGCAGCATGGTGGAGACAGAAAGGTATCAGGATCACCACATGGCTCAAGCGATGCACAACCCTAGAACCATTCAAGGCAAGTGGGGGTTCAGCTGGGATATCAAGTGGACCACTGAGCCTGCAGGGCTTTTCCAGGATCTGCAGGGAATGGCCCCGCGGGAAATCCAGGCACTGGGATCACTATGCTGGAACCCTGATTAGGAAATGGGTCATCCAGTGTGTTATTTTTTTTTTTTTTTTTTTTTTTGTTTTTTGGTAAGAAGTCTCATCACAAAATACATGGAATTGCAGCATCTCCATAACCCTGGACAACCTGGTTTCAGAACAGGGCACTCTTGCCTATCACAGTTGCTGGACCACTATGATCTGGCCTTAGATGCCATGGAAGACAAACAAAATGCTGATGTAATTTACACAAGATTTTGATCACAGATTACACAAAATTACACATTTTGCATTCAAAATGCGTTCAAAAGTAATTACCGGAAAAACAGGCAGATGGATCTACAATTCAGATGGATGTTAGTCAGATGGATCTGAATAACAGAACCCAATGTATTCACCTAGTTGTGCTTGCGGGGGTTGAGCTCTGCTCTTTTGGCCCGCCTCTCAACTGTTAAATCAATCAATCAACTGTTACTAACTACAAACTTTATACACACACACATTGTGTGTGTGTGTGTTAATTAAAATTTTCCACTTTTGATTAGGGAAGTGAGCATCACACTGAAGAGTCATACTGCTGCAGGCTCGAGGATAATTCAAATTATCTAAGTGTTGGGAGTAGGGTGAAGGTTGCAAGTGGTGTCTCAGAACACATGAAGGTGTAGGGAATTTGAAAATAACATAAGAGATAAGAAATAAGTGTTAGTGAATGAAAAATCTTGGGTAGAAAAGTTGATCTTTCAAAACAGCAGAAGGTAAACAAAAATGGCCGCCACCACAGGGATCTTTTGCAGGTTTCTCACAACAAGATGCAATGAAAGGTGGTTTTCTTGGCAGGTTAGTAATCATTGAGGACTTGCTAAAGAATTATGAAGAAAAAATTATTAAATTGGAACAAGAAAATGAAGGTCTCAAGATTGAGTTTTGTAATTTAAAAGGAAGTATTTTCCAGCAAGGTAAGGAAATTTCAAGCTTGACTGATAAGGTAAGGATGCAGGAGGAACACATCAAGGAACTAGTAAAGGATAATCAGGCATGAAAAGTGAAGAGTAGGGAATTTGAAGAAATTAACAAGAAAATACTAATATGGTGAACAACTCTAAGGGAGCCTGAGGGTTAATATGGAGTTAGGCAAGAAGATGCAACGAGAAACTTCATTGGCAACTCAAATAGAGGAAGCTAATAAAGAACTAGAAAAGTATAAAAAAAGAAATAAAAGTGACAAATGCCCTAGTTGTAAAAGAGAAAGAGACAATCAAGGAAGTGTGTTTGGAAGTTGTGACAATAATCTCCTTCAAGAGATTGAGCCTGCTCTTCCCTCCACAAACACGTCGTTGAAATTATATAAAACGACTATGGAAGACATGTCCAACAACAACAACAACACCAGCAAGGCTTGCCAGGGTGAGCAAAACATATGCAGCCAGCCACCTGTTCGGACTCAAACCACCAAACTACATGTTGATCGCTACCGGCTCCGCTGATTGGTCGCCGGTCTGGCTGCACCTGCACTCGCCCCCCCATACTACTTGATGTCTGGGGTCGCCCCAACCTCCTACCTCAGAATGTTCAGTGCTCTCGTTGTTACCACTCCTCCCGGCTAGACGCTAGCGTGTACTGAGGGAAGTGGTAGCTTAAGCCAATATTCCAGCACCTCCCATTTACTTGTATATTGCACTTCTTGTTATTTTGCCTTAACGTAACTTTTCATTGTGTCATCTAATTATTCTTATTATTTTGATTGATTTTATTATAAGAATTTGTTTGTGCATTTTATTCATGTTTTGATTTAATTAACGTAATTAAAATTTCATTGTTAAAGTTTACTTGTGTTTTGTGTGTCTTCTCCTTACCTTACCACAGACGAAGTTCCAGTTTTTTCTATTTTTTTTTATAACTATGTGACGAGGCCATACCCCTAGCCTTAAACAGCCGAACACCAACGCGTTACCGTCACAAAGTCAAAACCAGAAATGACCAACAAGAAGTAGAAATTAGGCAAGCAATTAGGAAAACTGGTTACCAACAGTAAACTGGTACAAAACACTGCAGATAGAAGTCCATAATAATTTTTGGATGTTTAGAGAAGGAAATTTCATCTAGGGTGGACCAAGCAGCAGAAGAGATGAAAATCATAGAGAAAATAGTAGGTTTAAGAGAAGGCTCAAATGAAAAAGTCAGTGATTTTAGAAGAATAGGAAAATATGAGAAAGACAAGAACCGCCCCTTAAGGGTGACGTTTAATGGAGTGAAAAACATGATGGAAGTGCTTAGAAATGCCAAGAAATTGCAGAGTGATGAGGTTGGCAAACTTTGGTCAATAAGACAAGACCTCTCCAAGGAAGACAGAGAAAAGCTGAAAATGAACCTAATTGAAGCAAAATATCTAAATGGGGATAGAAATGAAGAAGACAAATTCTTTTTTCTACAAAGTGACAGGGACTGGAAAGCTTGTGAAATGGTACATAAAACCAAAGCAACAAAATCAGTAGTGGAAGGGGGAGTAAAGAGCAAAGGGAACATGTTCCTGAAAATTGTATATACCAACATAGACGGAGTTAGATCAAAAACTTTGGAGTTGCAAGATATAATTCAGATTAGGGTCCCAGATATTGTCGCATTATCAGAGACGAAACTTGAAGGAAATACAGTATATTATATGAAGTCATATTCCCAAGAGACTATTCAGTTTAGAGACGTGACAGGAAAACTAGGAAGGGAGGAGGAGTGACTGTGCTGGTGAAAGAACACCTGAAAGTAAAAGTTAATATTTGAAAACCCTCGAGATATTGACATAATGGCATTGCAGGTCTGGAATCAGGATGATAAGCTGATAATTGTAAATGCCTACAGCCCACCAGCAAGCAACACATGGACAAAGGAAGAACTGGATGACAAACGAGAGGGCCTCATAATGGTCATGAGAGATATTATTGTACAAGCAGATAAAGATAAATCATGACTGTTGATACTGGCGGACTTTAAAGCAATAAACTGGGAGGCCTATGAAGCAAGAACAGAGGACTTTTGGACATGCAGATTTGTGAACCTCATTCTGGAGACATTCTTGTATCAACACAAAGCAGGCCACAAGAATGAGGGAAGGAGATGTTTCATCAGTAATGGATCTAGTATTTACCAGGAAAGAAGAAGAGATATTTGACATCCAGTACCTTCCTCCCTTGGGAAAGAGTGATCACATCCTGTTAGACATTAAATATGCTTTAAGATATCATCTAGAAGTAAATGGGGACATTGAAACAGTTGATAAACTCGATTTAAAGAGAGGTCACTATGGGAACTTCAAAAAAAATTTAATGAGTGTAATTGGACAGACTTGTTGCTAGGCAGGGAAGTAAATGAAATGTATGCCAAGTTTAGCAAAATATACAATGAAGGCACACAAACATTCATACCAAAACAAGAGATGCAGGCCAGAAAACAGGATTGGTTCAACAGAAATTGCAAGAGGGCCAGAGACCAAGACACAAAAATGGAATCAATATAACAAGAGGCCAAACCCCCAAACAAACCAGTGATACAAAGATGCGAGAAACAAACATACGGCAGTAAGGAGAGAGGCAAAAAGACATTTTGAAAAAGGAATAGCGGATAAATGTAAAACAGAACCGAGCCTATTCTACAAATTCATAAACAACAAATTGCAGGTAAAGGATAATATTCAGAGGTTGAAAATGGGAAACAGTTTCACCGAAAATGAAAAGGAAATGTGTGAAACATTAAACAAAAAGTTCCAAAGTGTGTTTGTACAAAATGAAATCTTCAGAGAGCCAGACAATAAGAATTCCAGAGAACAACATAGATCGTATAGAGGTGTCTAGAGATGAAGTGGAAGATATGCTAAAGGAGCTCAGTAAGAAAGCAGTTGGCTCAGATGGAGTTTCACCATGGGTTCTGAGAGAATGTGCATCTGAGCTCAGCATTCCCATTCACCTGAGCTCAGCATTCCCATTCACCTGATCTTTCAGGCATCCCTGTGTACAGGAATCGTAGCAGACGTGTGGAAACAGGCTAACATAGTTCCAATCTACAAAAGTGGCAGCAGGGAAGACCCCCTCAATTATAGACCTGTATCATTGACAAGTGTAATAGTGAAAGTATTGGAAAAACTAATGAAAACTAAATGGGTAGAACACCTGGAGAGAAATGATGTAATACCAAATGGACAGTATGGTTTTCGATCTGAAAGATCCTGCGTATCAAATTTACTCAGTTTCTATGATCGAGCCACAGAGATATTACAGGAAAGAGATGGTTGGGTTGACTGCTTCTACAGTATCTGGACCTAAAAAAGGCTTTCGACAGTTTCACATAAGAGGTTGTTCTGGAAACTGGAAAATATTGGAGGGGTGACAGGTAAGCTTCTAACATGGATGAAAAATTTTCTAATAGAAAAATGAGGGCAGTAATCAGAGGCAATGAATCGGACTGGAGAAATGTCACAAGTGGAGTACCACAGGATTCAGTTCTTGCACCAGTGATGTTTATTGTCTACATAAATGATCTACGAGTTGGTATACAGAATTATATGAACATGTTTGCTGATGATGCTAAGATAATAGGAAGGATAAGAAACTTGGATGATTGTCATGCCCTTCAAGAAGACCTAAACAAAATAAGTATATGAAGCACCATTTGGCAAATGGAATTTAATGTTAATAAATGCCATGTTATGGAATGTGGAATAGGAGAACATAGACCCCCCCACAACCTATATATTATGTGAGAAATCTTTAAAGAATTCTGATAAAGAAAGAGATCTAGGGGTGGTTCTAGATAGAAAACTATCACCTGAGGACCACATAAAGAACATTGTGCGAGGAGCCTATGCCACGCTTTCTAACTTCAGAATTGCTTTTAAATACATGGATGGCGATATACTAAGGAAATTGTTCACGACTTTTGTGAGGCCAAAGCTAGAATATGCAGCGGTTGTGCAGTGCCCATATCTTAAGAAGCATATCAACAAACTGGAGAAGGTGCAAAGACATGCTACTAAGTGGCTCCCAAAACTAAAGGGCAAGAGCTTCGAGGAGAGGTTAGAGGCATTAAATATGCCAAAACTAGAAGACGGAAGAAAAAGAGGTGATATGATCACTACATACAAAATAGTAACAGGAATTTATTAAATCGATATGGAAGATTTCCCGAGACCTGGAACTTCAAGAACAAGAGGTCATAGATTGAAACTAGCTAGACACACATGCCGAAGAAATATAAGGAAATTCACTTTCGCAAACAAAGTGCTAGACGGTTGGAACAAGTTAGGTGAGGTGGTAGTAATGCCAAGACCGTCAGTAGTTTCAAAGTGCCATATGACAAAGAGTGCTGGGAAGACGGAACACCACGAGCATAGCTCTCATCCTGTAACTACACTTGTGTAATTACACACCCACCCACGGATGGGGAATGGGGTTAATCTGAGGGGAAACGAACGAGAATGACTCGGTCTAGTGTTCACTTTGAATCACTCTGACATAAGGAAAATTGACTTCAAGGCCCCAGTAGGGATGAGCGATCAGTGTACTGACATTTGAGGATCTGGTTGAAGAAGGGTTAAAGTACTCGAGGAAGGGAACTGAAACAAAAGGCTAGCATTCTGTAAGTGAAAGTATGAAGATATAACTAAATTCCTAACGAGGATAATGTGGGAAACAGTGCTCAAGGAAAAGGCGGCCTAAGATATGATGGACTACATCACGCATGAGTGTGAGGAGGCAGCAGACAAGTTTATCCTGGAACAAAAGGAAAAAAATTAATTGCAGACGAGACACCCATGGTTTAATCAGAGCTGTGAGCTAGCTAAGCAACTAAGTACCAGAGCGTGGAGAAATTGTAGAAACAACTTTAGAGCAGAGAAGGATACCAGAGAGCAAGAAATGAATATGCCAGCGTGAGAAGAGAGGCAGAAGGGCAAACTGAAAACATAGTAAGCAAGGCAACGACTCAACCTAAATTGCTGAACAGCTACATCTGGAGAAAGACAACAGTGAAGGAACGGTGTATGAAACTTTGGATAGGGGCAGACAGATTCACTATAAACGACAAAGAAGTGTGCGAAGAACTCAATAAAAAATTCCAGGAAGTCTTCACATTAGAGCAAGAACAAGTTCCAGAGATAAGAGAAGGAATAGTTAACCAGGCACCACTAGAGGAGTTTCAGATTACCAGTGGGGATAGGCCAGGATGGAATATCGCCATGGATACTAAAGGCAGGAGTAGAAGCACTGTGCCTGCCACTCTCCTTAGTTTATAACAAATCACTGGTAACAAATGAACTGACAAAAATTTGGAAGACTGCAAACATAGTCCCAATATACAAGGGGGATAGACCGGAGGCACTAAACTACAGGCCAGTGTCCCTAACTTACATACCAAGTAAATTAATTAAGAAGATTGTGCGAAAAAAAGCTAGTGGAATATCTGGAGCGAAGGAACTTTGTGACAACACCAACATGGTTTCAGGGATGGCAAGTCATGCCTCACAGGATTAATTGAATTCTACAACTAGGCAAGAAAGAGAGGGCTGGGCAGACTGCATATTTTTGGATTGTCAGAAAGCCTTTGACACAGTACCACACCAGAGACTAGTGCAAAAGCTGGAGATACAAGCAGTTTTTTTTTTGTTTTTTTTTTGTTTTTACCACAGACGTGGCCACACATTTACAATGCTAACCAGCATGTATACATTTTCTTCTGTCCTCCATGGACAGGGTCAGAGATGTGTTGAACATATAGTTCAAGGGTTTATTGAACACTCAACCACAGAAGGTGATTCGGTGCTTTTAAAATGCTAAGCTAACCTACATACGTAAATACATAGATACACAGATTTACGTATGCCCTACATAAAGTGTTCGATGTGTCTTTTACATAGTGTCATTAATGTGCATTTACAAAGGTGAAATGTAATTCTGATCAGCTTCCATATATACTTTATACACATACAAATACATACACACACACATATATACATACATACACATACTGTATATACATACATATATACACACACACATGCATTCACATACATTTATCTCTTACTCTGACAGGGTGAGATAGCTGATAGAGAAACTAGTGTGCAATTAAGCACTTAATCACTGAAGGTGATGAAGGTGCTTTTACATGCTCAGGTTATATAGTTACATCACATACATACATTGTATAATTGATACATTACATGGTTAATCTTGGGTACAAGTCCAATATATCATCAAGTGTTCCAGTACTCACATAGTAATTACACAGTTCAGCATACCTTAGCCCAGGAGTGAAAGGTAAGGTACTCCATTGGATAAGGGAGTACCTAAGTAACAGAAGACAGCAAGTCACTGTGAGGAGTGAGACCTTGGATTAGCAAGACATCACCAGTGGAGTCCCGCAGGGTTCAGTCCTTGGCCCTATACTGTTTCTAATGTATGTAAATGATTTACCAAAGGATATAGAATCATTCCCCTCATTGTTTGCTGATGATGCAAAAATTCTGAGGTGGATTGAGAAGGTGGAAGATAGTATGAGGCTACAAGATGACCTAGATAGACTGAATGAATGGTCCAACAAATGGCTACTAAACTTCAACCCTAGTAAATGTAAGGTAATGAAACTAGGCAGTGGAAACAGGAGGCCAGACACAGGATACAGAAGGGGAGATGAATTCCTTCATGAAACAGACAGAGATAAAGATCTAGGATTTGTTATCACACCAAACCCTGTCTCCTGAAGCCCACATCAAAAGAATAACATCTGCGGCGAATGCAAGGCTGGCTAACATTAGATCTGCCTTCAGGAACCTGTGCAAGGAATCATTCAGAACCTTCTATACCACATATCCTGGAGTATGTGGCCAATCCTGGAGTATGTGGCCCTAGCATGGAGCCCATACCTTGTCAAGCACAAGACGAAGCTTGAAAAAGCTCAGAGGTATGCCACTAGGCTAGTCCCAGAACTAAGAGGCATGAGTTACGAGGACAGGCTGCATGAAATGCACCTCATGACACGGAAAGGAAGAAGAGTAAGGGGAGACATGATCACTACCTACAAAATTCTTAAGAGGAATTGACAGGGTAGATAAAGATAAACTGTTTAACACGGGTGGTATGCGAACAAGGGGACACAGGTGGAAACGGAGTACCCAAATGAGCCACAGGGAATTTAGAATTTTTTCAGTGTCAGTAGTTAACAGATGGAATGCATTAGGCAGTGATGTGGTGGAGGCAGACTCCATACACAGTTTCAAATGTAGATATGATAGAGCCCAATAGGCTCAGGAATCTGTACATCAGTTGATTGACAGTTTAGAGGCGGAACCAAAGAACCAGAGTTCAACCCCCGCAAGCACAAATAGGAGAGTATAACTAGGCGAGTACACCCCATACTCTCACACACCCACCCAAGGAAGCAACCCATAACAGCTGTCTAACTCCCAGGTACCTATTTACTGCTAGGTAACAGGGGCATTAGGGTGAAAAACTCTGCCCATCTGTTTCTGCCTCCACTGTGAATCCAACACCGAACCACAGGACTACATATCAGCGTGCTGTTCACTCAGCCACCAGTTTCCTATGTAATGTGTAATTGTCAACAAAATAAAATCCGAGCCATCAACCTTTTAGAGCTTAGTCCCCCAGGGTACTGTACTTGCTCCAGTATTATTTCTCATCCTCATATCGGACATAGACAGGGACACAATCTATAGTATCGTATCATCCTATGCAGATGACACTAGAATTTTTATGAGAGTAGACTACAGAGAACACAGCAAACCTCCAGCACCCGTTTTGTCTTACACAGGCCAAGGCAGAATTCAAAAAATAGAGCTGATACAGAACGAGGCTATGAGGATTATTCTTGGATGTCAAAGAAATGCAATGATTGAAATAATGAGAATGGAATTAAATTTACAGAGTGTGTGTGATAGAGTCCGTGACATTAACACTAGAGTAGCTATTCGTTTCATGCGGAGAAAAGGAGGGGATAAGCTGTTTGAGAGCGTTCAGACCTGCTTGAGTGACGTACACACTTCCAGGAAACTGAGGGAGACACGCTACACGAAGGGATTAGCTCATGACCTCAGGGAATACGATGTACTTGACTGCTGTAAACCCTCGACAGTGTAATATGTCTGCTCCCTGGAAAGTACAGAAAATAGACGTCGAAATTGTACCCCTCAAAGTGAAAAAGATTCATCATGAACCGGGACAATTACGGTGTTTGTATGGAAGCATGATATCTCGGTTACCAAGAGGCAACAGTTTACATGTATATTGCGACGGGTCGGTGGCGGAGGATGGCAGGGCAGGGTGTGGTGTCCTAATAAGGGAATATACGAAGTTTGGGACTGTGGACAGGATAATTGAACTCTGGCTTAGTAATTATATATCATCCACACAAGCTGAACTGCAGGCCATTCTGGCGTGTTTGGAGGAAGTACGTCATGACGACAAAAATGTTTTTGTATTTGTCGATAGCCGAGGAGCACTGGAGTCCTTAAACAGTCGAAACCCAGTCTTCATGTCTATAGTTGAGGATTGTAAGAGAAGAATAACTGAGATACAGCTGAAAGGTCATAGTGTGAAATTCATGTGGATTCCATCTCATGTTGGAATAGTGCTCAACGAGGTGGCGGATGACTTGGCCAAACGTGCCACATCAAAACCACAAATTGACATTGAATGTGAATTCACAATGAGACAAATAAGAAGCAAAATCAGAAATATTCAGGCACAGGCAGGAGTGGAGAGGAGAGGGATAATGTATGAGAGAAGTCTAACCATGCAACAGTACATGTATGTGAGTCAAAAGACCCATTTCACTTATGGTAAAAGGAGAAATGCTTGGAGTGACTGTGTACATGCGGCTCAGGCTTGGGTACAAATATTACTGGGAATATGGGATAGGCGTTCATGATAATGACACGAAGTGTAAACTATGTGGTATGTTAAGGTCTCACACCCTTGCCCATTATGTTCTTGATTGTCCGTTGATTAATGTATATAGAAACACTGAGATAAGGACTGTTCCTGAGCAAATAGCCTGGATGTGTCACAAAGGAAAGGTTGATGATATTCTTGAGAGATATAAGAATTTTGCACCAAGACTAATATTTTGTTGAATTATCCGTATAACTAGGTCATAAAAGTATTTATGTACGTCTGATACCATAATACTTGTGAAGGAGGAAATGTACATGTTGATCTCTCAGAATGTTTGGTAACAGGTTTATTGTTTGTGATGTGTGTCTATGTATGTACTAACACGTTGTACTGAACGGGGTGAGAATAGCTTGAGCTACCTCATCCCTTTGTGTGTATTTTACCTCAATAAACTTATTTCAATTTCAATTTCAATTCCAATCAGATTTAAATCAGGTCTTTCTATGGGCTACAGAAAATATGGTACTTAATAAAGATAAGTTCCAGCTCCTGCGCTACGGAAAAAATGAAAAATATAAAAACAGACACCACGTACAAAACACAGGTGAATCATAACATAGAACGAAAAAGCATTGTAAAGGATTTGGGTGTACTTATGTCGGAAGATCTTACCTTTAAATAACACAATGAAGTAGCCGTCACAACTCCAAGAAAAAAAAAAGACATTGGATAACAAGAACCTTTCAAACCAGAAATGCTATACTAATGATGATATTTTTCAAAATGCTAGTGCTCTCTAGAGTGGAGTACTGTTGCACAATGACAGCCCCTTTCAAAGCTGGAGAAATTGCTGGCCTGGAGAGTATGCAAAGATCCTTTACTGTTAGAATCCACTCAGTAAAACACCTAAACTATTGGGACCAACTAAAATGCCTACTGTACATCTGTATTCTCTTGAGCGCAGGCAGGAGAGGTTACCTTGGAGGTGATTTCGGAGCTCAGTAACCCCGCAGCCCGATCATCGACCAGGCTTCCTCGTTGCTGGACTAGTCAACCAGGCAGTTAGACGCGGCTGCTCGCAGCCTGATGTACGAATCACAGCCTGGTTGATCAGGTATCCTTTGGAGGTGCTTATCCAGTTCTCTCTTGAACTTTGTGAGGGGTCGGCCAGTTACGCCCCTTATGTGTAGTGGAAGCGTGTTGAACAGTCTCAGGCCTCTGATGTTGATAGAGTTCTCTCTCTCTCAGAGTACCTGTTGCACCTCTGCTTTTAAATGGGGGTATTCTGCACATCCTGCCATGCCTCCTGGTTTCATGTGGTGTTATTTCTGTGTGTAGGTTTGGGACCAGCCCCTCTAATATTTTCTACGTGTAAATTATTATGTATCTCTCCCATCTGCCCTCAAGAGAATACAGATTTAGGCTCTTTAGTCGGTCCCAGTAGTTTAGATGTTTTACTGATTGGATTCTAGCAGTAAAGGATCTCTGTACGCTCTCCAGGTCAGCAATTTCTCCAGCTTTGAAAGGGGCTGTCATTGTGCAACAGTATTCCACTCTAAGAGCACTAGCGTCTTGAAAAGTATCATCTGTATAGCATCTAGTGTGAAAGGTTCTTGTTATCCAACCTGTCATTTTTCTTGCAGTTGTAACAGCTACTTTATTGTGTTCTTTAAAGGTAAGGTCTTCAGACATCACTACACCCAAATTCTTTACATGGTCTTTCCGTTCTATATTATGATTTGACCGAGTTTTGTACGTGGTTTCCGTTTTTATATTTTCATTTTTTCCGTAGCGCATGAGCTGAAACTTATCTTCGTTAAACACCATATTATTTTCTGTAGCTCATAGGAAGACCTGATTGACATCTGATTGGAGGTTTGCCGTATCCTCTATGTTGTCTACTCTCAAAAAAATCGTAGTGTCATCTGCAAAGGATGATACAGTACTATAGGTTGTGTCCTTGTTTATGTCCGATATGAGGATGAGGAAAAGTACTGGAGCAAGCTCAGTACCCTGGGGGACTGAGCTCTTTATGGTTGATGGTCCGGATTTTATTTTGTTGACTATTACACATTGGGTTCTGTTAGTCAGGAAATTGTAGATCCATCTGCCTATTTTTCCGGTAATTCCTTTTGAATGCATTTTATGTGCAACAACACCATGTTCACATTTGTTAAAGGCTTTTGCAAGATCTGTGTAAATTACATCAGCATTTTGTTTGTCTTGCATGGTATCTAGTGCCATGTCATAGTGGTCCAGCAACTGTGATAGGCAAGAGCGCCCTGTTCTGAAACCATGTTGTCCGGGGTTATGGAGATGCTGTGATTCCATGTACAGTGGTACCTCGGTTTAAGAATTTAATCTGTTCCTGGAGACAGCTCGTATTCCGAAAACTCGTATTCCAAAGCTCATTTCCCCATAAGAAATAATGGGAAATGAATTAATCCATTCCTGACTACCCCAAAAATCCCACTTCAAACTAAATTTTATACAGAATTCATCTAAATAAACCTACAAAACTATGTTCAAGTTATTACTTACCTTGCTGTTGGCGTATGGAAGATGGTGTGGAGGGAGGGAGGAGAACAGGTGTTACTGTTTGGAAGGGGAGTCCCCTTCCATTATAACATCAGGCAGTGAGGACTTCACTGGTATGCACACTCTGGCACATTTTGCCTGCATACTACTAGGACTTGCTTATCTTACTAAGAATCTGTCTAAAGACACTTGTTTTTCCCTACATTTTAACACTTGTCTGTAGTAAGACATCACATTGTCATTTAAAAGGTCAATGCAATGGCCTGCTAAAGATTTATATGGGTGAGTTTTTTCAACAAAACTTTGCAATTCTTCCCATACTTCACACATTTTCTTAACACTTTAGCATTATCATGGCGCTCGAAAGCGTTACTACTATTTGTGTTGAGGTTGCACAGCGGACCTGCTCACGAGTCACGAGAAAAAATATTTCTATAAACTATTTGTTATGCGATCGTCTTGGGATACGTAGTTTGAAAATGTCCGCCATGAAATTTCCATTTTCTCTAATAGCCGCATAGTCTATTTGGGAGAACGGCATAGCATTGCACCATTGAGGTAAGACCATTGTATTGTTGACACGACAAGTGTAATCGACGTAGTTTTTTATTTGGTGCCAGTCTAACGCATCCTTGTGTGACATTTTATACTTATGTTCTTCTAGAACATTCTATTGCGAACACATTGGTACAAAAATGAAATACGTAAATCGAAAATTAATGTCAGGCCAGTTAAAAAGAGTATACACTTTTCAGTGTTGCCACTCGATCACCCGAAACGCCGCACTATTTTCTTAGGTTAAACCTTACTACTGGCTTTCTTGGGACCCATGGGGAGATATATAACAACTTTTATGGTCAAATAACCAAAAATCCAACAAAACACTGAAAATCCGCGTGAAGAATTGACGTGGGATAGTCACTGGGCGCAAGGCACTGGTAAACTGAGGGGTGAGGGGCAACGATCGCCGTACCACCACGCGCTAGGTCGGCCTGTACGTGTATCAACGAATTCGCCTTCCGAGGCACATTTTCTGAGCAAATACTGCTCGTATTCCAAAAAACTCGTATTCCGAGGTACCACTGTATTTTGTGATCTTACTTCTTAGCACTCTCTCAGAGATTTTTATGATGTGCGATATAAGTACATATAACTGGCCGACCCCTCACAAGTGTTCAAGAGAACTATCAACATCAGAGGCCCGAGACTGTTCAACACGCTTCCACTACACATAAGGGACATAACTGGCCGACCCCTCACAGTGTTCAAGAGAGAACTATCAACATCAGAGGCCCGAGACTGTTCAACACGCTTCCACTACACATAAGGGACATAACTGGCCGACCCCTCACAGTGTTCAAGAGAGAACTATCAACATCAGAGGCCCGAGACTGTTCAACACGCTTCCACTACACATAAGGGACATAACTGGCCAACCCCTCACAGTGATCAAGAGAGAACTTGATAAACACCTCCAAAGGCTACCTGATCAACCAGGCTGTGATTCATACATCAGGCTGCGAGCAGCCACATCCAATAGCCTGGTTGACCAGTTCAGCAACGAAGAGGACTGGTCGAGGACCGGGCTGTGGGAACGTTGAGCCCCCGAAATCATTGCAAGGTACCCATGGTGAGGACCACCACAAGCGAGGAAGCCCACTAAAGAAGCAAATCCCGTACATTCCAGGAAAGAGCACCCTGTACACATGCAGCTCCATGCGCTTTATAATCCTGGTACACACAGCACAGACGTGTGTTGGAACAACCACAAAGTGAAAAACCAGCTGAAGCATAGGAGCTAGAGTGAGAGAGTGGGCACCTCACACTGTCTACCTTCAGCATGAACCGAGGGTGGAGCAGCCGCCTGACCTGGTTTGCCTTCCTCCATATGAGGGAGGAAGGTAGAGTTAATGAGCTTGCAGTACAGTAGTTTCATAAATTTTCAATTGTTTCTTTACATTGTTTGGGGAGTTCTTTTGATGAGTTTGAGGCATCAATATTTCCTTATAACCAGCAGTGATCTGTTTTGTCTCGCTGACTTCGTGGGCGCTTTTCCGGTGGTGGTGGAATGATTAACAATTTGATCACTGATCAATTTTTCACTGACAATTTGATCATAGTACCATTGCTCTCAGCATATCTTTAGAGGGGGGCCAGGTTCTTGCTCGTGGTCCCCGGTAGGCCTAATAGAACTTCGCAACTGATGGCACCTAGCAGTTTGGCACGGTATCAGTAACGTAGCTTCAGGGAGCCACAAGGGGCTCACCTAAAGAAAAGCTCAACTGAAAAATTTTGTTACATAGATTGACATGTAGCAATCCACATCAAGGCAAACAGATCTACTTGCAAACTGAATGGAGTGTGATGGTGATGGTTTACACAATGATGCAGTATGGAATATGAAATATATTGTGAATGAATGAAGTGTCTTTAGAATATCTTTTAATCTAAACTCTCGCTCTCCTAATACTTCTGAGCTGACATTGTCCCCTTGTCCAACAAAAGTACAAGGCAGGACAGTGACAATGGTGGATGTGGTGATAACATTCATATTCAGTAGGAAAAAAATAGAAAAACTTACCATTTCCACATCTTTAATTTTCTTAAGTCTTCCACGCTTTCCTGGGGTTTTAGAGGGAGTTTTTCCTGGGGTACCGGATAATACCATCTTAAGTTTTCGGGGGGTTTTCCTTGGGGTCATGACCAAATTTTCAGAGAGATCAAAGTTCTCCTTACTTTCATCGTCCGATTCACTTAAAGAATAGTTACTATCTTCTTCATTTTCCTCATCAGATGAACTATCCTCATCATATACAATCTTTTTAATACCTGCATGTGAATAAACAAATAATAAAAGGTAACTAAACTGATTTTAAGGTTAATAAAAAATTATCTAGAATTACAAAACCATTTTCTCCACTGTGTAACAATGAAAACTAAAGAAAAGCTTTGTACTCAGCACCTATATTTTACAAAGCAATTATAAGACCAACTAAAAGTGAGGAGAGTTGGCTTCTCCAGGCCTGTTCCAGTGACTCCTGGTAGTGGTCAGTGTAGCCATTGACCTACTAATGGTACTTTCAGAATGGTAACTGCAAGTCTTGGTACAGTATTGTATTTTGATTTTCAATATGGTGTTTGAGACTTGAGATTAAAGCTTTTGTATTTCTCTATAGTGAACTGGTGACTTTAGTTACACTTGACACTGTCTTCCTTCCCTAGATACATGATTGGACCACTTACAGAGGTCTCTGTTACAATAGGCATAAAAATAATCTGAACCTGGCAGGTGATATAAATCCTGAGTGGAACATATAGAAGCTTTCTAAGAGAGAATAATAATTAATTAATAATTCATTTTGTCGGGGGACAGGAAGCCAGTTTATACATACAGTACCATGGGGAGCTAAAATATTTGATGTGGCGACGAGAAACTTTCTAAGCCAACATTTCAAGGGGCTCACAAGAAAGAGAAAATGATGAACTAGTCAGACTTTATCTGATATTTACCCTGAACGAGTCAGACATAAGAGAAGTCAAATCAGACCCCCCAGAGGATTGATTGACCAGTGTACTCACCTAGTTGTTCTTGCCGGGGTCGAGCTTTGGCACTTTGGTCCCGCCTCTCAACCATCAATCATCTAGTGTACAGATTCTTAAACGTACTGGGCTCTATTATGTCTACATTTGAAACTGTGTATGAGTCAGCCTCCACCACATCACTGCCTCATGCATTCCATTTCTTAACTACTCTGACACTGAAAAATTATTTTCTAATGTTTGTGGCTCATTTGGGTACTAAGTTTCCACCTGTGTCCCCTTGTTCGTGTTCCACCCATGATAAATAATTTGTCTTTGTCCACCCTGTCAATTCCCCTGAGAATTTTGTAGGTGGTTATCATGTCTCCCCCTTACTCTTCTGTCTTCCAGGGACGTGATGTTTAGCTCCCATAGCCTTTTCTCATAGCTCATACTTCTCAGTTCTGGGACTATTCTGGTGGAATACCTCTGAATCTTCTCTAATTTTGTCTTGTGTTTAACTAGGTATGGGCTCCAGGTTCTGTACTCGGGCAGTGTACTAATATTTGAATATCTTGTGGAAGTAGGAATAACCTACCCAAAGAAAAGACCTGAAAAGCAAAAGGTTGGCACACCAAAGGGAAAACTATGATAAGATAAGAAAACTTCTAATTGGTAACTAGATGCATTGCAGGTAATAGTTTGTCCATGGGAAACGGAGCTCAGAGAAAAGTTTGCACAAGACATGATGGACTACATCATACAGAAGTGTCAGGAGGCAGAAAACAGGTTTATCCGGGTTCAAAAAGAAAAAACGAAGAGCAAAAGGGGAATTCGTCGTCAATCAGGCATGCAATGAAGCAAGGCAGCTAAGCACAAGGGCATAGAGAAACTACAGAAATAACAGAATACCAGAGAGCAGAGATACCAGAGGGCCAGAAATGAGTACCTCAGTGTGAGAAGCGAAGTAGAGAGGCAGTTGGAAAATTACAACAAATAAAGCCAAGACCCAACTAAAACTGCTATACAGCCACATCAGGAGTGAAAGAACAGGTGGTGAAACTGAGAAAAGGAGAGGATGGGTCCACAAAGAATGATAAAGGTGTGTGTGAAGAATTCCACAAGAGATTCCAGATCTTCACAATAGAGCAAGAAGTCCCTGAACTAAGTGGTGACAAACCAAGCAGCCTTGGAAGATATTGAAATTACCAGAGATGAGATTAGGAGGTATATGCTAGATCTAAATGTGACTAAGGCTGTTGGACCTGATGGAATCTCACCATACATGCTAAAAGAGAGGGAAGAAGCACTTTGCATGTCACTCTCTATTGTGTATAACAAGTCACTGGAAACAGGCCTCCCAGAAAGTTGGAAGACAGCTAACGTAGTCCCCAATATACAAAATGGGAGATAGGCAGGAGGCCCTAAACTACAGGTTGGTATCCTTAACTTGTATACCATGTAAGGTGATATAGAAAATCATGAAAAAGCCAGCGCTGAATGTAATGAAAGGCCATTTTCCGGGCGAGCCCGGGAGGCTCCCTGGAGCTTATTGGGCTAATGTATGTTATATTAGACCGGGACATAGCTAAGGAGTTCAGACTTACCAGGGACCAGCGCCAGAACCTGGCCCCTTCAGAGAGGTTTCAGGGAGCAATGGCCCTGGAAAACCCCTTTGTGGTTGGGGTTTTCCTTATCTGCCATCGACCAGGGTTAGGCACCCAGAAAGGTAGGCATAACAAAACAAACCCCACATGGTAAAAAACAAACAAAAAAACGAACAGAGAGGTAGAAACTCCCTACAATCCCAAGGAAACAAGCAAACATCAAACTTTACTGCTGCGCCGATTGTCCGCGCAGCCCTCCCCGCCCCGAAAGGGGGAGGGGGAGCCCTGGACCTCACCGCGCCGGCTGCCTAGCATCAGTTCAGAAGCTAAGCTTCAACCAACGCGAAAAAACTGCCGACTGGTGAGAGGGAGGGTTGCCAGGGAGCCTCCGAGGCTCGCCCAGAAAATGGCATTTCATTGCATTCAACGGTGGTTTTCTGTGGGGAGCCCCTACGGCTCCCTGGAGCTTCATACCCAAAGAGAAGGAAACGAAAGGGCTGACCCGGGAGGCAGCCGCCACAAACTCCGCAACGAGAAGCCAAGACAATAGGCTGCAACCTGTGACCCAAGGCAACAAGAACGCACAGGAGCAGACACGAGCATAAAAAATGGGCGGCCAAGAACCTGAGCGACCCTCAAATCCTTGCGCCTGAAATGAGCCCTAGACGTCGCCAACAGAACAGCGAAAGCTGCAAACGTCAGAACAGCACGGGAGCAAGGACAGACCGCAGGTTGGAAGACTTAAAAACTCTGCGGACGACCTGGGAGACCCGAGAACTGAAACGGCGAACGACGGGAACCGGATCAACCCAAAGCGCATCCCCAGACACGGTACGCAAGTAACAGCAAAAAAGCCAAACCGGACAATGCAGGACGCACCCCCCAGGAGAACCAATCAAGCATCAATAACCCATGGACCCCTCCGGAAAGCAGCCGTCTCGACCGTCGCCAGGACAGAGAAAGGCTGCAAACGTACAAACCTACCACCAGTACCAAAGAGCAGAAACCTGAACCGAAGGGGTACCACAAACTGAGGAGAAGATAAGAAGGCACCCTGATCAAGGACCAGGACGGCTCAGGCGACGCATGAGCAGGCTGGAGGTGAAACAAAACACGAGAAAGCGTACGGAATGGGGCAGATGTGACGTCCACCCTCGAACGCAAGCAGGAGCGGCTCCGCCAGCGCCGCACAAAACGAGGCGACAGTAAGAAACATCAAATAACTGTAGTCCCGAAAACCCAAGAAAGGACAAGACAACCCGATGCGAAAGAGAAGACAACCTACGAAGAGCAAGAAAAAGGTGCATAGAAATACCAGGAACGTCATAATGTCGCCGAGACGAAGCTCGCAGGTGGGACACCAACAAAGCCACCTGATCACCAGAGATGGTGATACCTGCGTCAAAATACCTGACGCGAAGAGCCGAGGAGAAAGCCGAACCAGTCTTGTACAGGACCGGTCCGACCTGCCGAAAGAGGCGGAGCCACGGGAAAACGCCCCGGGTTCGGACACCTATCAAGCAGTCTGAAAATAAAGCTGGGCCAGCCACCAAGGGACCATAAGGACTACTGTGTTGGGAATGGGCTCCAACCGAGCCAGAACCCGAAGCAACAGCTGGACCGGAAGAAGAGGAACAGGTACCCCCACCTCGACCAGTCCTGCCGAAAGGCATCCATCGTGAACGCCTCGCAGGCGGGTAAAGGCGCCACATAGAATGGGCGACGCCTAGATCACGCCGACTCGAAGACGTCCATGGCCAGGAGTCCATATGTCTGGCAGAGCCAACGAAACTAGTCAGCGATGACTGGCCAATCCGCAAACAGAGGAATGAACCGAGACAGGCTGTCCGCCAGGACGTAGGACACACCCCGGACATGAACCTCACTGTTAGCCAAACCCCGAGGAATCCAGCAAACGAGCCACTCCAAGGGACCAACCCCAAAGGTCCAACTCCCAAGAGAAACCCTGTGGTTCTGGCAAAGAACTGCCAGAGAACAGTCCGAATGGAGTCGAGTGGTAGAGCACCGAGTGACCCGAACCCTCCAAAGCGCAAAACAGACAGCCACGAACTCCTGAACCGTGCTGTGAGCCCTACGGACGAACAGACCCCACTATCCCTAGCCGACCTGGTGAGCACTGGTCACAAAGCCCCAGCCAAGAGATGACCCGTCCGTGAACACATCGAGCGAAGGCTCAGGGAGGTGCCAAGGCATGGAACCCCGAAAACCCCAAAGAGGAAGCTGGTGACGCAGCATCAACACAAGATCCCCGGAGGAACGAACCCAACGATTGCAATAAAGGCGGAAGGGGAGTCTCCGAAGGAACCAAACAGATGCCGAAGCCAAACTCGACCTTGCGGGCAGACGAGCACGTCGATGTTCAGACTCCCGCACAACTGCTCGAACAACCCGGGACCGCCTCATGAACTGCCGAAGGCGGGACCACAGCCGCAGCAACATTTCTGGAGGGAAAGACAAGGAGCGGCTCAAGAGCCCCAAACAAGACCCAGCCAGGTTCGAACCCGGGAAGGAAACAGATGGAATGGCCTCCAGATCACCAGGAAATCAAACCCGGCGATCTGGAAAGAACCACACCCCTGGTGAGCAGACAAGCGGACCGACTGGGAGCCCACACCAGCCAGTCATCGAGGTAGGCCAGACACCGAATCCCAAGCAGACTCAGACAGGGCACGAAGATTAAGGTAAAGATGCGTAAATACACCAAGTGCCAATTACAAACTAGGGAAGGCAACAAAAGCGGCAAGCTTGAAGCCCCATCACCAACTGTGCCAGTCCCGGAAAACTGGAGAGGAACGTGCCAAGAATTGACCTGGAGGTCCAGGGCCACCATCCAGGAACCTGGCCCCAACAGAAGCCGGACAGGAGATAACAGTCCTCCGATGAGGGCATGGAATCCAGGGCGCAGACTGAAGAAGTCCAGAAGAACCGCAGATTCACCAGGCCCGTGTCTGCATAGAGCAGACAGGAACCCCAGAAGGATGGGGCGGATCGACCACGTCCAAAGCACCCACTAAGATGACATGACGAAGCGCAGGGGAAGAAGCCCACCCCGCCAGCCCTGAACCCCCCCAAATCGGGAGAAGCCGTTCGCCGCCGCCACCAGAGGCCGGAAGACAACCAAAAGCGTCCACTAACTGCGGGACCATGTGAGAATCAACAGAGCAAGCTGCTTCCCCAGCGCCCCGTCAACAGCGAAGGGAACAGAGCCCCTTCTGAAAGAAAAAGTATACATACACATATATACACCTATATACATATATATTATGTATATACACACATATAAATACACGCACACACAAGGTGTATTACACACACGTGCGTATGCACATACACATGTGCACACACACACACAGTGTACACATGTACATGTACATGTGTACACACACAGATACACACGAAAAGAAAATTACAAGCCGCCGACCAGTAGGCAGAGAGCACCACGCCGGCCAGGCAAAGAAGGCACAAAACTGCATCAAAAGGCCCACCTGGACAACAAAACCCTAAAGTCCCAGCATGACCACAACACGTGCCAAGACCCAAAAAGATCAATCTGCAAGCCAGGAAGACCCTGGAACCCCAGAAGGCAGAACCGGGTCACACACGAGGAAACAAAGCCCCCTGAACCCACAAAGGGGGCCGAAGAGGAAGAAACCTCCGGAACGAAACCAAAGAACCCAAAGGAACCCGGAATCAAACCAGGGGAAGCCCAAACCACCATATTTGCTGGCGGAGATACACCACAGAAAGGAAAAGCACAGCCCCCAGACAGAACCCCTAGGGAAATGGTCAAAACAGACCGAAAACTGAGGGACAAGGTGTGGGAGCAAGCATAACCGACAGGGACACTGAGCCCAAACCCTAGGGCCCAGACCCAAAATAGACAAAACGGAATACCCGGTGTAAAATAAACACTCAAACGTTCCCAGAGGAACAGAAAACGGGTAGAAAACACCAGAAAAGCAAAGAAACGACAACAGGAGAATAAAACCCCTGAAAGGTGAAAAAACTCACCCAAGACGCTTGCTCGCACACCCAGGAGCATGTAAACAAACCGCAACGCCGCCCTGGTGGCCACGCCGGGAAACCGGCAGAAGAAAATGGCCACCAGAACAGAGGGCTGTGACCGACGCAAAAGATACGAAAACACGCCAGCAAAAGTGGGAAGCAAACAGACTGGATGGGCGAAAAATTCCGCCCAGAAGCACAAAACCCAGGCACGGGCAAACCGCCCCAGAACTGCTAGCAGGCATCCCCCCAGGGAACCCGCAACAGAGGCCCCGGGACAGAGCCGTCCTCCAAGCCCTCCGCCCTTAAAGAAAAGGAAGAGTCCATGGGAAAGGCAGCAAGAAAGGGCCGCTGGTAAGACCCAGAAGCCTTGGCAGGAGGAACAGGCTCGAAAACCTCCATCCCCAACCCGAACTGGGCAGCCCCCAAAACCGCCCGAGTCTCGGCCCCCAACTATACCCCTCCCCGACCCCGAAACCCGCAGACGGTTCGGAGCCAGGAACAGGGAGGGAAAGGGGTAACAGCACCTAACCAAAACAGGGCGGCCCCGGGGCATCCAAGTAGGAAACCAACCTAGCGTGTTGCAGCAACCTAATCTAGCTTGCAACACAGATGCTGCCTGTACTCTGAACAGTAAAAACATTAGGAGAGTACTGGAGAACAAGCAGAGAATATCTCTCGCAAGACTCCGGGTCAAGGTGTCAGAGACCCAACAGGCAACATGACGGAGGTAAAAGTGACGACTGTCACCCGGAGACAAGGGCACAGCAACCAACGATCCCCTACAAGACAGGTTGGAACCCGGAAGACACACTCAATGGTCCACCGAGCCCCGACAGGGGTTTCCAGGGCCGTAGGGGTAACAACTACGGGAAGCCTGGGCAAGGTGTTGCTAACCGGTTAAGAAACCCAAAAATAACAAGGGGGTAGAGGAAAACACTGAAAACCCCTGCGACATGTACAATCACGGGGGCCTAGCAGAGGGCCACCAAACACTACCAGTGGAACTATAGCAACACTAGGCAGACCCCAACCAGGCAAATGAAAATAAAAACAAAAGAAAAACCCCGCAAAAGTACACCGACTCCAGAGGCAACAGGAACTGGTCGCTGCTTAGGTGGCAGGTCGCGCAACACCTTGACGCCCTAACCAACACAATACCAGTCCCTACCCAGGGCCAAACAAGGGCCCCAAGGGCGAGGCAAATGCCGAGCAGCAAGAACCTCTACAGGAATGGTTCCCGAATGCCCCAGGGAAGATAACTCTGTCACGCAGGGGCAATACTCACAGGGCACTTAGGGAAGGAAGCCCCTAAGCGCATGCAGCCCTGGTACTGATGAGGAACACCTGGTAACCGCACAACACAACACAACACACGGCAGTGAATGCCACACAAGGCAAACACCGCCTAGGAAACTGAGGCCAGAGAAGCGTCTATCCCGGTTGACAAACTTATGAACTGATGCTAGGCAGCCGGCGCGGTGAGGTCCGGGGCTCCCCCCCCCCTCACCCTCTCGGGGTGGAGAGGGCTGCGCGGATGATCGGCGCGGCAGTAAACTGTGATGTTTGTTTGTTTCCTTGGGATTGTAGGGAGTTTCTACCTCTCTGTTCGTTTTTTTGTTTTAGTTTTTTACTATGTGGGGTTTGTTTTGTTATGCCTACCTTTCTGGGTGCCTAACCCCGGTCGATGGCAGATAAGGAAAACCCCAACCACAAAAGGGTTTTCCAGGGAGGGTTTTCCAGGGCCATTGCTCCCTGAAACCTCTCTGAAGGGGCCAGGTTCTGGCACTGGTCCCTGGTAGGTCTGAACTCCTTAGCTAATGTCCCGGTCTAATATAACATACATTAGCCCAATAAGCTCCAGGGAGCCGTAGGGGCTCCCCCACAGAAAAAGGTTGGTAGAACATCTGGAGAGAAGGGACGTCATACACACCACCACCAGCGTGGGTTCAGGGATGGCAAATCATGCCTCACAGGTTTAATAGAATTCTATGAACAAGCATTAAGCAAGAAAGAGAAGGGTGGGCATTGTGCATTTTCTTGGACTTGGAAAGCTTTTGATAAAGTCCTCCCATAAGAGTCTTGAATAATTTGGAGAAACAGGCTGGAGTAACTGGTAAGGTGCTCGAGTGGATAAGGGGTACCTAAACAACAACAAGTAGAGTTACTGTAAGACCTCAGAATGGCTTGATGTCACCAGCGGAGTCCCACAGGGTTTTGTACTTGGACTTATCTAGTTTCTGATATACATAAATGATTTTCCAGAGTATAGACTCATTTCTCTCAATGTTTGCTGATGATGCTGAAATTATGAGAAGGATTACGACAGAGGAGGCCAGCAAGAGACTACAAGATGACCTCAACAGACTGAAGGAATGGTCCAACAAATGGCTCTTAGAGTTTGACTCTAGCAAATGTAAAGTAATGAAGATAGGCGTTAGGAGCAGGAGGCCAAACACAAGGTACAGGTTGGGAGAAGAAATCCTTCAGGAATCAGGAAGAGAGAAAGATCTGGGGGTTGATATCATGCCAGATCCATCCCCTAAAGCACACATCAAAAGGATATCAGGTGCAGCATATGCAAGGCTGGCAAGCATAAGAACTTCCTTCAGAAACTTGTGAAAGGAATCATTCAGAACCTTGTATACTTCATGTGTCCGACCAACACTGGAGTATGTGGCTCCAGCACAGAATCCATATCTAGTCAAACACAAAATGAAGTTAGAAAAGGTTCAGAGGTATGCCACCCGGCAGTCCTCGAGCTGAGGAGTATGAGCAATGAGAAAAGATTACCAAAACTGAATCTTACAACACTGGAAGACAGGAAGACATGATTACCACCTATAAAATTCTCAGAGGAATTGACATGGTAGATAAAATAAACTATTTAGCATGGGTGGTATGCAAACAAGGGGACACAGGTGCAAACTTAGTACCCAAATGAGGCACAAGGACATTAGAAAGAATTTTTTTCCTGAGTCAGAGTACTTAGTTAACAAATGGAATGCATTAGGATGATGTGATGAAGGTAGACTCCATACACAGTTTCAAAGGCAGATATGATAGAGCCCAGTAGGCTCGGGAATCTGTACACCAGCTGATTGACATTTGAGAGGCAGGACCAAAGAACTGAAGCTCAACCCCCACAAGCACAACTAGGCGAGTTCATGTTAAGCTTATTTTGATGTCTGTGGGGGTTTATTTTGTGGGCCTGACAGCTGAGTGGACAGCACTTCGGATTTGTAGTCCTGAGGTTCTGGGTTCGATCCCCGGTAGAGGCGGAAACAAATGGACAGTTTCTTTCACCCTGATGCCCCTGTTACCTAGTAGTAAATAGGTACCTGGGAGTTAGACAGCCGCTACGGGCTGCTTCCTGGGGGTGTGTAACAAAAAGGAGGCCTGGTCGAGGACCGGGCCGCGGGGACACTAAGCCCCGAAATCATCTAAAGATAACCTCAAGAAGGTCCCCACTTTTCCCCCTCCAAGGTCGAATTACTGCTCCTCCCCCAAGATGGAACCCTACAACAAGCTAAGTCCTGGGTATCTATTTACTGCTAGGTGGACAGGAGCATGAGGTGACAGGAAACATGCCCGACCATTTCTGTGCCACCTGGGATTCAAACCCGGAAGTCTCGATTGTGAGCCGAGAATGAACCCAACTGTACAACTGGGATCCTCGCATCCAATAGGCCTTAGCTACGAAAAACTACTTCAAAAAGCTTACACAAATGAATAGCACTAACGATTAAAATTTAATATTATGCTGGCAATGAAATTATTACTTACGATGTTTTACTTTCTTCCTAAAGCTGTATGGTGTTCTAACATCCTGAATGACTCCTGATAACCTTTTAATTCTGGGGGTTCTAAGGCCACCTGCAAAAGAAATGTTACAGAATAATAATTAATTACAAAAATTATACAAAGTTAATCTGAGCTGTTGAATTTGCCACTTTTAATATAAATTATTTGTGCAAATGTCAACACGTATCTTGTTAGACAACACAGGGACATATTACCCTCATTTGTATACTGCTCAGTATCAAGAGATTTGCAAATACTGAACAGTGTCTTCGAACAAAACATTTCAAATTCATGGTTTTTTCAAAGCTTACTTTATTTTTAAATAGCAAATGTAGCTATCATTAAATAAATACAAGGTAAACACAACTTAAAAACAAATTAGAGCCATTATAACGACATGACTACGGCTAGTGACTACACATGAGAAGGCAAACTACTGCAACTGTAAATCATAACCCAATATAAACAGAAAATATCAGCGTTGAATGCTTCGTGTTGCATTGAATCTGGCACCACAGACATCCACAAAACTACCAGGCTACTGGACATGTGCAGGTCAACCAAACACCAGGACCAGAGAAGAAAGGGAATCCAAGTTTGACTATAACTAAATACAGGAATGTAAAACAGCCAAGAAATTACTGTGAAAGAAAAACTGCACATCTTTATTAAATACAAAGTTAAGCAGTCCCCGTGGCGGAGTGGTAAGACACTCGCGAGAGCTTTGGCCTGGGTTCGTATCCTGGCCGGGGAGGATTTATTGTACATCAATTCATAACTGTAGCCTCTGTTTACCATACAGTAAAATGGGTACCTGGTTGTTAAACGATTTGACAAGGTTGTATTCCGAGGAACATAGGATTAACCTTAAACTGCTAAGCATAAGGGGCAGGGAAGCAAAAAATATTTGAAATATGTAAAAATTACTTAAAAATGGTAAACAAATCTCCAATTTATTGGCTTCAGCATTATGAAACTTTCATTACAATATTTTCAGAAATTGATTTTAGACAAATTTTTAAAAAAGAAAAAAATATTTCTTCTCATTTTGTTGATAAGGAGAACAGGTTCTATTTACTGGAACTGAAGGATAATAGGAGATACAAGTACCTGTCCGACACTCAAAGAAGAATAGTAGTAAAAAGTGTCCACAAAGTGGATATGCAGCTGGTGTCTTTATGGCATTGCTAAGTAATACATAACACAAATAATGAGTATGTTATTATGCTCTATTTTGTTATATATCATATACACTGTAAATACATTACTCAATGTTGATATCTGTTACTTTCATCAATGTCCGAAAAATATTTTTGGGGGGAAAATTGTATTTTTTGTTTTTAAGTTTTTTAGTTTTTGTTTTCTTCTTTGTTTATTATCTGATTTTGTTGTAACCTTCACAACCTCGAGAGTGGATACCAGTCCCTAACTATGTGAAGATAGAATGAAATTGGTCAACAAATAAATCAGGCACAACTCGCATAACTTGGGACTTCAAATTTTTTTGGGCTGAATTTTTCATAGATTTCAAACTATTTTCATTGTCTCTAAGTTGTTTAGGTGATTAGGGACCAGATTAGGGCTTTTTGACTTAAATAAAGTATACCCTAAATATATCCCCTAAATCATTATAATTATCATCATTATCCCTATATTTTGTTTTTTGGGGGTTATTTTTTCTTGACTTAACACATTGGCCTACAACTTTCACATATTTGAGTACGAATGCCAAACAATGTTTATTAAAACATACAAGTAAATTAATGAATTAGAACTACCTTATTCAATGTCGATAACTTCAACTTCAATTATATCTATAACTAGATTTTCAACTCCGAGACATAAAAAAATCCGGTTTCAAACAGATTCTCATAATTTTTACATATAGTGTGCACAGCTGTGTTCTACAATCTCTATAAAATGGATTTTTCCATTAACCCTAAACGTTTGGAGTTATACATTTTTTTGTCTAAATTTGCCGCATACAGTACAACCTTGATTCAACGTACCCCGATTCAACGAATCTCCGGCTAGTTCGCACGCTTTTCAGGCCGGATTTACTCACCCGGTTTGACGAACAATGGTTCGCCGAAGCGGGGGATGTTCGGATTTGCTTACGACGTCAAGACAGAGTTCACAGACTGGTGGAAAACTTTCACATTCTATCACAGATTACAATTATTAATTCCTTCATATGACAAGTTCGATCACACAAGTGGACCACACATGTGGTCCACAAGTGGTCCACAAGAGACACCACGAGCATAGCTCTCATCCTGTAACTACACTTAGGTAATTAAAGCTTACGATGTTGGGACAGAGTTCACAGTGGTAGAAAACTTTACCATACCATCACAGATTACAATTAATAATTCCTTCATATGACAAGTTGGATCACACAAATGGACCACACAAGTGGACCACACAAGTGGACCACAAGTGGTCCACAAGCTTACGATGTTGGGACAGAGTTCACAGAGTGGTGGAAAACTGTTTCATTCTATCACAGATTACAATTAATAATTCCTTCATAAAACAAGTTGGATCACACAAGTGGACCACACAAGTTGACCACACAAGTGGACCACAAGTGGTCCACAAGCTTACGATGTTGGGACAGAGTTCACAGAGTGGTGGAAAACCGTTTCATTCTATCACAGATTACAATTAATAATTCCTTCATAAAACAAGTTGGATCACACAAGTGGACCACACAACAAGTGAATCATATGAACCAAACACCAGCCAGAATAGTCCACAAGAAGTGACGCATATTAACCAAACACCAGCCAGAGTCGTCCACACAAGTGAACGACTGAGTTTCAATGATTTTCGTTCACCGATGTGTGGCACACGTAGCTTTGTAAATTAATTTAAAGGCTGAAGCATGAATAGCTAGCCAATATGTTGAAATCTTCTTATATACATTTTCTGTGATGAAGCAAGACGAGTGAGGGTGGACAGATAAGGGAATACTGTACAGTAAACCTCACTCTACAGTGAGGTTTCACTCACTTTCGTCTGTGTTGTCATAGTTCAGTGACCCATGGCTTTGAACGTTTCACATTATAAATCATTTCTAAAACTGGTGTTTTAATAACTCTTTATTATCCTAATTAAACTAAACTAAAAAAAAACAAAAATATACTGTAATAAGATAGATATCTCCTATTTGAGAAATTATTCACGTTATTGGCAGCACAACTCCAGCACAAGTGGACAGGTCTAATCCCTGTCCATACAACACCATGCATGTTGTGTTCGATTTCGTCGTCACAGTTCAGCGATCTACGGCTTCGAAATAATAAAATTAATAAATCAGTTTCAAAGTAAGTATTTTTTATAGCTCTTATTATCGTAATAATGTTGCTAAACTAAATATATAACCCAAAAATATATAATTTGATGTAAATTGAATATATGAGAGAAATATATGTTACTGGAAATCGAACACAACACCAGGCAGTGTTTTGTTCGATTTCGTCGCCATAGTTTAGTGACCTACGGCTTCGAAATAATAAAATTAATAAATCAGTTCCAAAATAAGTATTTTTATAGCTCTTATTATCGTAATAATGTTGCTAAACTAAATATATAACCCAAAAATATATAATTTGATGTAAATAGAATATTTAAGAGAAATTTATGTTACTGGATCAGGCTTAAACACCAGCCTACTGAAGGGTGTACGTATAGACTTAGTCTGCGTTCGTACAGTATGCACCCAGTGCCCTTAGCTTTGTCTGCGATTGACGTACAGTATTTATCCGCCGGTGGAAGAATAATTGTGGAATTGACCATTTTTTTACTACAGCAAGAACTAATAGCAGAAAATCAACCAGCATGAGAACAGCCGTACCCAACACGAGAACAGCAGTACCCAACACGAGAACAGCCGTACTCAGCACGAGAACAGCCGTACCCAGCACGAGAACAGCCGTACCCAGCACGAGAACAGCAGTACCCAACACGAGAACAGCCGTACCCAACACGAGAACAGCAGTACCCAACACGAGAACAGCCGTACCCAGCACGAGAACAGCCGTACCCAGCACGAGAACAGCCGTACCCAACACGAGAACAGCCGTACTCAGCACGAGAACAGCCGTACCCAGCACGAGAACAGCCGTACCCAGCACGAGAACAGCCGTACCCAGCACGAGAACAGCCGTACCCAGCACGAGAACAGCCGTACCCAGCACGAGAACAGCCGTACCCAGCACGAGAACAGCCGTACCCAGCACGAGAACAGCTGTACCCAGCACAAGAACAGCTGTACCCAGCACGGGAACAGCTGTACCCAGCACGAGAACAGCCATACCCAGCATGAGAACAGCCGTACCCAGCAAGAGAACAGCTGTACCAAGCACGAGAACAGCCGTACCCAGCAAGAGAACAGCCGAACCCAGCTCGAGAACAGCCGAACCCAGCTCGAAAACAGCCGAACCCAGCACGAGAACAGCCGTACCCAGCACGAGAACAGCCGTACCCAGCACGAGAACAGCCGTATCCAGCACGAGCACAGTTGTACCCAGCACTGGTACAACAGTCGTACCCAGCACGAGCACAGCTGTACCCAGCACTGGTACAACAGTCGTACCCAGCACAAGCACAGTTGTACCCAGCACTGGTACAACAGCAGCCAGCACCAGCTCAGAAGCAGCTGAACCCACAGCAGCAGCGAGCACCAGCAAAGCTGATGCAAACATCTAAAAACATCGTGTGCAGCATGAACAGTTAGAACAATTGTTAAATTTAAGTGTGTACACAGTGTTAAAATTAAAGTTGCAGTAATTTTAGTGTACAATAGTTTTCATAAACTGTATTGTAGTACTCAACATACAGCAGAACTACTTTTAATCAACACAGTGCTAACGGCATAATGCACTGCAGTACGTATTTAATGTAGAGCATTCACAACTTCACGAAACTTCAAGATGGACATAACTTCAACAATAAGGTAAATTTATGAATTACAGTATTTTTAAGTAGAGAAGTAATATATAGGTAGAGTATGTAATATGATAATGCATTTTTATTGTGTACAAGAAAAATAAAGACACTGACACAAACGCCTCCTGAAGGTCACCTCTTGCAACGAATCCAACGCTCCAACGAACTGGGGCTGGTCCCATATAGTACGTTGAATCGAGGTTGTACTGTATTTCAAATACCACATTGAAGAATTTTTTTTACAGTAAACTTTACTGAAAACCTATATTTTAATTTGATGAAAATGAAGAGCATATGCTATTATGAGAGCACAATAACACAAAATGAACACTTGGTGATATTTTATATTTTTAATCTGATCTGAAAATCTAAAGTTCTCAATATTCAATTTTAAAATTATTTTTTATTTTCTCGTTTTTCAAGTTGCATTGGGTGATCATTTAGACAAAGTTGGAGCATTTGCTAGTAGATTATGTACAAAAACTTTGAAAGGATTTGAGAAAGTTTGAGAAACCTTACTCTTAGGCCATACATACATATATGATTTGTGCCCTTTAAGGGTTAAGGACTTGCCTGAAATGCTATGCATGCTAGTGGCTGTACAAGAATGTAAGAACTTTTGTATAAATAAATAAATAAATAAATAAATAAATAAATACAAATAAATAAAAGAAAAGATTGAAAATAGGTAAGCTGTAGTTTGCCAACTGTGCCCAAATGCACCCAGTTGGCAGCTCAGGTTAGTACAGTCCAGCCAGCCAGTCAGCCGTCTGTCCAAGCAGTCATCTGTCCTTTCAACAAGCCAGCCATCCATCTGTCTGGACAACTGCCCAGCCAGCCAGCCATCCATTCATCCATCAGGCTAGCCAGCCGTCCGTCTGTCCAGCCAGCCATCTAGCTATCTAGTCAGGTTTCCATTTGGCCAGCCAACCAAGTGTCCATCTGCCCAGCCAGTCATCTGCCCATCCATCCGGCCAGTCATCTAGCCAGTTGTCCAGTCAGCTAGCCAACCAGCCAGCCATCCACCTGTCAAGCCAGCCAGCCATCCGCCTGTCAAGCCAGCCAGCCATCCACCTGTCAAGCCAGCCAGCCATCCGCCTGTCAAGCCAGCCAGCCATCCGCCTATCAAGCCAGCCAGCCATTCGTCTGTCCAGCCAGCCCTCTAGCCAACCAGCCAGCCATCTGTGTCTGCCCTGTCCGTCCATCTGGCCAATCATCTAGCCAGTTGTTCATCCAGCCAGCCGTCCATCTGGCCGGCCAGCCAGCCAGCCAGCCATCCAGCCGCCCATCTGGCCAGCCATCCAGCCAACTGTCCATCTGGCCAGTCAGCCAGCCAGCCAGGCATCCGTCCAGCCGGCCAGCCAGGCATCCGTCCAGCCGGCCAGGCATCCGTCCAGCCAGCCAGGCATCCATCCGGCCGGCCAGCCAGGCATCCATCCGGCCGGCCAGCCAGGCATCCATCCGGCCGGCCAGCCAGGCATCCATCCGGCCGGCCAGCCAGCATCCATCCAGCCAGCCAGCCAGGCATCCATCCGGCCAGCCAGCCATGCATCCATCCAGCCAGCCAGCCAGCCAGGCAGGCATCCATCTGGTCAGCCAGCCAGCATCCATCCAGCCAGCCAGCCGTCCATCCAGCCAGCCAGCCAGGCGTCCATCCAGCCAGCCAGGCGTCCATCCGGCCAGTCAGCCAGCCAGCCAGGCGTCCATCCAGCCAGCCAGGCGTCCATCCGGCCAGTCAGCCAGCCAGCCAGGCGTCCATCCAGCCAGCCAGGCATCCATCCGGCCAGCCAGCCAGCCAGGCAGGCATCCATCTGGTCAGCCAGCCAGCATCCATCCAGCCAGCCAGCCAGGCGTCCATCCAGCCAGCCAGGCGTCCATCCGGCCAGTCAGCCAGCCAGCCAGGCGTCCATCCGGCCAGTCAGCCAGCCAGCCAGGCGGCCAGTCAGCCAGCCAGCCAGGCGTCCAGCCAGCCAGCCAGCCAGGCGTCCATCCAGCCAGCCAGCCAGGCGTCCATCCAGCCAGCCAGCCAGGCGTCCATCCAGCCAGCCAGCCAGGCGTCCAGCCAGCCAGCCAGCCAGCCAGGCGTCCATCCAGCCAGCCAGCCAGCCAGGCGTCCATCCAGCCAGCCAGGCGTCCATCCAGCCAGCCAGGCGTCCATCCAGCCAGCCAGCCAGCCAGGCATCCATTCGGCCAGCCAGACATCCATCCGGCCGGCCAGCCAGCCAGGCGTCCATCCGGCCGGCCAGCCAGCCAGGCGTCCATCCGGCCGGCCAGCCAGCCAGGCATCCATCCGGCCAGCCAGCCAGACGTCCATCTGGCCAGCCAGGCGTCCATCCAGCTGGCCAGCCAGCCAGGCGTCCATCTGGCCAGCCAGCCAGGCGTCCAGCCAGCCTGCCAGGCATCCATCCAGCCTGCCAGGCGTCCATCCAGCCGGCCAGCCAGCCAGGCGTCCATCCAGCCGGCCAGCCAGCCAGGCGTCCATCCGCCCAGCCAGCCAGGCGTCCATCCGCCCAGCCAGCCAGGCGTCCATCCAGCCAGGCGTCCATCCGGCCAGCCAGGCATCCATCCGGCCAGCCAGCCAGGCGTCCATCTGGCCAGCCAGCCAGCCAGGCGTCCATCCAGCCGGCCAGCCAGCGAGGCGTCCATCTGGCCAGCCAGCCAGGCGTCCAGCCAGCCAGCCAGCCTGCCAGGCATCCATCCAGCCGGCCAGCCAGGCATCCATCCGGCCAGCCAGCCAGCAAGGCGTCCATCCGGCCAGCCAGCCAGCCAGGCGTCCATCCGGCCAGCCAGCCAGCCAGGCGTCCATCTGGCATGCCAGTCATCTGTCTACCCAGCCAGTCATCTGCCCATCCATCTCGCCAGTCATCCATCCAGCCAAGTGGCCATCCATTCATCCATCCAGCCAAGTGGCCATCCATTCATCCATCCAGCCAAGTGGCCATCCATTCATCCATCCGGCCAAGTGGCCATCCATTCATCCATCCAGCCAAGTGGCCATCCATTCATCCATCCAGCCATGTGGCCATCTATTCATCCATCCAGCCAAGTGGCCATCCATTCATCCATCCAGCTAAGTGGCCATCCATTCATCCAACCAGCTAAGTGGCCATCCATTCATCCTTCCAGCCAAGTGGCCATCCATCCAGCTAGCCACCCATACATCCATCCAGTCAGCTGTCCACACATCCATCCATCCATCCAGCCAGCCAGCTGTTCTTCCATCCAGCCAGCCGTTCTTCCATTCAGCCATCCATCCATCCAGCCAGCTGTCCGTCCGTCCATCCAGCCGGCCAGCCTTCCATCTATCTATCCATCCAGCCACCATACAGTACCTTGATGGGGTTCCGGGAATTCTACTTCCTACGCCCAGCCGGGGACCATGCTTAACTTGTGAGATCTTGGTCAACAGGCTTGGAGTGGCTCGCAGGCCCATGTATCTATTACAGCATAGTTGGTCTGGAACTTCTTGAAGAAAACTATCCAGTTTTCTTTTGAAGACATCCACTTTTGTTCCGGCAATATTTCTTATGCTTGCTGGGTGGATGATGAACATCTGTGTACCTCTGATGTCCATGCAGTATTGTCTGATTGTGCCTATTGAACCTTCACTGGCTCTATTCTGCATTTCCTTTTTTTACACCAAGTTTTTTGCACTTTCTTGAGTGCTTTGTCAAGGTCCGAGTGTGTGACTGGAGTGAGAATTGCATTTCAATGTCTAATGAGGCTACCTAATGAGGCTGCTATCCTGGATCCAGTCCTCTTATTCTTCATGACCTCCTGACCATGTCTCCTCTCCCCAACTGCCTATTTACCTGTGATAATGTCTTCTACGGAATTATGGTAATGTGTCCTTTCCGTAATCCCGTTATTCAGAGAACTGAAGTCGTTATTAATAGGTGTTCATCTGGATGCTATTCCCCCGTAACCCTCTCCATGCCCAAAGGGACTGCTTTCATTCATCCACTTATTGGGATCTAATTTTAATTCACTGAGAATCATAGTTTTACTAGGAAAATGTTTGAATCATTTTCAAATCTGCATTCTGTTTTTCCTTTAACCCTTAACATGCTCGGGGTTTAATATCCTGTCATCCCCACAGGCGCATGTCATTTTGAAAAAAAAAATATATATTTTTTCTTTCTAACCTGTTAATTTGTGTTCACTGATCACGGGAAAAATAATAAAAAAATCGTAAGTGGCATATATTGCCTGCTATAGGGCGGGGAAGTCTGGCAAATTATAGGCGCTGACTCAGCGTGCGTCCCAGGCGGTCTGTTGCTCGCAAGCTGTCAGGCCGGAGTTGCCACAAAGAGATAATTACCGAATTATTTCAATGTCTCTGATTGATTTTTCATACTTTTTTGCTGTAATATTATTCAATAGTGTGTAGTTTGATATATTTATATAATAAAATGAGTGAATCGTTGGTGTACTCAAAAATATGGTGTGCATATTGTTGATTCAATTATGTTCATCAATCAGTGAACAAATACTTTGTCGGTTATTACACTATAAGCACAGGTTATATATAAGTATTTGCATGTTTTGTTCACTATAACGAACCACTAAGTAGCTATTATGAGTCAAAAAGTAATGAGGAGTGATGGCCGTGTACCAGCCAGCCACTCCCGCCCTCCCTCCAGTCATCTGACTCACCCACATTCTCCTCCCACAATACTGTTTTTGCTATAATTCACTATATACAGACGTTATATATAAGTATCTACATGTTTTGTTCACCATAACTGTACATCTAAGCTTGTATGGTGAGTAAAGGCACAGAGATGTGGCTACTCACACAGTCAGCTGATCGGCGGCCGCCCTCAAGGTCAGACGCACTAATATTTCTCCTCCAACAATACTGTGTGGTGTTATTACGCTATATATCTTATATACAGACGTTATATATAAGTATCTACATGTTTTGTTCACCATAACTGTACATCTAAGCTTGTATGGTGAGTAAAGGCACAGAGATGTGGCTACTCACACAGTCAGCTGATCGGCGGCCGCCCTCAAGGCCAGACGCACTAATATTTGTCCTCCAACAATACTGTGTGGTGTTATTACACTATATACACACATATATAAATATCTACCTGTTTTATTCATCATACTTGTACAAATAAACTGGTATGGTGCCCAAAGACCATCGTGGTAACCAGTAAACAACACCGTCGTCTGCACGGTGGCGTCGTGCAGACGACGCCACCGCCCTCACCAAAATGGCGGCTCCAAACCTTCTCTTGCTGTTTATACCCTCTATACGCACGTTATATATAAGTATTTACATTTGTGTTCACCATAGCGAACCACTAAGCTGGTATGGTGAGTGCAGTCAATAAAAGGTGGCCACACACAGTCAAAAGACATCACCACCACCCTCCCTCCCACAGCATTACACCTCCTTCCATGGCGCACAGCGCTAAATATCACCACAATCCTGCTATTATCAGAACCCTGGTCAGTTTTATCACAGTCAGGGGTCTTCTGTAATAATATCATCGCTACATAATAGCATGAACAAGTATAATTTGGCATTTTTAGGCGATGCTGTGGTCACAAGCTGAACAGCAGTGCTGTTAGCTCATGCTGCGTGCGTCAGGCTTGGTTGCTCACTCAATACTGAGGCCAATAACACCCGGGAGTTTGGCCCACGATTTTTTTTTAAAATGGCATCTGTTTACAAGAGCCCTGATGAAGGTGTGGTGAACCCCGTGTATCCGCGGGCTGTTTAAATCTTGCGTACTACTCCAACACATCATATGACGTGATGCGCAGTCGACTGGAACAACGTCCAGCACGTCATATGACGTGATGCGCACTTTAAGGGTTAATGCTTCAGAGATTTAATCATAGTGGTCAAGTAGCTACAAGAGACATGATCTTCCCACTCTAAATCCACATTACCCTGGGTTGTGGAGATCATTGCGTCTCCATAAAACTGGAGATCCAACTGCTGATCACTCTCAAATACTTTTATTATGTGGGGACATTAGTGCAACTGGTCTATAATTATGAGCCAATGCTTTGCTCCCTTCCTTGTATAGAGGGGCTATAGCTACTGATTTAAGCGTGCATTAATGAGTCCCAGAAGACCAGCCCAGAAATAATGCTTTCAATGTTTAGTATAGTTTTAATATTGCTTTCCAAGAAAACTTAAATCTTGCAATGAAAATTCTCTCTCCTTATCTCATGAAAGTGGAACATGGGGAAGTGATATAGCCTTCAATTTAACACTTTCGCGCTATCTGGACGCGCCGGCGCGTTCGGTTTCGTCTAACGTAAACGCATAGTGGACATAAAGTTATGTCAACTTTTAAAATATTTGTATAAAATTCAATTTTTATCCGATTTACTTTGGGTTTGTTTCAAACTGCGCGCTATGAGACTCACTTTCTCACCACTAGGCTGCATGGTACAATAAGTTCATGAAAGGTGTGGATAACTTCGATCAAATGGTATTTTGTCCCAAACGGGTTGCAGGTGGGTGACTTTAGCCGTTTATACTAGTAATTCTTCCCCCATATCATGTATTATATGCATATGTCTGTTTAGGGAATTTTATTCCGATCAATATACAACCAAAAATAACTGTGTGCAACAAGTATAATCTTGACAAACATAACAAAAGTAAAAATATTTCGTGTGTGTTTGACGCTCACTGATATGTTCCAGCGTTGTTTTATATTTGTCGCTATTCTAACTTACGCTTTGTTGATATTTTTTACCTATGGGCACATAGAACATTCTATTGCGAACACATTGACATAAAAATGAATGACGTACATAGAAAATTAATGTCATGAGAGTGAAATAAGTATAAACTTTCAAAGCGCCGTGCGTCGTCCCGTCACCGATACCGGGTAACAATTTCACCACTTCCCACACTCTTGCGGGCGGGCTGCATCATTATTCTACGCTTATATTCACATCACCGTGTTGGGAATTTCATTGCGAGTCCATTGATACCAAAATTAACGCTGTAGAACAAGTGTGGAGGTGATTACAATCCCAAGAGTAAAAACATTTTGTTGCTGATGGGCGCTCACGGCGAGTCATCTACGTAGTTATTTATTTGGTGCTGGTATCCCTATATGTTTCGTGACTTATTTTACTAATGTTCTTCTAGAGAATTTTATTGCGAACACGTTGGTACCAAAATGAAATACGTAGCATGAGAACTAAGGTCAGAAGAGTAAAAAGAGTATACACATTTTTGTTTTTACGCTTAAGCGATAAAAACGCAGCGCGCACATTCGGTTGGCTGAGTGACCTTTGCGGAGAGCGCGAAAGTGTTAAATACAGTGGTACCTCGCATAACGATTGCCCCAAAAGACGAATATTTTGGGTAACGAACGGCCCGATCGGCGTCAAATCGTCCCGTATGACGAACGCTGGTTTGAGTAACATCAACACCACATGGTGGGTCGCACTGCTTCTTGCACATTCTCAGACGCCTCCGACGATGCACATAAATTATGTTGTTCTTGTTTAAAGATGCTAATGATGCTGGGATATAAAGGGGTGACTGCTGAGATGTTGCAAAGCATTGACGTTTTTGTAGGAAAAAAGAAATGAAATGTCTGATATACAACAAATGTCAAAAAAGTTCGTTTGGTGTTCGGCAGGTAGGCTGCTCCATTATAACAATCTTTGTTTCAAATGTGTTCCATTTGTTTTTTATTTGTCATTTACGTCTCAATAATGGAAAAGCCTACCTTACATACACTGAATAAACCATTATGACATTTTCCTTTCTTCAAATGTGTTCAATATTTATTTTTCATTTGTCTTATAGCAAAAGGTTCGTTCGGTGGTTGGCAGGTAGGCTGCTCCATGTTTCTTACATACAAAAAACGTAAATAATAAAAAAAATGAAGAATTTTGAAAACCAGTACAAATGTCAAAAAGGTTCGTTCGGTGGTCTACAGGTCGGCTGCTCCATGTTTCTTAAAAAAAAAAAAAAAAAAAAAAAAAGGACTTGAAACAATTTGAAAAATGGACAAATGTCATAAAGGTTCGTTCAGTGTTTGTCGGGTAGGCTGCTCCATTAAAGAGACGTAAGTGACAAATACAAAACAAATGGAACACATTTGAAACAAAGAAAGATTGTCATAATGGAGCAGCCTACCCAACAAACACTGAACGAACCTTTTGCTATAACGAATATGAAAGACAAGGGCTGCTGGCTGGGTTAGTACTGCGTGAGCAACCATTTGTGGCACACGTGCCTCTGGGTCTCAAACACCTGTCCCACATAGTGTTGAAAGACTGTGCTCAGTCGGTGCAATTCAGACCCTATTGTTTGAAGAACATAAGGGTCATAACATTGGTGAAGCTAGGCGCAATAAGGGCTTAACACAACGGTCGGATGCCAGTGATACAGCACCTATGAGGATGATACAGCAAGCGTATCCAGGTGTAGCTCTGAGCCCCACCCTTGCCATCTCTAATGTATGTGATGATACATAGATGAATCGTTTTCTGCGTTCAGTGATGATGCATCTGATACAAGTAGCATAGATGAACAGTGTTAGCGGCTTCCATGGTGGTGGTGTTCATTGATATTTTCAAGAATACCTGAATCTTTTCCTGACTGATGGACACTCTTTGAGGCTAGCTGAATCTCTTCCTGTGTGGGACCTTACAAAGCGATCTTTTCAAGACTACCTTACAAATTGAGCTTTTCCTATAATCGTTTCAATACTACTTTATGCTTTACAAGCTTGGCTACATACCACCTACAAGTACTAAAGCCAAGGGTGCACGCGAGTGCGTTATTTGCAAGCACACAGAACGATGAAACAGGAAACAAAAATCTATCTATAGCTGATGCAAGGAGAGGAAAGTCGCACTGTGTACCATGGACTACTTCGTTGACTATTATGCACCTCCAAAGTACCGAGTGTGTAATACAGTGTGTTACTGTGTAAATAGTATGTGAAACTGTACATATTGTAATATTAGTGAATTTTTACCACGTAATATTGTGACAATAAACATTTATTGTGGACACATTACTGACACATGTATCACAGTTTCATGGAAAATTCTGAACATTCTACTGTATACATATTGTAAAGGACACAAATATGCATCATATACGATAAAAGAAACAAATAAAACCGCATTGGAAATGCATAGAAAAAATATTTGAAAATATATTTGTGGCAACACGCGGTGCTTGAATGGCCTGCGCGACCGTGTCTGGGAGCTTCACACACGGGCGACCAGGCCCTGATGACGTCACAGTGCACCTTGTCCACGCCCTCACAGCCAAAGTGGAATTTGGTAATTATTTTTACATAGACATGTTCAGGGACGGTAATTTATCATTTTACAAAGAAAAATTATATTTTGGGGAACATTTGATGTCATGCACACTAGGGAAATTTCACAATAAACACAGTGCATCACACTGGTTACATGGGGGACACTCGTTTTGTATGACGTCTGTTTCACATGACGAACATGGAACGGATTAAATTCGTTATGCGAGGTACCACTGTACATTTTAAGATAAATTATGATGTAACCATTTAGATAGGAGCATAATATACTGTAAAGTAACTTCACTCACAAAATATAATCTATATAATGTGTATAATAAATGAGGAGATATTACAGTACCAGTACTAACAAAGCAGTATTGAAAGAAACATGACCACTTTCATATACAAAAAACAGAGGCGCTCTTATGCCAAACCTCTTGTACCTGAACTTGGTGTCTTTGGAGTTCTGGGAGTTTTGGGAGTGTTCGGGTACTGTCGTAGTGATGGTTTGGGGGTTTTCGGCGTTGTTGGGGATTCACATTTCTTAGCAGATTCAGCCTTCTCCAGCATGCCCCATTTTTTCTTTGGAGTACGAAATCCAAACACAGAGCTACCTTTGAGAGGGTCTTCTCCATCTTCAAGTAATTCTGAAACAAAACTGTTTAATAAAATGTGCACACTAAAAAAACATGGAAATTTAAAATGAATATACATCTTCTATAAATAACCAGAGTTGAATGTAATGAAACTCCTCTTTGTAGTGGGTCCTATTTGGCTTCCAGTTACTAACCACCTTGCATGGATCTTACCTTGAGGGGGGTTCCGAGAGTTCTACTTCCCAAGCGTGGCCTGACTCGACTTGTGAGAGTTTGACCCAACAGACTTATAGGTCCACATGTCCACTACAATCATTTGGCCCAGCACTTCTTGCAGGACATTGTCAATTTTTTCTTGAAAAAGTCCACGTTTGTTCCAGGAACATTTCTCATACTTGCTGGAAGTATACTAAACAGCCGTGGACCTCTAATATTTGTACAGTACTGTATTCTCTAATTTGTGCCTATTCCACTTCTACTCTTCATTGGCACTATTCTGCATTTTCTGCCCCATTATTCACCCCAGTATATTATTTTACTGTGTAAATCTGGGACTTGACCTTCCACAAGGATAACTCCACACATGTCATGCCTGAATTTACCTAAGGGGCCAAAACCTTCTAGTGGCCTTTATGAGGACAGAAAGCCAGCAGTTTGTCAAAGGTCCAACCATTTACAAGCCATTAAAACCCTACTGGAGATCAGAGACCAAAACCTGGTCCCCTCAGTGATGCAGAGAATAGAGGCTGCTAGATCACTAACCAAGAAATCCAAGAAAGCCACCAGAAAGGTAGAGCAAAGGTAAACAGTCAACAGCAAGATAAAATTAAAGCAGAAAATGAGAGATAGTTCAACTGCAAGGTCCACTTCCCCACCACCAAATGGAAGAACCAGACACCCAGGCACTAGGTGTCTGAAAATTTCACCAATGAGCACCCAGGTTCATTGAAAAGAACTGACATTGAATGCAGCTCATAGGAAATACCATTACAAAGGGCATCAGTGGTGTATAATGTGTACAGTATAAGCAAATTAAGCCTAGGGCACTCCTCATCCCTTGCAACTGTTAAATGCTGACATCCCCATAGCGAGGAAAAAAAATCCAGTGTTGAATGTAATGAAACACCATTTTCTGGGTGAGCCCCGGAGGCTCCATGGAGCTATCGGGCTAATATGCAATTCATTAGACCAGAGCTATGTCTATGGAGTTCAGACTACTGGGGACCACGAGCCAGAACCTGGCCCCTCTCAGAGAGGCACAGGGAGCAATGGCCTTGGAAAACCCCCGTGGTTAGGAGTTTTCCTTATCTGCCATCGACCGGGGTTAGGCACCCAGAAAGGTAGGCATAACAAAACAGACCCAACATTGTAAGAAAATTGCAACCGAAAACTGAACAGAGGCACAACTCCCTCCAATCCCAAGGAAACAAGCAAACGACACACTCCATCGCCGCGTTGATCATCCACACAGCCCCAGGGAGGGGAAGGGGGGGGAGCCCAAGACCCCTTCCCCCCCACCAGCAACCTAACCATTCCAGTTCGGAGACTATCAAACAATGCGAAAACCACCAACCAGAAGGAGGATCAGAAATAGAAGACAACCTAAAAAAAAAGAAAGAGAAAATGGGGGAACGAATATCAGGAAACTTCATACTGTCGCCTAGACGAAGCTCTCGGGTGGGACACCATCAATGAAGCCCCTGATCATACAAATTATGATAAACCCGCGTCAAAAAGACAAGACGCGAAAAGCAGCGGAGAAGCCTGAACCAGCCGTGTACTGGACTGGTTCGACCTGCAAGAAGAGGCGGAGCCACGGAAAATGCGCCGGGTTCGCACACCGAGCCAGCGGCGCCTGAAACCAAGGTTGGGCCAGCCAACAAGGGGTCATGAGGACTACTCTCCCGTGGTAGGACTCCAACTGAGCCAGAACTCGAAGCAACAGATGGACCTTGGGGGAAGAGAAACAGGTAACCTCACCTTTACCAGTCCTGCCGAAAGGCATCCACCATGACAGCCTTGCAGTTTGGGAAAATGGGTACCACATACATTGGGAGATGCCAAGACCACGTCAATGCAAAGAGGTTCACTTCTGGGAGTCCATAAGTCCGGCAGAGCCAACCGAAAGAGTCAGCGTTGACAGTCCAAACAGTAGGAAAATTGTATATACGATATAGAGGCAACCAGATGTTGCAAGTTACTCATTGTCAGGTGCTCCAGATGTGAACATCACCTTGTTACTGATTTGCCACAGCAGGTCATTTTCGGGTTGTGGTGTTTGGTAACATATCATGTAGTTAAATTTGTTGTATTTAAGTTGTTTAAATCTTTCTCCAAAGTCAGACTCCAAAGAGTTGTTTTCAGTATTTTTTTTTTATGTTCATTTGTGTTATATTTTAGTGCACAAGATGTGTACAAGTGTTAAAAGTAATTTATTCTGTTTTAATTAGTTTATATTTTACTTGATAATTTTTCTGTTATTTTAATGCTTGCTCCTCATACTCACACCACAGAAGCAAATGTGTTTTTTTGTTTATTTGTGATTTATTTAAAACTAGCAGTACCCGGCCACGCATTGCTGTGGCTCAGCAACGCATGTGCGTTACTGAGCCACAGCAACCTTTCCTGTCCCCCCAGTCCTCCCCACCATTCCCCTCTCACCCGTCTCCTCGGCCTCGCAACCATTCCCCACTCCACCATCCCCTCTTCCTTCTAACTATGCCCCACACCCCTGTCCCTCTGTCCTCCCCACCATTCTCCATTCCCCCATCCTCTCGCTCCCACCATCCCAAACTCCCCCGTCCCATCATCCTTCCCCACCATCCCAAACTTCCCCGTCCCATCATCCTTCCCCACCATTACCCCTTCATTTGTCCCCTCATCCTTCCCACCATCTCTCACTTCCGTCCGTCGTCCTCCCCACCATTCCACACTCCCTCGTCCGATACTTTCCCAAATGGTCTGATGTTCCCATCAGAAAATTGGGAACATCAAGTGATCTGACGTTCCCATCAATGAAATATAAGAAAAACAGCTAAAAAACCAGCGTTGAATGTAATGAAACGCCATTTTCTGGGTGAGTTCCAGAGGCTCCCCGGAGCTATCCATGGCTGATATGGATACCCTAACTATTTTGCATCAGTCGATGTGGGTGGAGAAAATGGAGACATTGAAACAGTTGATAAACTCGATTTAAAGAGAAGTCACTGAGGAACTTCAAAAAAATTTTTATGAGTAACTGGACACTTGTTGCTGGCAGGGAAGGAAATGAAATGTATGCCAAATTTTGCAAAATATACAATGAAGGCACACAAACATTCATACCAAAACAGAGATGCAGGGCCAGAAAACAGGATTGGTTCAACAGAAATTGTGAGAGGACCAGAGACCAAAAGACACAAAAATGGAATCAGTATAGGAAGAGGCCAAACCCTCAAACATACCAGTGATACAAAGATGCAAGAAACAACTATACGGTAGTAAGGCAAGAGGCAGAATGAAATTTTGAAAAAGGGATAGCGGATAAATGTAAAACAGAACCGGGCCTATTCTACAAATTCATAAACAACAAATTGCAGGTAAAGGATAATATCCAGAGGTTGAAAATGGGATACAGTTTCACGGAAAATGAAAAGGAAATGTGTGAAACATTAAACAAAAAGTTCCAAAATGTGTTTGTACAAAATGAATCTTTAGAGAACCAGACAATAAGAATTCCACAGAACATAGAGCGTATAGAGGTGTCTAGAGATGCAGTGGAAAATATGCTAAAGGAGCTAAGCAAGAACAAAGCAGTTCGCCCAGATGGAGTTTCACCATCGGTTCTGAGAGAATGTGCATCTGAGCTCAGCATTCCACTTCACCTGATCTTTCAGGCATCCCTGCAGATGTGTGGAAAAAGACTAACATAGTTCTAATCTACAAAAGTGGCATCAGGTAAGACCCCCTCAATTATAGACCTGTATCATTGACAAGTGTAATACAGTAGTCAAAATATTGGAAAAAATAATAAAAACTAAATGGATAGAACACCTGGAGAGAAATGATATCAGACACACAGTATGGTTTTCGATCTGGAAGATCCTGTGTTTCGAATTTACTCAGTTTCTATGATCGAGCCACAGAGATTTTACAGGTAAGAGATGGTTGGGTTGACTGCATCTATCTGGACCTAAAAAAGGCTTTCGACAGAGTTCCACATAAGAGGTTGTTCTGGAAACTGGAAAATATTGGAGGGTGACAGGTGAGCTTCTAACATGGATGAAAAATTTTCTGACTGATAGAAAAATGAGGGCAGTAATCAGTAATCAGGCAATATATCGGACTGGAGAAATGTCACAAATGTCACAAGTGGAGTACCACAGGATTCAGTTCTTGCACCAGTGATGTTTATTGTCTACATAAATGATTTACCAGTTGGTATACAGAATTATATGAACATGTTTGCTGATGATGCTAAGATAATAGGAAGGATACGAAACTTAGATGATTGTCATGCCCTTCAAGAAGACCTGGACAAAATAAGTATATGGAACACCACTTGGCTAATTGAATTTAATGTGAATAAATGCCATGTTATGGAATGTGGAATAGGAGAACATAGACCCCACACAACCTATAAATTATGTAAGAAATCTTTACAGAATTCTGATAAAGAAAGATCTAGGGGAGGTTCTAGATAGAAAACTATCACCTGAGAACCACATAAAGAAAGTTGTGCGAGGAGCCTATGCCACTCTTTTTAACTTCAGAATTGCTTTTAAATACATGGATGAGGAAATACTAAAGAAATTGTTCACGACTTTTGTTAGGCCAAAGTTAGAATATGCAGCGCCCATATCTTAAGCAGCACATCAACAAACTGGAAAAGGTGCAAAGACATGCTACTAAGTGGCTCCCAGAACTGAAGGGCAAGAGCTATGAGGAGAGGTTAGAGGCATTAAATATGCCAAAAGTAGAAGACAAGAAAAAAATAGGTGATATGATCACTATGTACAAAATAGTAACAGGAATTGATAAAATCGATAGGGAAGATTTTCAGAGACCTGGAACTTCAAGAACAAGAGGTCATAGATTTTAAACAAAGATGCCAAAGAAATATAAGAAAATTCACTTTCACAGAGTGGTAGACAGTTGGAACAAGTTAGGTGAGGTGGTGGTGGAGGCCAAGACCGTCAGTAGTCTCAAAGTGTTATATGATAGAGTGCTGGGTAGATGGGACACCACGAGCGTAGTTCTCATCCTGTAACTACACTTAGGTAATTACTAATCTACAAAATCTGAGATTGGAAAACTCATGGCAAACAAGTCTGAAATTCGGTGAAGGCCTAATGGTTGTTAATATGCTGAGCTGGCAGCACTCATGGTGCTGCCAGCTGTAACTAAGGATCTATGACCTAACAACTTGGTGGACTGTTTGCTGTGTCATTTGCTGCATTGTTTACTTTGTGAATCTTGCAGTTGTCCGATTCCTCAGTGAGGGTGATCATGAATCCCCTGCTCCCTGCACCTCTGTGAGGGGTCCAGGTTTTGGTCTTGGGTAGGTTTTTAAAGACTCAAAGGTTGATGTGACTTATAGGCCTGTAGCTATCTCAGCGTGGCTACCTACAGGGAGCCACTGTTCAGCCCATCTATAAATAGGAGCATAAACTAAAATGGAAAGAAATTCTAGTACAAAAAGTGTGCAACAAATTTGTGTTGAAAATAAATTTTTATCTGAGATAATATTTAAAGCATATCTAGTCATTAGATTAGTAATAACTTTAGAAAACTTTACAAACCTGTTGGCTTAGAAATAATATCACTGGCTTCCTCATCCATTTCTTGAAGTAATGGTAATTCGACATTGGCCCCAGTGGATATCCAAGAGCCTTTAGAAGATCTGCCACGGCCACGTTGTGAGAGGGGAACCAGTGTGACTGGAAAATCGGTAGCAGATGTTACTGACAGGATAAACAATTGCCTTATACTTTATAATCTAAATCTATAACTTAATATACAAAAAATCAAAATCTATTCCTTTCCACAAATATACTGTACTACAGACTAATAACATTAATCGTACCAAAGATACTGTCTTGAAAAGTACTGTCTTGAAAATACATGTGCAGAAACATTCTGACCCAAAAAGTACTGATTGCAGCAACCATACTGTTTCCTGTTGCCAGGGACAGGAAGCCTGTCATCAGGTCAATTGATGTCCCCCCTTGGCCAACTCTTGACCTTCTGCAAAGAGGCAACCCACAAGAATTGTCTAACTACTGAGTGCTATTTACTGCTAGGTGAATGGAAGTATCAAATAAAAGGAAACATTGCCCAAATGTGTCCTGATACAGGAAATGAACTCGGGTCCCTCAGTTTTGAGCCGATGATGCAGATGACTGCAGTATACCTGGAGAGGGTCTCAGAAGTTCTGCTATTCCCCGAGCCCGGCCTCAGGCCGGGCTCGGAGCCAGGCTAGGCCAACAGGCTGTTGCTTGGATCGGCCTGTAGGCCCACATGTACTGCACTACAGAACTCTATTTACTTTCCTGAATTTACCCAAGGGCCATTCTAGTGGCCTCGTTGAGGATAGGAAGCCTTGTTAAAGTCCCCTCCATTTGTTTTGATTTTTTCAACCTAGAATTTAAAATTCAACTGAGTTTTGGCCTTTACAGCTTTGGTTGGTTGGTGGTTCCTTGGGTTTATAACACTATGGGTTATATATTACTAACACTAGTTTATCCTCTCTCTTTTGATATTCTGCTTCTTATATAGCTGTAAAGAGAGAATAGATATAACCTTAGCAGGAGTGGCAAATTAATGTCTAGTTATGTTCAAACCAAGAAACCCATTCGAACATTACAAAATTTTAAAGCAAATATTCCAGCCCGCCCCACTGGATACTAAAATATATAACCGGTAAATTACTCATTCTTTACATTTTACCTTAATATCCAAGTTGGAATCATCGAATTCCAAGCATTTATGTCTTACTATTATTTTAAGTTGAAACATGATAATAAACACATCAAAACAAAACCAACACAATGTAACCTAATAGCTTATATATTTACCCGAATTTACCTGGTTCACCTAGCAGTAAATATATATGGTACTGTGTGAATATACATAGCTCAGGGTATACATAGCAACTTAAGGTCACGGTAACACAGTCGGGTTCGTTCCCAACTTACAAATCTCTGGGTTCTTCTGGGTTCCGGTTCGAACCCGGAAATTCTGGGTTCAAATCCTGGCTAAGACAGAAATAGTTGGGTGCATTTTCTATCACCCAATGCTTCTGTTCACTTAGCAGTAAATAGGTACTCTGGAATTAGTCAGCTTGTTGTGGGGTTGCATCCTAGGCGGGCTCAGTAATTCGACTTTGGGGGAACCTCGATATAAGTCTAACGTGTATGAATACACACTGACTGCCTGTTCCCTGACAATGAATTATTATTATATATATGTATATATACTGTATGTGCTGGTGTAATGGCATTAGTACTGTACTGTGGTAGCCATCTGGGTGATCCCTGGCCTCGCAGGTTTGTATTCCAATGAAATATTTTATAGATATACTGTGTAGTATATACGGTAATTAATTTTATCAGGGGACAGGCAGCCTGTGTATATATACAAGTTAGCCTTAAGGGGCATAAGTGCCAAATATGCAATAAATGAAAACTAGTTCAATTTCATCCAAACTTTTTTGACGAGTTGTATATGAAAAGGGTGTCATCTGGTCCAAGTCTCAGCATCGTAGCATAAATAGGAAGGGAGAAAAAAAATATTGAATTGTGTCCAAAAATTTCCAAAATGGTCAAAAATTAATATCAAACACAAGTATCAACTGAAATCATGTCTATGACTCTCAGGTATCACAATAGCATATAATAAAAATATTTAATAATTAGTTTTATAACAAAAAAATTTAGTTAAAAAAATAGATTTTTCCCTTTTTTTCTTATTTGTTTATTGGACGATTTCCATGAAACTTATACACCTGATTGCATGTAAGCCTATCTGTAAGGGTGCCAATTTTGGAGGAAATTGGTTTATGTCAACCTCAGCCACAGATGGCAGAACCTTACACTATTTTTTTACTTATGTATTTTCAAGTACATAAACGTTTTATAACTTTCATTTTTAATTCAATATATTGTACATGAATCTTACACCTTATAGAGTTTGTCTCTACAAATCTGTAAAATGCATTTTTTACTAAGTTCATTTATTGATTTTATAATAGTAATAAACCATGATATATTTGCATAATTTTTTATGGAACATTGACTATTTGTATTAGTAAAATAAATTCGCTAAACAGATCCTTTTATTATATGCTAATGTGATAGAAAAGTGTCATAGAAATGATTTCATTTGAAACTTTTGGTTGTACTTTTGATTTGAAAATGTGTAAAATTCGTTGAAAAACAAAACAAAAATCTCCCTTTCTATTTAGGCTGCAATACTGAAACTTGGAACAATTGCAGCTCTTTTCATATACAACTAGTCAAAAAAGATTAGCCGACATTAAACAACTTATAAGAAACGCAGTTATGCTCCCTTTAATCAAGCCCCCCCCCCCCCCCACAAAGGTTGAACTACTGACCCTCCATAGGATGCAACTCCACAAGCAGCTAATTACTGGATACCTATTTACTGCTAGGTGAACCGAGGTACTGGATGATAGGAGATGTGCCCAACCATTCTGCCCCACCCAGGATTTGGACCCGGAATTCCTAACTGTAATATATTACACAGGATGCCTGTTGTCTGTACCCAACACACATTATTTTCAGTCAAGAATGAAGTCACAAAATCCTACTCTTAGGACCGTGTGTACATTAGACATAATTGCAGTCACCGTGGCGTAGTGGTAAAGCACTCGCACGGCACTTTGCAAGTGCTTTGGCCTGGGTTCGTATCCTGGCCGGGGAAGGATTGATCAGGTGCCAATCATTAACTGTAACCTCTGTTCACCAAGCAGTGAATGGGTACCTGGTTGTTAAACATTTTGGCAGGTCATATTCCAGGGAAAAAATTAGGATTAAGGACTGAAATGCTATGCGTGCAAGTGGCTTTACAAGAATGTAAGAACTCTTGTACAGTATATATAAATAAAAAAAATGGATTTCTGTGTTCAGTTCCTGGATGGGACAGGAATGGTTGGACATTTCCTTTCACCTAAGGTCTGTTCACCTAGCAGTAAATAGATACCCTAGAGTTAAGCAACTGATGAATGAGGGTTGCACACTGGAGAGGCTCAGTAGTTCGTTACTTTAGGTTTGTATAGAGGTTCCCCTGAAGGTCAAACAGGCTTCATGTTCCCAGTGATGGTAATTATAAGCACATGGGATTCTATGCACTTACGTTAGTTCCATGAAGAGCTGTATTATTTGGACATGTTATTTTACCCAGAATTATAGAAGCAAAGTCAAATATAGTACTGTATATACTGTACTGTATACATATCATGACTCCAAATATTACCACACCCCATGAGCCTCTGTCCATAAGTCCTAGGTTAAGTGCAAGTTCATTATTCAGACAATTCATAAATTATCCTGGAAAAAAGGTCATACTTTGCATACTTTACTCAGTATTATTACTCTAGTAAATTCAGGTAATTTCATTAGTCCATAAGTATTAATTAATACTAAGGGGTTTCAATTTCCCTAAGCTACATCAATTTTATGCCTGGGTCAATTGCACAAAAAATATAGCACTTTCAGCAAGATGATGATAAGATATGTTTAAATGTTTATATGCTTTAAGATATGTTAAAAATCATAAGTACAGAAATTGAAATTGAATTGAAATAAGTTTATTGAGGTAAAATACACACAAAGGGATGAGGTAGCTCAAGCTATTCTCACCCCGTTCAGTACAACGTGTTAGTACATACATAGACACACATCACAAACAATAAACCTGTTACCAAACATTCTGAGAGATAAACATGTACATTTCCTCCTTCACAAGTGGTATGGTATCAGACGTACACAAATACTTTTATGACCTAGTTATACGGATAATTCAACAAAATATTACAGTCTTGGTGCAAAATTCTTATATCTCTCAAGAATATCATCAACCTTTCCTTTGTGACACATCCAGGCTATTTGCTCAGGAACAGTCCTTATCTCAGTGTTTCTATATACATTAATCAACGGACAATCAAGAACATAATGGGCAAGGGTGTGAGACCTTAACATACCACATAGTTTACACTTCGTGTCATTATCATGAACGCCTATCCCATATTCCCAGTAATATTTGTACCCAAGCCTGAGCCGCATGTACACAGTCACTCCAAGCATTTCTCCTTTTACCATAAGTGAAAAGGGTGTTTTGACTCACATACATGTAGTGTTGCATGGTTAGACTTCTCTCATACATTATCCCTCTCCTCTCCACTCCTGCCTGTGCCTGAATATTTCTGATTTTGCTTCTTATTTGTCTCATTGTGAATTCACATTCAATGTCAATTTGTGGTTTTGATGTGGCACGTTTGGCACAGTACAGAAGTTCAATTAGATGGGCTGAGGTTAAGACTTTGAAAATTAAATTCAGTTAGGCAAGGAGAGTTGCAAATTAGGGCAACTAGTCAGATACAAGTCACATCGTACACAAGACGATTTGCCAACAGATTTTGAACCCTACCTAATCCTGATACCCGATCAACCAGGCTGTGATTCACACGTCAGCCTGCAAGCAGCCGCGTCCAACAGCCTGGTTGACCAGTTCAGTAAGAAGGAAATCAGGTCGGGGACCGAGACCGCTAAGCCCCAAAAACACCCCAAGGTAAGGTAACCTAACCCAGCCCAGCCCAGCCAAGCAAAACACAGTCTAACCTAAGCTAATACATCCTAGCACAGCAATAAAAATGGTTCTAACAAACAGAAAACGAACTTTGTCAAATCGTCTTTTGTTCGAAACAATACCCCAACTAGTCACTGAACCCAGTCCGTCTAATTACCACAAGCTACACAAGCTTCACAAAGCTTCCTGGCAATACGTTAGTAATGAATAAATACGATATATTTACTCATTATAATGTTGGTGCTGAATGTACAACACGAAAAAACAATTTTAATCTGAAAAAGTATCTTTTTATAAAGAAATTAGACGAAAATAAAAAGTTGGTACCTGTAATGCCAAATCAAGTTGACGATCCAAGCTTCGGTTAGGTTTGGTTTGGTTAAGTTAGGTTAAGATAGGTTAGGTTAGGTCAGCCTAACCTAATATATCATATTTATTCATTACTAACGTATTGCCAGGAAGCTTTGTGTAGCTTTTGGTAATTAGACGGACCCACTGAACCAGTTAATATACAAACTGACATTCTGCACGTTGTTTTGGATTCCACTACTCAGACCAAAATGCTCCAAGTAGCACAGGCTATAGTGAGCCCGTAGTGGACTTACCTGGCACAGGAGCCCTATTTGATCAATTCATTAGGTATAATTTACAAAATGTAACCACTCGTGTATATAGAGAATAAATAAAATAAAAACAAAACAATAAAAACAATAACTAGATTGAGATTGTATGCTAAAGCCCATTGCATTAAAATTATGTCTATATAATTAACCTAAATTTGTGTATTTTACTTTACTTTTAGCGCCGTCCTAGCTACTGACATGCCTTACGTTTGACATATTCAACATGTCATCATCAAGCTGGAACTGTGACATTTAATTAAATGTTTACACATACAGCACCCCCCCCCCCTCTAACAACACTAAAGGCCCACAACTCCACAACAAAATCACCTGTATTTCTGCAGCCTATATTGACAATTTTCTCGACTGCATTATTATCCACGAAGGTAACCACGAGGGCCCTGGACCTGGTGATGGCCATGGTGAGGAGCGCCCTGGGTGTGTGGGGGGCCTGGGGTAGAGTGGAGGTCCTGGGCGTAGTGTCCTCAGCCCCCAACACTTGTGAACTGGCCGCACTCTTCCCGCCACACCCGGACAAGTGAGCGGCGCCACGCTTCCTATAGTGGGGCCCGACCACTTGGTCAGTCAGGGCCCCGACCACTTGGTCTGTCAGGGCCCCGACCACTTGGTCTGTCAGGGCCCCGACTACTTGGTCTGTCAGGGCCCCGACTACTTGGTCTGTCAGGGGCCCCGACCACTTGGACTATCAGGGGCCCGACCACTTGGTCTGTCAGGGCCCGACCACTTGGTCTGTCAGGGGCCCCGACCACTTGGTCTGTCAGGGCCCCGACTACTTGGTCTGTCAGGGCCCGACCACTTGGTCTGTCAGGGCCCCGACCACTTGGTCTGTCAGGGCCCCGACCACTTTCACCCGATCGTGTTGTACATTTTCAGTCATGTTCCCCCCTTTTTTTTTTATCTTTATTTGTATTTGTTCTCAACACATTTTATTCTTTATGCTCAATTAGTATTAAGTTCTAGATATTAATGTTCTTCCTGCCCGAAACGCATTGCGTAATAGTGGCTTTAGGCATTGTATGTACTAGCTCTTTCTATATATTGATCCATTAATGTAACATCACTTGTATGTATGTACCTTACCTGAATAAACATATTATATTATTATTATTATTATTACTTGGTCTGTCAGGGGCCCCGACCACTTGGACTATCAGGGGCCCGACTACTTGGTCTGTCAGGGCCCCGACCACTTGGTCTGTCAGGGGCCCGACCACTTGGTCTGTCAGGGCCCCGACCACTTGGTCTGTCAGGGCCCCGACCACTTGGACTGTCAGGGGACCGACCACTTGGTCTGTCAGGGCCCCGACCACTTGGACTGTCAGGGGCCCGACCACTTGATCTGTCAGGGCCCCGACCACTTGGACTGTCAGGGACCCGACCACGTGGACTGTCAGGGACCCCGACTACTTGGTGTGTCAGGATCCGACCACTTGGACTATCAGGGCCCGACCAATTGGGCTATTAGGACCCGAACCACTTGGACTATCAGGGCCCGACCAATTGGACTATCAGGACCCAGCCACTTGGACTATCAGGACCCGACCATTTGGACTATCAGGGCCCGACCACTTGGACTATCAGTGGTCGGGGTGACAATAGAGGTTCCATGTCCATTCCAGGTCATAGCTTTCAGTGCCCTGAGTCGACTTTTGCACGTTCCTATGAGCTGGTTGAGCTCCTCTTTTTTCCCCTTGTTAGAGCCGACAGTTTTTTTTTCAGGGATATTCCTGCGCGGGGCCTATAAGCCTCTGGCTGGCCCACTAAGTGTTGTTTGTTTCTGTTTTTACTTGGGCGGAGTATGAGTATTTATGACTCGTATGGTCACTTCAGTAAGATTTTGTCCCATGTGTTTAACAACTTCTGCTCTGTTGAATTTAAGTTAAAATCTTAATGGGTTTGTAACTGTGCACTGTGTTAGATAATGTTCCAGTGGTCTGTCGGGCATTTCTCCACAGTGTTGACATTTCCTTTCATCTTCCGGAAGCTGTAAGCCTATTTCCCATGCAGATGGGTATCCAATTAAGCCTGATGCGATGTAAGTGTACTTCTGTTGTTCTACTGCTCCCTTTCATCAAAGTAAGTGGTTCGTAGTTGGTTGAATTCTTGTACTAACACGCAGATCCTGATGTTGCAACTGCTGTGTTGTGGTCACTGTACATCATCTGCATTGCTCTGTTTCTAGTTACTTTCTTAATCTGTGATAAGCTCTGTGCTATGTAAATGTCTACATTTCTTCTCTTAGTTGCAAGTTTTGCAGCTTCGTCTGCTATGTCATTTCCTATGATTCCCACATGACTTGGCACCCAGTTGATAAGTACCCGACGGCCTTGTCGTTTGAGTGTTTGCATTAATGATATGACATTTGTGATCAGATGGATGTTATCACATATGTGTTCTTGTTGCAAGGTTTCAATGGCGGTTCTCGAATCTGTATGTATGATAACATGTTGTCGGTGTTCAGCAAGAGCATGTTCCAAAGCCTTTTGAATGGCTAGCATCTCTGTTTGTAAAGGCGAACACCCATTTGAGAGTCTCCAACTATTTACATAGTTTCCTGCTTTAACTGCAGCTACGGGTTTTTGTCCCTGCTGGTCTACTGATCCATCTGTGAAGTAAGTGAAGCTGTCGGATGCCAAGTTTGCTTCTATAGGCATCTGTGCAATGTTATGAAGCAGATGAGGATTTGTCTGGTTCTTTTTTCCTTCAAAAACCATAATCTTAAGAGCCGGCAGTGGTTCAGTCCCTGAGCCCATTATGTGCCTCTGTAACCCTTTCCACTACCGCGCACAAGATGGGTATAGGGTGCATAATAAATGAACTAAACTAAAACGACAGTGACGCCAAGGTACCGATAGTGGTCAACCCATTCAAGTGTTACACCATTAATTTGTAGATCTTCCTTTTCTCCCCGCTTGTGATGGGGGTATGCTTTTGTCTTGTTTGTGGAGAGAGTGAAATCTAGCTCAATTCATTTTCTTCCAAGGAGTTCAATGGACTGTTTAATTTCTCCCAAGGTTGGGGCTTGTATTTGAACATCATCTGCATATGCCACTTATTGTGTTCTTACCGTAAAATCAATATTGCTGATTATTGTTGAGTAATTAGGTGTCAGAGGTAATTAAGGGTAGTAGATCCCTAGGCACAGATACCATAAATGAGATATAGCTTGGAAAGCGGAAAGATTTCTGTATGGAGGAAAAACGCCCGCCGCTCATGTAGCATGGGCTGCGCGCTCATGTGCTGCTGATGTACGGGCAAGGATTGGGAGGGGACAGGATATGAGAATAGTAGCAGAGCCATTTAAAAAATCTAGCCTCATGGTTGTGAAGGGCGAGAGTTGGATCGTGCAAGAGTATCAGTAGCAGAGCCATCTGTTAGTTGTGAGGGGTCGAAAGTTGGATGGTGCAGGGGGGGGGGGGGACTCAGTATCAGAGCCATTTGTTGGTTGTGAGGGACAAGAGGTGGATGGTGCAAGGGGGGGGGAGGTATCAGTAGCAGAGCCATCTGTTTGTTGTGAGGGGAGAGAGTTGGATGGTGCAAGGGGATCAGTAGCAGAGCCATCTGTTGGTTGTGAGGGGCGAGAGTTGGATGGTGCAAGGGGGGGGGAGGTGTCAGTAGCAGAGCCATCTGTTTGTTGTGAGGGGAGAGAGTTGGATGGTGCAAGGGGATCAGTAGCAGAGCCATCTGTTTGTTGTGAGGGGAGAGAGTTGGATGGTGCAAGGGGGGGGGGGAGGTGTCAGTAGCAGAGCCATCTGTTTGTTGTGAGGGGAGAGAGTTGGATGGTGCAAGGGGGGGGGGGAGGTGTCAGTAGCAGAGCCATCTGTTTGTTGTGAGGGGAGAGAGTTGGATGGTGCAAGGGGATCAGTAGCAGAGCCATCTGTTTGTTGTGAGGGGAGAGAGTTGGATGGTGCAAGGGGATCAGTAGCAGAGTCATCTGTTGGTTGTGAGGGGGAGAGAGTTGGATGGTGCAAGGGGGGGGGAGGTGTCAGTAGCAGAGCCATCTGTTTGTTGTGAGGGGAGAGAGTTGGATGGTGCAAGGGGATCAGTAGCAGAGCCATCTGTTTGTTGTGAGGGGAGAGAGTTGGATGGTGCAAGGGGATCAGTAGCAGAGCCATCTGTTTGTTGTGAGGGGAGAGAGTTGGATGGTGCAAGGGGATCAGTAGCAGAGTCATCTGTTGGTTGTGAGGGGCGAGAGTTGGATGGTGCAAGGGGGGGGGAGGTGTCAGTAGCAGAGCCATCTGTTTGTTGTGAGGGGAGAGAGTTGGATGGTGCAAGGGGATCAGTAGCAGAGCCATCTGTTTGTTGTGAGGGGAGAGAGTTGGATGGTGCAAGGGGGGGGGAGGTGTCAGTAGCAGAGCCATCTGTTTGTTGTGAGGGGAAAGAGTTGGATGGTGCAAGGGGATCAGTAGCAAAGTCATCTGTTGGTTGTGAGGGGAAAGAGTTGGATGGTGCAAGGGGATTAGTAGCAGAGCCATCTGTTGGTTGTGAGGGGAGAGAGTTGGATGGTGCAAGGGGGGGGGGAGGTGTCAGTAGCAGAGCCATCTGTTTGTTGTGAGGGGAAAGAGTTGGATGGTGCAAGGGGATCAGTAGCAAAGTCATCTGTTGGTTGTGAGGGGAAAGAGTTGGATGGTGCAAGGGGATTAGTAGCAGAGCCATCTGTTGGTTGTGAGGGGAGAGAGTTGGATGGTGCAAGGGGATCAGTAGCAGAGCCATCTGTTGGTTGTGAGGGGCGAGAGTGAGGTGCCAGGTGTGGGGGGCGTGCGTGAGGGGCTGCGCGCACCCTCCTCCCCGGCCAGTATCAACAAACCTCTGGCTGTCATGGTCAGCTGGAGAGGGCAGGAAGTATAGTTACCAGAAATTAGTATGTTTGTGTGCAACTGATGCTGACTCACAGCGTGACGATGGAGCTGGAAAAATGGCCGATATTCAGTTTACTGAAGCCAGAGTTTATAGAGAAGATAAAGTTGGCGTGTGTGTTTGGTAAGGCTGTTATATGGGGCGGTGGACACCTCTCCCTAATATGTAATGTTTCCCTTTGCCTTTAATAAGATTTTGTTAATACATATATATGTTTATGTAAACTTAGCTATAAACAGGCTTCTGTATTTATATAAGATAATGTTTATAATTTATTTAATACCTGTTTGAACGATTTTCTGTTCAATATACAGTATATTAAAGTTGACAGTCAAAGTGAAAATTAATGGAGCTCAATAATTCTGAACCCCCCCACACCAAAACTAAGTTAGGACAGCAGTTATGGAACACACTGACTACAGGGGGTATTATTGTCTTGTAAGAGACCCATGTGAAAGCAAGTGCAGTTTTATTTGCAAGTCTAGCAACACCTGCCTAAAGTGTGACGGTGATTGCCACCTTCTGGTAGTTACTTACCTCTATTGTAATGGCAAATGAGAACTGGCAGTTGGTTCATTAATGTTGGGATCACCTGAATAATGAATGGCTTGCTTGCCAAGCCTGGGGCCCGACAGCTGAGTGGACAGGGCTTTGGATTCGAAGTCCTGAGGTTCCGGATTCAATCCCCGGTGGAGGTGGAAACAAGTGGGGCAGAGTTTCTTTGACCCTGATGCATCTGTTCACCTAGCAGTAAACAGGTACCTGGGAGTTACAGCTGCTACGGGCTGCCTCCTGGGAGGGGGGGGGGGCAACAAAAAGAAGGCCTGGTCGAGGACCGGGCCGCAGGGACGCTAAGCCCCGAAATCATCTCAAGATAACCTCAAGGTCTCAAGATGAGCAATGGATTGTGGATGTATTGGGAATAAGCTCATTGGCTCGATGTTTGAATGCACATCTCTGGTCCTGTACCTTGAGAGTGAAATGCTGCATATTCTGATTTCATCATTAAGACTAACTTTCCAAGCTGGGTGCATGTTGCACAGTATGATTACTTTGAAAAGCTCTGTTCTTTGTAAGAATAATATTTTTTAGAAGTTATTAGTTCATAATTTGTTAGGGACAGGGAACATGTTAGGCTTATTGAAATAACCCTAGGCCAGTGGCTGATCTCTCCTAGGATACAACCCAAAACTGTCATCTAACTCCCGAGTACAATATATAGCACAACTATATAGTATAATATATAGTATAGTATAATTTAATAGTACAGTATAATATAGTATTATATAGTATAGTATTATATAGTATAGTATAATATATAGTATAGTACAATATATATAGTATAACTATATAGTATAGTATATAGTATAACTGTACAAGAGCTCCCAAGTAAAATATAGAGTATGTACTTTCAAGTGAAGAAGAGCAACAGGTATAAGAAAACCTCCCCAAACACCTTGCCCTACCCAAGAATTAAAGTCCAATTGGTTGTGAGCCAATATACAAAACTTAGGCAACGACAACTAAATTTATGTTTTTTAGTTGATATTCTGTAAAGGTAAAATAATACTTATATATGTCGACTTTCCCTATGCCACTGAGTATTCTATTCACATGAGCGTCTGGTAATAAATAGTATTGCGATTATGTCTGCCCCTCGTGTCTTTTTCTCCTAATGTTTATTGTAGTTTCCCTTATGGTGTAGTTTCCTACTAGTCTCTTCTCTCTTTCCCATCATTACCTTACACTTACAGTATTTGAATTGAATTGCCACAGCCATTATTTATCTGCTCACTTCTGAAGTTGGTAAAGGTCTTCCTTCTGCAATCTTCAGTCCTCCTGACTTCTTAGTTTCTTTATTAACTTCATTCATCTGTATACATTGACATGAATGAGTTCGCTCTCCCCTGAGTTCACTCTCCCCTGGTAGATAAGTTTACACAAATTTGAGCAACAGTCCTAGGACAGAGCCCTGGGGAACACCAGTTTCTACTTTTTTTTCCAGGCTGATATCAAGTACAGTACTGCATTGCTTATTTCAGTGTCTTTCCTGTTATCCCTACTTGTCTCTCCATCTTGTGTAGTAGTCTGTTGTGAGGAACTATATCAAAGGCTTTCTGACAATATATAAAAATGCTATGGCTTTTGCTATGACCGGCGAATGGAGCATGTGACAATGACCTGCTCTGGGTTCTTTTCCTACAACCCTTGCCCTTACACATTCGCATGCTACTCCTTCCTTGCCCAGAGCGACGACGTCACACCAGAGAGCATGTCGAAAATTGCAGACCGAATCCATAGTGCACCAGGCAACTCACTCTGGTCAGGAGATACCCTTGCCTCTGACCACTTAACAGTGACAACCCAATGAACACTCAACACCTCAATGCTATTCAGAGCCACCAATATGCCCAGTGGCTTGACAGCCACTGGGCATATTGGGCCCAGCCACTTGCAGCCCGTCCTTGATGGCTGACTCCAACCCAAACTACTGCTGCTACCATCGCAGGTTTGGAGGTAGAGCCTGGAACTGGCACTAGCCATGTGCTTATTCGGGAAATGACTCTGGCAGGGTCTGTTAACGGCCAGCAACCCCAGCGCCTTGGATGATTCACTTTTATATATGACCAATCATACCTCCTGGCGCCATTACCTGGTTGACACGGGTGCTTTAGTTTCTGTTCTTTTCCCTCCAGCGGACAAGCCATCTCGCACTCCACACTACGACATGGTTGCTGCCAACAGTTCTGTCATACCTACCTATGGCGATAGTGTGGTCACTCTTGAGGTTTCTGACCTCGTTAGCTTCACATGAACCTTCTGCGTTGCTGAAGGTCCATGTGCCTATAATGTACTGGGGTGCAATTTCTTACACCATCACAACCTCTTGGTGGATGTGACATGTGGTGGACTCCAGCGGGTGAGTACAGAGCAACAGTTAGTCTTGCCTCGCATAACTCCTGACCTGCAGAACCTTCCGAAGAAATTTGAGGACATCACCAAGCCACAGCAGCCAAATGCCAAGGTTAAGCACACAGTCACCCATCCTATTCGTACCTTAGGCCTACCAACAAACACTCAGTCATGCCGACTGCCGCCAGAGTGTGTCCAGGTGGCTAAGGACAAATTTGACGAGCTGTTAGCTACTGGGATTGTCCGACGCTCTGACAGCGCCTGGGCATCTCCACTGCATATGTTTCGAAGACAACTCCAGGAGAATGGCGTCCCTATGTGGATTACAGAGCTCTGAATGTTTACATCCTGCCAGACTGTTATCCAATCCCACACATTCAGGACTTCTCTAACGTGCTACATTCTACAACAACATTCTCGAAAGTAGATTTTGTGCGAACATTTCACCAAATCCCAGTAGAGCCAGTGGACATCCCCAAAACTGCAATTACAACACCTTTTGGCTTGTTTGAATTTATTAGGATGCCATTTGGTACCCATAGTGCAGCTCGGACATTCCAACGCTTCATTGATCAGGTCGTTGGAGACCTACCCTTCTGCTGTGCCTACACTGATGACCTAATAGCGAGGCGCTCTCCGATTGACCATTGGAAGCATCTTTGTGTGCTTTTTACTCGCCTCTGCGACTATGGCCTGCAGATTAACCCTTCAGCTGTGCATGGCGTATATATATGACAGGCACCCGATGGCACCATAAGTTAAATTTTTCAAACTTGCTCTAACGCTTTAAATTTTTTTGTGCATAATCTACTAGGCAAACACTCCAACTTTGTCTAAATGATCACCAATGTAACTTGGAAAACAAGAAAATTAAAAATAATTGTTACGGCTACTATGGGTTGCAACCGTGTTCTTTGATGGTAGAACCAAAATGATAGTATCTGACCCCAAGTCGGTAGTATGCTTTCAAGAAAGTGGCTATGTAGTACATAAAAAAAAGGAGGGAATGAACAAAATACTGTTTCTTTCGTCAATGTATTAAATATCTTTCCACCACCGTTAAGTATATATATGTACACCGTCACCATAAATAATATATAAAGAACAGATAGGCTATTACTACACCTATGTACAATCCTTTCGCTCAGGATATCAAACGTGCTCATGTGCAGAGTTCATCAATCCCCGGTATTTCTTCACTGTCCAGTAGCGTATCCAACCTTACTGGGAAGAACACCGGCGAGTTCACCTGTACATGGGCCAGCCCACTGACAGTGTCATGAGGTGCCTGTACCACAACGACCGCTCTCCAGCTACTCGCTGGCAGAGTACCTCAGCCACACGCTAAGCGGGGTCACAAACCAATACAGGGGTAGCGATCCCCTGGCAGCAGTCTCTAGCGAACAGCTAGCAGCACTACTCAACAGGCACCTCCCTGTCGTCAGTCTCTCCCTTAAGCCAGTCCCAAAGGTACGCCGATCTTTTTCAACACTAAAGCACTAGCAGCTACCACACTGCTTCATCGGCGGCGGCTTACTTGGTCGTTTCCAGGACCATGTAGGGAGACTATGGACTGCCCAAGATGAACTGCTCTCTCCAGTACCGCTGCTCCCAGACGTCACCTCTGTGGACATGGCATCAATGACCTAGTTGATTCTGGCGAAACTAGGGAATACCACTAACCCAATGGGGAGTTGACATTGTGTTCTGTAGCACACACTAGGTGGCGCTGGTCTTGGCTCTCCACCTCACCAGAGGTCGCTCACAACGACCCCTCTGGCTGACCAAGGCAAGAATCTTGATCCATTTACAGGTTTTAGATAGCCACCACCAGATGGCATTGTCCATATTCAGTACGATTCCCGGGCAGTTCGGGTGCGGACTCATAGATGGCGCTGGAACTGCCACGCCACCCCCTGACCAGGGTAACAAGTCCGTAACAAATTATATCATTTAATATTGAAAATTTAATATTTTCAGATCAGTTGCAAAAATATTAAATACAGTATCACTAATTGTTCATTAAGCGTTATGCTCTCATAATAGTACAGTGACACCTCGGCTTACGAATGCCTCTCTCTACTAACTTTTTGGGTTACGAGTTTAATTCCTTTGGAAAATTTTAATCGGGTTACGAACTGTGCCTCGGGAAACGAGTTTGTTAATACAGTACGAGTATGGGCCGACCTAGCCCGTCGTAGCACGGCGATCACGCCTCAGTTTACCAGTGCCTCCCTCCTAGTGACTTTCGTGCCTAAATTCTTTGCAAAGATTTACAGTTTTTTCGGATTTTTGGCTATTTGAACATAAAAATTATTATATATATCGCCATGGATCCCAAAAAAGCCAGTGGTAAGGTTCACACCAAGAAAACACATGTGAGAATGACCATAGAGGAAAAACAAAAGATCATTTGTAAACATGAAAATGGTACACAGGTTGTTGAACTAGCTAGACAGTACAATATATCTATGTCAATGATATGCATTGTAATTGCTAAGAAAAAGGACATTATGGATGCTAAAGTGGCGAAAGGCGTATCAACAATTACGAAACAAAGAACACAAACACTTGATGTTGAAAAGTTATTAATTTGCCCAGAGCAAGCTGCAGTAAGTCGTTGTGTTAACCTTTTTAATGACAATGTGATGTCTCACTTCAGACAAGGCCAACCACTTGGGCTGGACGGTAGAGCGACGGTCTCGCTTCATGCAGGTCGACTTTCAATCCCTAACCGTCTAAGTGGTTGGATACCATTCCTTCCCTCCGTCCCATCCCAAATCTTTATCGTGATCCCTTTCCATTGCTATATAGTCGCAATGGTGCGTTCCCCTGAAAATTCCCTTCCCTTTACTTCAGACAAGGTGTTACAAAGAAGGGAAAAACAAGTGTGTCTAAAACAAGTGTTTTAGTGAGAAAAACAAGCAGTGAGCCACAAGCAGGTCCTAGTGGTATGCAGGCAAAATGTGCCAGTGTGTGTACCCCCAGAGAAGTCATGATGTTTAGAAAAAATAAAAATTGAAAAATTTGAAAAAAAAAGTAAGAAAAGTTTGTTTAGTGTCAGGTAGCTGCTCCATTTTCTATAAAAAAAATAAAAAATAAAAAAATTGAAAAAATTTGAAAAAAGACAAAATGTCAAAAAGGTTCATTCAGTGTGTCAGGCAGTTATAATCACTGCCTGATGTTATAATGGAAGGGGACTCCCCTTCCAGACACAAACACCTCTCCTCCTCCTGTCCTCACCGTCTTCCATACGCCAACAAGTCATCAATAATGATATGTAGTAACTTGTTCATACTTTAGTACTGAAGATTTGGGTGAATTAGGTATAAAATTTACTTTGAAGTTAATTTTTTGGGGAGTCTGGAATGGATTAATTCATTTTCTATTATTTCTTATGGGGAAATTTGCTTCGGTTTACGAATTTTCGGGTTATGAACTGTCTCTGGGAACGGATTCAATTCGCATACTGAGGTACCCCTGTATATGATCTTCATTTTAATAGATTTAGAATATAGATTTTCAGTTTAGTTTACTATAAAAAAAATTGTCAATGTGGCATTTAAAATATGCACCAAATTCAGACAATAAAATTTATAACTCCAAACATTTAGGGTTTATGAAAAATAAATTCTAATAGGATTGTAGAACAAACTGTTGTGTGCACTATGTAAAAATGGTGAGAAACGGTCAGAAACTGAATTTTTTGAAGCTGACTCAAAGTTGAAAGTCTTATGGTACTCGAACGTGTAAAAGTTGTAGGTCAATATGTGTTGGAATGAAGTCAAGAAAAAATCCCCCCCCCCCCCCGACAAACAAAAAAATATAGGAAAAATTATAATTATTTAGGGGCTAAAGATGTATACATTATACAAGTGAAAAACCCTAATCTTCTCCCTAATCATCAAAACAACCTAAACGATGAAGAAAAGAACGAAGAAAAGAGACAAAAAAACAGTTTGAAATTTGTGAAAAAAATCTGCCCAAAAAAATTCAAAGTCCCAAGTTCTGCCAGTTATGACTGATTTATTTGTTGTATGATATATAACAAAATAGAGCATAATAACATACATACTCATTATTATTGGTGTTATGTACTACTCAGCAATGCTATAAAGGCACCAGCTGCATATCCACTTTGTGGATACTTCTAACTACTATTCTTCTTTGTGTGTCGGACAGGTGCTTGCATCTCTGTATTACTGCATTATCCCTCAGTTCCAGTTAATAGGAGCATCTTTCTCTTTATCAACAAAACTTTTTTTTTTTAATTTGTTTAAAATCCATTTCTGAAAATATTGGGATGAAACTTTCACAATGCTGAAGCCAATAAGTTGGAGATTTGTTTAACATTTAACATTAATTTTCACATAATTCAAATATTTTTTTGCTCAGCCCCATCTTATACCCCCCATTTACAGTCCAGGCTGTAGCAGTGTAAGGGTTAATCTAGAAAAATGCATTTTTGAGGTTTCCGAGATCAACTTCTTGGGACACCAGTGTCCTCCACAGGTATTCTGCCACTGGAGAAGAGTGAGGCTATCCAAGATTTTCCAACATCCACCACAACTTAAAAGCTTCAAGAATTCCTGGGTGTGGCTAATTTGTACCATAGGTTTATCCCACACTGTTCTGACATCCTGAAACCTTTATATGACCTCCTGTGTGGGTATAAGCAAGGGTCCAAAGTACCCCTGCCATGGTCACTAGAGGCAGAGGTGGCATTCACCAATCTTAAGCAGGAGCTAGCTCAGCTCAGCTCAATCTCCTCGCCCATCCAGTATTCGATCTGCCAACTAGCCTCTCAACGGATGCCTCCAACACTACTATAGGAGCGGTGTTCCATCAATTTATCGATGACACCTGGCGACTCCATTGCTTTCTTTTCAGCAAGCTTAACGGCAGCAGATGCAAAATACAGCACATTTGACAGGGAACTCCTTGCTATATATATGCAACCATTCAATACTACAGGCATTTTCTCGAGGGACGTGACTTCCACGTCCTCACCGACCTCAAACAAGGGCTGCTGCCCTAGCACCCTAGCAGCAAAGATAGATTACCACTCGCTGCGAGTCACTCGACATTTGAGCTATATATCCCAGTTCACGACTGACATCAGGCACATGACGGGGACTGCGAATGTGATCGCCGATGCCCCATCTCGACCTGACTTGTGTGCACTTTTTCCCAAGATGACCCACATCGACTATGCCGAAATTTCTAGAGCTCAGTGACAAGACCTGGAACTCCTACAATTACGCACCTCTTCCTCAGCACTTTGGCTCGTCGATATATCTGTAGTGCCTAATTCTGAGGATAATATCACATGTGACATGTCTCTCATTGGTGTTCTACGGCCACATTCCAAAGACTCATCGGCAGAGGATCTTCATGGCTCTCCATTCCTTAGCTTACCAGGGCATCCGAACTACACTATGCCTCCTGACCAAATGTATGGTATGGCCAGGAATTAACACGGCTGTTCGAAGTTGGGCCCGCAACTGCCTCCAGTGTCAGCAATCAAAGATATGTCGAGAGACATAGATGTCTCTTCAGAATTTTCCATTACCACTGACCAGATTTGAAGTACAGTACAGTAGTGCATGTGGATATTGTCGGTCCAGTTCCTTGATCAGAGAGATGTTCATAACTAAAACGTATGTTGATCACTTCTCCAGATGGCCTGAGACAGTTCCTGTTGTGGAAATAACAGCCGAGTTGGTAGTTCAGGCTTTCCTTCATGGGTGAATCTCCCGTATTGGAGCCTCTGAAACAATTGTCATGGACAAGGGTCGATAATTTGAATCACACTTGTGGAGGCAACTCATGTGGTTCCTTGGTACCACACAAAACCAAACTATGGCCTGCCATCCTCAGGCTAACGGGATGGTTGAATGGTTTCACCGCCAACTGAAGGCGGCTCTAAGGGCACAATCAGACCCGACTTCATGGATCGACAACCTTCCTTTGGTACTCCTCGGCATCCGTTTGGCAACTAAAGAGGACAGCGAGTTCTCAGCAGCTGACCTTGTTTATGGTTCTGAACTCTGCCTTCCTGGTGATTTGATCACTCCAATACCATACAATGAGCTGATGGACATGTCGGCCTTCATGGAGTGGCTTCGGAGGACGATGTCGCAGATTCGCCCTACACTCTCCCTACGTAAGGAACCACAAGACCAGAGGCTCTCGCACCCTCCTTGGGTTTGTACAGTTGTAGAATATATATGTGTGGATCAGAGACTTGTGTTTACTTAACCTTTGTCTGGTGGATATGAGGGCACTAAAAGTTAAATGTGTGGAACTTTGCTAGTCTAAAAAATATTAGCCTCATACACAATGACACATTATATTTTTATATGAACCAAAAGGTGTTCCTGCTGTCATTACACTATATGCACACATTACAATTCACTATCAAGATTTATATGCACCATAACAAACTAATAAGCAGTTCTGGTGAGTACAGTGATGAAATCAAAACACAGCATGAAGCCACATGATACAAGCAGATGATACCAGCAGCCATGATGCAAGACAGTGCCTCCAATATTCTTCACATTACCCTATTACCCTATGACCAGCTACAAAACTGCTGTTTTTATTACTTCATTCCTATCACAAAAATCCAGTATATGAATCCATTTCCACAAGGTTATAATGTGAAGGAACATGAAGTCATTTTGTGTGTAAATGCAGGAAACAGTGGCTGGTTCCTTTCTCTCTCTCTACCTTGTGCTGTGAATATTGTAACATTGTATTCACTGATATCTGAACAGTGTACATAGTCTTTAGCACAGTCAGGATCATCTATAACACTATCAATGCAAAATAATTAGTTACCTATTTTATTCATTAAGTGGTGGTGTGGCCCCTATCTGCATAGTGGGGCTGTGAGCTGTTGCTGCTGCATGCACCAGCCTTGGTCACACTCTCAGTACTGAGATTCTTACAGCCAGTATGGATGCTGATGATTTTTTTTCAAGATGGCATCTGTTCACTGAAATCCTGAAGAACAGGATGTGAGCCCCATGTAGCTGTAGGAGTTTTGAATTGCTCCCTGTACCTAATAACACTAAGGCGCTCTGCACACCCTTGATTGGGCGCCTTAAGGCCTGCTCAGTGCAGCGGTTAAACTTCATCACTATGGAACCCGGGGCCTGGCTCCGAACTATATCAGATAATTTCTGATTTGAAATTTCCTTGATGTAATAGAACCTATAGGCATGACACCAGAAATAAATCTTTGATATTCCTGGAGTCAGATTAAACTCTTGCAAACACTCCATGAATATAAAAGAACCATAATGGCTTGGCACTTTCCCCTGATAATTCCCTTCCTCCCCCCTCCCTATTACTGGAACTCGTATATGGAACTAGTGTGCGGAACTCGCTCCCTAATGATTTAAAAAGTTGTTCAACCTGTACTTTATGCAAATTTCATCCACATAGTTTCCCATCTTGAGCTGCTAACTTTCACTGTATCTTTTGCTTCACACTCACCCAATTTAGTACTGAAGATATGCAATTTCATCACTATAATCTGTTTCTATCAATTTATAATGTAGTTATGTTTAATTAAAATTCTGTTATAATGTACCTGTTATTACATGTATTGTAAACCTAAGGCTTAGTGACTTTGCAAGAATGTAAGAATCACCAGTGTGTGTACTCTCACAACTCTATATACTTTTGTATATATAAATAAATAAATAAAGTAAATAATCTACAAATGGTAGCAGCTGCTAGATTTCCATCTCTCACAGTAGCTGTAGGGTTCTGAAGCACAGTGAATGGCAGCTTCTCATGACTGCTGGGCAATACAGCAACTTGCATGGAGAGCTACTTGACTCGTATGATTCAATCTATATTCAAACAGTGCCACAAAAATTATTTAACCTTGATATGATGATGCACCCTATAAATGCTGTAAATTTGTTGGAAGTCCTTTTGTAGTTCACTATTACTTATTCCTTTTTTCCGTCCCATCCCAAATCCTTATCCTCACCTCTTCCAAGTGCTATATAGTCATAATGGCTTGGCACTTTCCCCTGATAATTCCCTCCCTCCCCTCCCTATTTCTTACTGTCACTTAAGGGTTAAATAAATTTTAACAAATGTTTAATGTCATTATTCTGATATAACACACACATGACTGCACGCATTATATTTGGTGTTGTAATGAAGGAAACCACCTACAGCAATTAGCTCTCCCATAAACTACTGTATTATTCTATTACTCTGGTTTAGCTCTTTCTTCTTTATAAGGGCACTTTCAGTGATTCATTTGACTCAAACCATGTACTGTATACTAAGGAATATGCATTTGCAATTTTGACTTTAAATGTAAAATTATAACATTATTATCCCTACATTAGATTTACTGTACATGGAAAGTTGCCTCAGAGACTCCAGTGTTTAAATTTTTAATTTGATATTCTTTATATAATAATTATACCATATTAATTTTCTAATTTTTCTTAAATATATATTTCGGCAAGTACTGTACATAAAATTTGACCAAAGAAAATATTTTGACATACCCCCTGTGTTAAAATGGTTGCATGATGCAATATTAGAGACAATTTATTATACAGATGCAGTACTGTACTGCATTATTAATAAACATTACTAGTATTAAGAAAATTAGTATGAATCATGAGGAGGATTTGAACCCTTACAAATCTTGAACTTGATACAGTACTCCCAAGCTTGGTGCTTAATAATTATATTATTAAATTGATTAAGTTTTATTGCATAGAAAATATCTTAGATTAGGGGCTTTGAGCATTAAGGTGTACAATACGGTGTTCTCGTATACTGTACAGTTGAAGATTTGCAACATGACAGATGGTTACCAAGTTTTGTCTTTGTATGTCTACCAATACTATGTCTTTGTATATCCTGTATAGTACTGTACAGCATTTTTATATTGTTAATGTATATTTTCTACTAACAGGTAGTCTTGGCAATGAAGCAGTTATGGTAACCAAAGATGATGATGTATACGCCCTTGGGTTCAATAGCTCTGGTTGTCTTGGTGTTGGAGACCAGAATAGCACAATGGAACCACGTAAAATTGAACCTTTGTGTCAGAAGAAGGTTAAAGGTAGGAATTAGAAAATGCTTTATCATTTCACAATTACTTTATCACTTTATTTATTTCATAATTAAGTACTGTATAACAAATAGTTTAGGGGGAACCCCTTGTGGCTCCCCTTGTGGTGCCCTGAAGCTATGCACTGAGATGGTTTCCATTTACTTGGTCACATCAGCTGTGTAGATCTATAAGCCTACCAGGAACCAGAACCTGGCCTTTTCCCTCAGAGGCACAGGGAGCACACACATTTCTCCACTTCACTGGAGAAGCCAACCAGAAAGTCAGTGAGTCAAAACAAACTACTACTGGATTCAAGAGAGACTGAAGCCTTGAAACCTGCCTAATGAACTCTCCTAACTACATATATAACAAATGTTCAAATTTTCTCAAAACTAGAGCGAGCTCATTCACCCTACATCCCCCATTCATTGGGGGAGGTAGCTGCCTGGGGTCTGAGCTGTCAGTTCTGTTACTGATGTAGTTGTCCCAGGGTCACTCCTCAGTCTAGCTAAATGATATGGTGTTTACAGTGTAGCATAAGCCTGTCTTTGAGAGTGCTTGGAGCTGCATGTGCTCAGGATGACCTTCCCTGTCTGCTCTCTAGCGCTGCTCTTGCATTGCCAGAGTTATCTTCTCTGGGATGTTTGGGAGTCACTCCTTCAGATGTCTACCTTGATTTCTATGGTAAAATGGAGTTAATGAAGGTCTCACCTGTACTTGTTCTCAAGATGGCAGTATGAAACAAGCATCAAGCAACCCAAGTATGGGGATTACTTGGTGTTTGTTCCCCTTTTTTTTGTCCCTCCATTGTCTTTCTTCTTTCTCTGTTTGGGTTTTACTTTCCTTTGTCTTCCTCATTTCTTGACTGGCATCTTATGCTTTGTACGGTTGCCTCTTATTGTTTGGCATTAGCAGAGCCATTATATTTTGTGTTCAGCATCAATACTACGTTGGTGCCGTTCTGTACGTTGTCTCATGCTTTGTTTCACCTCCAGCCTGCTCATGCTCTGCCTGTACCATCTTGTTCTCTTGTCAATATTCTCTGTTTTTTTACTCCTCTCAGAGCCCGTGTTCCCCCTGGGTCTGGGACTTTTTCTGTCGGCTCTTGCCTCTGGTATTTGGATTGAGGAGCTTCATGCTCATTTCTGGAGATGAGGATTCTTCTCCTTTGGCCCTGGTGGGAATTTTGTTTGTTTGCAGCATTCTCCTTCATTTTTGGTGAAGAATGAGTCTGTGAGCCTCTGGGGAAAGCCTTTGGTTATTGATGCTTGGTTGCCTCAGCTGGAAGTAGGTGCATCATTTGTTGTCTAGTGGCAACCTCTACCTTTATGCCACCGATTCTGCCTCGAATGTTTTGTTGGGTAATCTTGTCTCCTTGGTCCCCTGTTCCAAGGCTCTCATATCATTGGTTATCTGCAGTACCACAGTTATCCAAGTAAGTGGGTTTACAGATCCAATGAAACATAGCTGATTTAATGGGCCATGGGGATGAAGGGTAGGGAGCGGTAGTTGGTGGTAATGAAGTCAAGCTAATTTTCAATGTCACTCATTTGTTTACATAGTTTTGGAAGTTAATTTGGCAAATTTTTGAGGCCTCATTTGTTATGAAGCCAATCATGATCTGTATTCATGCATTGCCTTTCTGGATGCTTTCCCAGAAAGGTAGCAGCATCACCTGCCCTCTGCTCCTTTGTAAGGGGGGAAGGGGTGGAGGGTGCCAGGTTATGGCTCTGTTTCCTGGTAGATCAAACAGAATGCCATGACTGATGTAGACTAACAGTTGGGAGCAATCTCAGCGATAGCTTCATGGAGCCGCCAGGGCTTATCCAGAAAGAGGCATTTTATTACATTTAAAGCTGGTTTTTGTAGTTTGCCACTTTGACGGTGCTGTGTGGGTATGACTGGCCTGTTTCTCCGTTGTTTGAACTCCTGATGCATGGCCCTTGCAGATGGTGTCTCATAGCCTCCAGAGGAGGTGGTCTTTCTATCCTTTAACACCCAAGCTGCTCTGGGCTATATGGCTTTCAACACCCACAGGTGCAAAAAAAAAAAAAGTTATATAAGTGTCTTATAAAAGTTTTACAAAAGTGTTTATTTGTGTTCCCTGATCACGGGAAAAATAATAAAAAAATCGTAAACGGCATATTTTGGCTGCAATAGGGCGGGGAAGTAGGGCAAAAAAAGTGTTGACAGAGCAGGCGCCAAAGGAGGTCTGCTCCACCCCAGCTATCAGGTAGGAGTTGCCACAAAGATGTTATTACCTAATTATTTAAATATCTCTCATTTTCTGGGGGGAGCCCCGTCGGCTCCCCGGAGCTTTACCGGCTGATATGCTAATGTCAGACTTTGGCATCAGTCATGTGTATGGAGTTCTAGGGCCTACCGGGGACCACGAGCCAGAACCTGGCCCCCTCAGAGAGGCAAGGGGAGCAATGGCCTATAGAAACCCCCGTGTAGTTGGAAGCATTCTATGTCTGCCATCGACCGGGTCAAGCATCCAGAAAGGTAAGCATTCTAAAACCTTTATTCTGGTGAAAATTGCTACCTAAGCTGAACTAGTGAATAGAACTCTTCAACAGAAAACAAGGAAACTAGTATGACGTCATACGTCACCGCGCCGCTGTCTGCGCAGCTCCCCCCTCCCCGGGAGGGGGAAGGGGGAGCCCCAGACCTCCCACGCCGGCTATCCACCCATCAGTTCTTCGGCTGATGCTATAGGCAATGGTTATGTGCTCCGGCTCCAGTGGTTGTTTCAGCACTGTACCTAGAGTGTGGTGTCTGTTTTCTAGGTGGTGCGTGAGCCGGGAGTGATTCTTCAGTACTCGGGCTGCATGCGCCTAGGGTTCCCTTACCTAGGTGCCCTGTAAGTACTGCCCTTGGGGCTTGGGGCCACCTTCCACAAGTTCCTTGGGTCCTGCCCCTGCTTGGCCGTTTACTGCTTGGTTTTCGGCCGCTCTTTGTGTGCTCGGGTGTTCTGTCTCCCTTGTTCGCCTTAGAGTAAGGGGCAGTGTTTGCACTGGTGGGGCGCGGGGTACTGTGCAGCTTGTCTTTACCAATCATAGCGGCCGGCTCTGTTCCGCTTGGGTACGCTGTCCTCTTGCGGGGTTTTCTTTTTCTTTTGTTTATATACCTGGTGGGGGGGTCTGCCTTCGTTCTTGCCCCTTGTGTCCCTTGTGTTCTGAGTATTTCTGGTGGTACCCCCTGCTAGGTCCCCGTGAGTGTACACGTCCCGGGGGTTCAGCTCTTAGAAAGTTGTTTGGTAGCTTGGGTGCCGGTTAGCAGTACCCTGCCTGGGATTACCTGAGCGCGAGTCCTCTTAAAGTAAACGCTCGGGGCCCTGGGAAACCCCTGGGGGCGCGCGGGTCCGATGGATGTGACCCCAGAGCCCCCCCCTCGCTTCCAGCGAGTTTGAGGGTTGCTCTCACCTTTTGTCTCTGGGTGACTCTCTGTTTTGCCTCCGTCTGCTGCCTGTGGGGTCGGTGACACCTTCGACCCGGTGTCCTGCGAGTTTGGTTGCTCGTTGTGGCTCGGTTACCCAGTTGTGCTAACAAAGCGGGTGCGGGCAGCAGGGGCGTTGCACTTGAGCCTTGGTTGTGGCAACGTTCTCGTGGTTTCCTCCCCGGGAGCCCCGGGGCTGCCCCGTTGTAGTTCGTTTTGGGACTTGGGGGTGTTGGTTGCTTCGGTTCCATCCACGCCCCCTTGTCTTTCCCCTGGTTCACCCTTCCTGTCTGCAGCCGGTTCCTTACCGTCTGTAGGTTCAGGGCGGGGTGTTTGGTGGTGTTGAGACTCGGGCAGTCTCGGGGAATTCCCCTTCCGGGGTAGTGACGGGGGCATTTGGGCCTGTTCCTCCAGCCGTGTTGTATGAGTCTGCCAGTGGGCTCCCTTCCTTAGTGTTTTCACGGCTGCCCCGGTTTTCTGGTACGGCCGGGGCTTTGGGGAAACGGCTCGGCCCCGGGGCCTGTCGTGTAGGTTCCCGGGGCTGGGGAGGGGCTGACTTGGGGGGCCTTGGCCCCGTTAGACCCCATAGGGGTTTTTATCCCCCTCTAGGCGGGGCTTGTGGTTACGCGGTGTGGGGTCTTTCCTCCCCACTCGCCGTACGTGCTGTTGGACGTCGGCCCCTCCCCGGGCTCGGTTCCTTGGCCTTTGAGTCGGTTGGTTCCGTCCTGTGGGTGGATGTTTCCTCCCCCGCTTTTTGGGACGGTGTTTTTGTCATGTTTCCCCGTTCGATGGGGTTCTGCGTGACTTCTGATCTCGGGTGCGCCTGCGCCTTCGTGTGCCTTCGGGACTAGTGTTGGCTTCTGTGTTCTCGAGGGTACGGGAAGGTTTTTCGCTACTTCCCGCATTATTGGAACGTCTGTCGGCTCCTAGTACTTGTCGCCCTGTTGGGCTACTTGTCGCCCTGTTGGGCTACTTGTCGCCCGGTTGGGCTACTTGTCGCCTGGTTGGGTTCCTTTTTTTTGGGCTCTTTGCTTCTTTGGCCGGTTTTATTGTTCCTGCTTCCTCTTTTGGCTCCTTTTCTCGTGCAATAGTCCTGGCTGGCGCCTTCCCGCAGGGAGGGTGTGCGGTTCGGCCAGCGTGTTCTGCGCATGCGCCGTGGAGTTTGTTTTGGTCTGGGCGGTGTTTCAGTGCTGGGGTTTTGCGCCCTTTTTTGCTACAGTGCTTCGCCTCTCGTTCTTCTCCCTGGCTGCGGTATGTGCCCCTTCGCGCCGGGGGTGTCCTGGTTCCCAGTTGTGGGGAGGACACCGCGGTTTTTCCTGTGTCATGGGTGTGGACCGCCTCCTTCGCCTCTCCCTGTTCTCCTGCGGGTCCGGCAGGGTCCGGCTCTGGCGTCTTCACCTGGCGGTGCTCCCAATTTCTTCTGGGCACGGTTGAGTCGTGTCAAGTTCGTGCCACCATTCGCCAGGTGAGTTTCTGCGGTCTGGTGTCTTTTGACCGGGCGCTGGATGCGGTGTTGTTTATATACCAGTCTTTATTTAGGTATATTTTTGTACGACTGAGACCGTTCGCACACCAGTGACTGTCCCTTTATCACCCCTTCCTGTCCCCCTCATGTGCATGTCCAACCCATGCTGGAGTCATTCAGGGGACCCTCCTTTTTTAATGTTGTGAGGTGTGGGGGTTGTAGGGTTGGTTCTGTACTCACCTGGTGAGGCTCCTGGCTGTGCTTGCAGGATTTGAGCTCTGGCTCTTGGGTCCCGCCTATCTGGTAGAACTTGCGGGATAGTACCAGTGGAGTGCAGTGGTGCTATTGGCACTTTTGGGGAACACTGTATTACCATCAGTGGTCTGTGCTTGTTACACGACCTACTTGCGAGCATAAGCCTTCTTGCTGGTTCGTCCATGGACTTCCAGGGCGCACTGGCCTGTTTTCGTATGGCAGTTCCGGCCCGTCCTGGTTGTGGGGGTATGTGGGCCGGTGGACTGCTCCTAGCAGCGGCCTGGTGGGCCATCCTCTGGCCGGTCTGGCCTGACCTTGGGCCGGGCTTGAGGTGTAAAAGAGCTCCCAGTACCTCATCCAGCAGGTATCGAGCGGGGTTTCTCCGCCGTCGGTCGCCTGGTGCAGGTTTCTGGGCCTGCAGGGTTTTGTCGTGTCTCCGTTGGCCCTGTCTGGGGTCTGCCTGCTCCGTTCTCTGCCTTTGCAGAGGGGAGTTGCTATTTACATGTTGCATGTTGCAGTGGTGCCTGTTGCTGCTGCTGCACGTGTGCATTGGTACCGTGTTTCACGGTGGCGTGTCCTTGTTCCTGTGTCCGGTTGTGGAGTGGCACTTTATGCCGTTTTGTGCCTGGGGATTGCGTGGGGTTTTTGTCCCTGCCTGATTGTCCACCCCTGGTTGTTCTCCTGTTTTTTTTTTTTTTTTTTTTTTGCTTCTGCTCTTTCTTCCTGCCTCCTCTGCAGCAGGGATGTTCTGCGTGTGTTCTTAGGCATTGGTCAGCCTGTGTCCTGTGATGTGCTTCTTTGTCTCGGTCTGTTGCAGTTGTTCGTGCCCCTTGGTTCGGGTCCTGTTCTGGCGGCGACCCTTCCGCCTTCTTTGGTATTCCTAGCTTGCCCTGCCGGTTTTTTTTTTTTTTTATTTTGGGGGGGGGGGGGGGTTCTTGCGATGTCTCGCGTCGGACCCGTCGTTTCTGAACTCCTGGCGGGCTTGCATGCTTCGGGGAGTTTTTCTGTTCGGCAGACGTTCCATCTCCTTGTGCCGCCTGGGTTTCGGTGGTCGCGCCCGAGATCTTCTCGCGGCTCCGCCTTTTTCCTGGGCTCGGGGGGGCCTTGTCGGGGCTGCTTATGTTCTGCCTCGTGGTCTCGCCTCCGGTTGGTGGTCGGGTGGCTTCGTGGTAGGTGTCCCACCTGCGTGCTTCTCTTGGCGGCAGTATGGGGTATTTTGGCGGTCCTTCCTTTTCCTGTCCCTTCTTAGGTGGTTCCTCTTGTTAGCTTGGTTTACTCTCGGCTTGGTTTTCTAGTGGGGGTTGGGGGCCGTCGTCTTGCCACATACTGTCGCCTCTTTTCGTGCGGTGCAGGCGGAGCCGCTTCAGCTTGCTTTCGGTCTTGGTGTTGCTTCCTCACCGTTAGTCAGCTGTCTTGTGCGTCATTTCACCTCCGGCCTGTTCGTGCGCCGCTTGCACCATCCTGGTCTCTGGTCAGCGTGCTCTGTCTTCTCCTCGGTTGGTAGTGCCCCTTCGGTTCCGGCGTGTTTTTTCGTCGGCTCTTTCCTTTGGGCCTTTGCCTCTGGGGGTCGGTTCGCTGAGTTTTCTTGCTCCTTCGGTTTTAGCGTTTTGGTTGTTTGATGGCAGCAGTCTCCATCTTTTCTGGCGCGGGGTGGGGCTGCTGCATTCTGGAGGGGTCCAGGGTTTGTTGGTGCTTCGTTGGTCGGGTCGGGGGTGTGTCGTTTTTTGTGTTCAGTGGCGGCCCTCCGCTGTTGTTTGCGTGCCACGGCGTTTGAGTCCAGAGCGCGTTTTGCGTTGATCCGGTTCTGTTCTTCCCGGTTCGCGGGTGATGGTGTCCCGGGTGGTCAGCCGTGTTCTTGCGGCTAAGCTGCCTGTGTTCTTCCCTCATGCCTGTGGCGTTCGTTGTTTCGCTGCTCTCGCTGCCGTCTGGGCGACGTGGCCTTGCAGTCTTTCGGGCATGGATTTTTGGTGTTCGTGCAGGGGCCTTGCTGCTCGTGGTTCTCGTGTTGCTCCCGGGATTTTCGGGGCTGTGGCGCCTTGGGTTGGCGTTTGCTGCTGGTTGTCTCGCCTCCTTGGGGGGTGCGTGGTGTCCGCCTCCCGGTTTTGTCCCTTTGACCTTCCTCTGTGGGTAGTTAGCTCCGGGGAGCCGACGGGGCTCCCCCCAGAAAACCAGCGTTGAATGTAATGAAACGCCATTTTCTGGGCGAGACCCGGAGGCTCCCCGGCAACCCTCCCTCCCTCCGGTCGGCGTTTTTCGCGTGTTTTGACATCCAGCCTCAGAACTGATGGGTGGATAGCCGGCGTGGGAGGTCTGGGGCTCCCCCTTCCCCCTCCCGGGGAGGGGGGAGCTGCGCAGACAGCGGCGCGGTGACGTATGACGTCATACTAGTTTCCTTGTTTTCTGTTGAAGAGCTCTATCCACTAGTTCGGCTTAGGTAGCAATTTTCACCAGAATAGGGGTTTGTTTTGGAATGCTTACCTTTCTGGATGCTTGACCCGGTCGATGGCAGACATAGAATGCTTCCAACCACACGGGGGTTTCTATAGGCCATTGCTCCCCTTGCCTCTCTGAGGGGGCCAGGTTCTGGCTCGTGGTCCCCGGTAGGCCCTAGAACTCCATACACATGACTGATGCCAAAGTCTGACATTAGCATATCAGCCGGTAAAGCTCCGGGGAGCCTCCGGGTCTCACCCAGAAAATGGCGTTTCATTACATTCAACGCTGGTTTTTTTTTGCAGTAATATTATTCAATAGTGTGTAGTGTGATATATTTATATAATAAAATGTGTGAATCATCGCTGTACTCAAAGTTATGGTGTGCATATTATTGATTCAATTATGTTCATAAAACAATGAACAAGTACTTTTGCAGTTATTACACTATATATCAGGTTATATACAAGTATGTGCATGTTTTGTTTATCCTAACAAACCACTAAGTTGATATGGTGAGTCAAAAAGCAACGAGAAGTGGCCACCACACACCAGCCAGCCAGCCATTCGCCGCCACTCCCTCCCTCAAAAACTCCTCACTCGCCAACATCCTTCTCCCACCATACTGTTTTTGCTTTTATTCACTATATACAAGTATCTACATGTTTTGTTCACCATAACTGTTCATCTAAGCTGGCATAGTGCACAAAGCAAAGTGGCCACCCTTACACAGCATTACAAGTTATGTAGATGTCGCCACCTCCCTCACCAAAATGGCTTCTCCCAAACACTACTTTTGCTGTTATTACACTATATATACATGTTATATATAAGTATGTACATTTTTGTTCACCATAACGAATCACTAAGTTGGTATGCTGAGTCAAACAGCAGCAAGGAGTGGCCACCACACACCAGCCAGCCCGCCACTGGCCACCACTTCCTCCCTCACCTTACCTCACTCGCCAGCATTCTCATCTCACCATACTGTTTTTGCTTTTATTCACTACATACAGACGTTATATATAAGTACAGTATCTGCATGTTTTGTTCACCATAGCGAACCACTATGGTAAAGTAAGTGCAAACAGCAACAGGTGGCCACACACATTCGGCAACCAACGCTACAGTCTCCTCCCTCCCTCAACATTACTCCTCACACAGCAGAGTGCAGATTATCACAACAATCCTGCTATTATCAGAATCCTGGTCATTTATATAAGTCATAATATAAGTCATTTATATAGGTCTTCTGTAATACTATCATTGCTAAATAATAACAGTTACATATATTTTTTACATTTTTAGGCGATGCTGTGATCACAAGCTGAACAGCAGTGCTGTGAGCTCATGCTGCATGTGCCAGCCTTGGTGGCTCTCTCAGTACAGTACTGAAGCCCTCACACCCGGGAATGTTGCCCACGATTTTTTTTTTAAATGGCCTCTGTTTACAAGAGCCCTGAGGAAGGTGATGTGAACCCCGTGTATCCGCAGGCCATTTAAATCTTGCGTAGTACTCCAAAACTTCATATGCAGTGATGTGCACCTTTGTGTCAGTTACTCAAAACATCATATGCAGTTTTGCGCAGTTTAAAGGTTAATGTCGGGGGTTCTGGGCATGCCATTGCTCTGCTGTCCCATAAGTTCAATAGGAGTTGGATTCTAGGGTGGTTGAGTTGATGCCAACCCTATGGTGGGTGTCTCATCTGTTCCCACTCCCCAAACAGGTCTTATTGGACCTGTGAAATTTATGGTTCTTGAAAATTTATGTAACCTAATCTCTGGTTATCCAGATTGCTGTTTGGATATGGCGAAGTTTTGTCAGAAAATTATCCAGACTAGACTTTGACACTATGCCAGTCTACATTATCTGGCCAAATTGCCGGTTATCCAGATTTCTATCCAGATATGGTGAAATGTTGCCAGAAAATTATCCAGATGTGATTTTGGCCGGATAACCCAAATATTCGGTTTAGTGGGCTTCGGATAACGAAGCTCATACAGCGTTTTTCATTTTTTTCATTTACCGTTGTTGATCATTCTGAGCTCGGCTGAGTATTCTCTAGACTCCCAAGCACTAATGTCTCAGCAAGGATATTTTAAAATTCCCTGTATCTGGTAGGTCGAGAAGATCACCAGAACTTGAGTCAAGATGAACAACTCAGTGATTTGTCCCTGCTTGCTTGATTGGGCATGATTGTCCAAGGATATGGAGGTTCTTCTCTTGAGGTTGATGATTTTGAGGCTTAATGTCTCCTATGGCCCGGTCCTCGACCTGGCCTCCTTTTTGTTATCCCCCCCCCTGGTAAGCAGCCCGTAGCAGGTGTCTAACTCCCAGGTACCTATTTGCTGCTAGGTAACAGGGGCATCAGGGTGAAAGAAACATTTTGCCAACTTGTCTCCGCCTCCACCGAGAATCGAACTCATGACCTCAGGACTACGAATCCGAAACGCTGTCCACCCAGCTGTCAGGCGCCTACTTCTTACTTTAGAGAGCCACCAAATTATTCTGCTGAGAATTTTTTTTTTCATATTTATGTATAACGAATAAGTATTTTCTAAATAAAGATTGTTTAAAATAATAATTAGTTAAGTTAGATATAAAATTAAATTTTTCAGGTATTGCATATGGAAGTGGTCCACATGTCCTAGCATATACAGAGAGTGGAGAGTTGTATTCCTGGGGACATAATGGTTATTGTCAACTAGGAAATGGATCTACTAATCAAGGTCTTACACCATATTTGGTGACTACTCATTTGCACAATAAACGTGTGGCACGAATTGCTGCAGGCTCTCACCATTCATTGGCATTAACAGAAGAAGGCGAGGTAAGCTTATGTTAAACCATTGCTTTTGAGTTAGTATCTAACCCTATCGTTGTTATGGCTTGTAAAATATGGGGGTCGGTAATGTTATTACTGTGTAACAACGTTTTACAGTACTGTACACTACTTTCCAACCACTATTTAGGTATCCAGAGTAGGGATAAATTACTCTATAGTATCATATACTTTTTGCTGTTGTTGCCCAAAATTTTGCAGGATGTGTCATCTAGAGAGTGTCTTTGCATATTGACTTGAAAATTTTGGAATTTTATTACATGTCATCAGATTCTCCCCGTAGTTTGTTTACCTGATTTACCCGAGAGCCACTAACTCTAGTGGCCTCAACAAGGACAGGAAGTCAACAGCATGTTGAAGGTCCCCTCATTTGCCTTGATTTTTTCCTGTTGTAAACGATTCCCAAAAATAATTTGCACTATTGCCAATTGTATTTCTTTTTAATTATACTGTATTGAGAATGTAAATTTTTAACATTGTAACAATAATAAATTGAAATTTGCAAATTTTGTTTATATTAATAATGAGATCAATTTTAGCTTGTCATCAGTATTTCAGAATCTAACTTAAACAAAATTGCTTCAAAATAAATGGCTTGACTTTGTGTTAGGTAATTACACTTGCAAGATGAGAGCTGTGCTCATGGTGTCTCGCCTTCCCAGTACAGTACAGTACTGTCATATGACACTTTGAACTGCTGATGGTTTTGACATCTATCACCTTTTCAATTAACTTGTTCCAACTGTCTTATCATTCTATTTACAAAAGAGAACTTTCTAATATTTTTCTGTAGGGGAGCCCCTTTAGCTCCCTGGAGCTATCGGGCTAATATGCACTACATTAGATCAGGGCATTAGTCATAGGAGGTTTAGCCTACCGGGGACCACGAGCCAGAACCTGACCCCCTCAGAGAGGCACAGGGAGCAATGGCCCTGGAACTTACCCCCCCCCCCTCTGTGGTTGGGGTTTTTCCTTATCTGCCATCAACTGGGGCCAGGCACCCAGAAAGGTAGGCATAACAAAACAGACCCCACATGGTAAGAAAATTGTAACCGAAAACCGAACAGAGAGGCAGAACTCCCTCCAATCTCAAGGAAACGAGTCAACATCACACTCAAACGCGTGTTGCTTGTCTGCACAGCCGCCCACCCTGCACCGGCGACCCAGTAATTGCAGTTCATCAGTTAATGCAATTCAGGGCGGTCTTTATCTCTGGCCCCGATTTCCTATGCAGTGTTTTACCTTTGTGGTGTCCTGCTGTTCGTGGTGTGATGGCCAGGTGTACCTGAAGTGTACCAAGGCTGTATGCACTTAGGGCAGCCTTCCTTAAGTGTCTTGTGAGTACTACTTTTGCATTTCAGGGTTCTCTTCCCTGGTGCATTTGGGATGCTTTTGAATAAAACCCCCAAAATGCCACAAGAACTTCCCCAATATTAAAAGAAAAAGCAAAACTTGGTGAAGCTAGTCCCCCCCTCTAGTTAACTCCACCTCCCCCCTCTCGTTGGGGGAGATGTCTGCTGAGTTCTTGGGGTTTACATCTCCGCGCTGTTAATGTTCAAGGTGTGTCCAACATCTTGGCTGACGTTCTGTCTCACTTCCTTCCTCTTTCCATAAAATGGACCATTGATTCTGCTTCTTTCCTTTGGCTTTGCCGGACGTTTGGGCGTCCAGACGTCGACCTCTTCGCATCTGCATAGTCTCGGTGTCTGCATCTTTACACTGCACCGTTCCCCAACTGCGAGGCCTTTGCGGTGGATGCCTTTTGGCTGGACTGGTCTAGATGGGGGTGCATTTACCTCTTTTTCCCGGTCCGGTTGTTGCTCCAGGCGCTGGCACATCTGGAGTCTTACAGGGGAGAGGGAGGGGGGAGAGGGGAAGAGTTTCAGCTGGCTCCTTGGTGGTCAGCCAAACCTTGGTTTCAGGCTCTGCTTGCTCGGTGTCTGAACCTGGGCCTCTTTCCAAGGCTCCACCTCTATCAGAAGGACGGGTGGATGATGTACCTTACTGGTTCGACCTTCTCTTCCGGTTTACGTGTCTGGTCTTTATGACGCGTCATTATCACCATTATCATTATCAGTGAGCTTGCATGGTGATCTGGTGCTTGGTTTGATGGTGTCCCACCTGCGGTCTTCTCAGCTGCGGTATGAGGTTTCTTGGCAGTCACTTCATCATTTTCTCTCCCTTCATTGTCTTCTATGTTTCAAACTGGATTGTTGTCCTTTCTTTCTTGGCTTTTCCTTGATAGGCCTTTCCTTATCATGTGGCGTTGGCAGAGCCACGTTTGCCTTCTGGGTGGACATAACTTCAGTTATGTTTCACAAGTTTTTTCATGCTTTGTTTCACCTCCAGCCTGCTCATGGAGGCTGGAGACTGCCGGGTCTTTGGATCGGATTCTTTCTTTACCTTGGTTTACAGTGGCCCCTTTGATCTGGGATTGTTTTTGAAAGGCTTTGTTTTTTATTTCCTTGGCCTCTGGTTGTAGAGTGGGTGAGCTTCATGCTCTATTCCAGCACTGGAGATTTTGGTCCTGGGGGTCATTTTGTATGTTTGCAACCTACTTCTTTTCAGGCGAAAAATGAGACGGAAGGCTTCCGGAAGGGTCCCTTGGCTCTTGAAGCTTGGTTGGTTTGGTTGGGGGGTGCATCATGCACTTTGTCCGGTAGTGGCCTTACGCCGCTCCTTTAAGCCACCAGTTCTGTTCCAGTGGATTCATTGTGGGTTGATATGGTTTCTCTCGTTCCCTGTTCCAGAGCTTGTGTTTCCCAGGTTGTCCGCATTGTTAATAAAATTAGCCAGCCTGCTGTCTACCCTCGGAGCTCATGCTGCTCGCAAGTACAGTGGCACCTCGACTTACAATTGTCCCTACTTACAATAATTCCGAGTTACGATGTAAATTTCATCGAAAAATGCGAAGAAGCACGCAGGTGGGACACCATCAATGAAGCCACCAGACCACCAACAGAAGTTGAGACTCGAGGCAGAACCGAACCAGCCCCACCACAGGCCAATCGAGCCTAGGAAGAGGCAGAACTGCGGGAAGATCCCAGGTGCGACCACTGAGCCAGCAGAGCCCGGAACTCCTGGCGGGCTCGCTGATGTTGGGATGTTTTTCTGTATGGCAGACGTTCCATCTCCTCTTTTGCTGGCTTTGGTTCCGGGCTCTGCTGGCTCAGTGGTCACACCTGGGATCTTCCCGCAGTTCTGCCTCTTCCTAGGCTCGATTGGCCTGTGGTGGGGCTGGTTCGGTTCTGCCTCGAGTCTCAACTTCTGTTGGTGGTCTGGTGGCTTCATTGATGGTGTCCCACCTGCGTGCTTCTTGGCGGCACTGTGGGGATTTTTAGTGGTCCTTCCTTTTCCTTCTGTCTCTTCTTAGGTAGCTGCATTGTTGGTGTGGTCTTGTCCTTCTCTTGTGGAGGTTCGGCGCCGTCATCTTGCCCCATCCTATTGCCTTGTTTCATGCGGCGCTGGAGGAGCTGCTTCAGCTTGCTTTCGGTATTAATGTTATGTCTGTGCTGTTTTGCAGGCTGTCTCGTGTGTTGTTTCACCTCCGGTCTGCTCGTACACCGCCTGAGCCATCCTGGTCATTGGACATAGTGCCCTCTTTTCTTTTCTTCTCCATGGTTTGTTGTGGCCCCTTCAGTTCAGGATTGTTTCTCGGATGCTCTTTTTCTGTTGGCATTGGCCTCTAGGGGACGGATCGAAGAGCTTCATGCTCTCCTCCGGTGCAGGGGTTTTCTGCTCCTTTGGTCGTGGCGTCTGGTTTGTTCGTCTGCAGCCGTCTCCTTCTTTTCTGGCAAGGGATGTGACTGCTGCTTTCCGGAAGGATCCTTCGGTTGTTATGCTTAGTTGGTCGGGTTGGGGGTGCATCGTGTTTTGTGTCCGGTTACGGCCCTCCGCCGTTATTTGCGCGCCTCGGCCTCTGTGTCCGGGGACGCACTTTGGGTTGATCCGGTTTCCCTTCTTCCCTGTTCGCGGGTGCGGGTCTCCCAGGTCGTCCGTAGGGTTGTTAAGGCTAGCCAGCCTGCAGTCTATCCCTGTGCCTATGACGTTTCCAAGTTCATGGCTCTTGCTGTCATTTTTGGTGACATGTCCTGGGCCGACATTCGGGCGCGGGGATTTTGCTGGTCGAACAGGGTCCTGGCTGCTCGATATCTTGTGAAAGTTCCTGGGCCCAGTCGGGCCTGTGTTGCTTGGGTCGGCGGCTGCAGCCAGTTGTCTCGACTTCGAGTTGAGGGGGTGAGCAGCGACTGCCTCCCAGGTAAGTCCCTTTACTTTTGCTCTGTGGGTAGTTAGCTTCAGGGAGCCAAAGAGCTCCCCCAACAAAACCATCGTTGAATGTAATGAAACGCCATTATCTGGGTGAGACCCAGAGGTGCCCCAGCATTCCCCCCCCCCCGGTCTGCATTTCTTTTTGTGTGTTTTGACATCCAGCCTCATAACTGAAGGGTGGATAGCAGGGCGAAGGTCTGGGTCTCCCCCTTCCCCCTCCCTGGGAGGGGGGAGCTGCGCAGACAGTGGCACGGTGACGTGTGATGTCATGCTCGTTTGCTTGTTTCTTTTTGGGGAGTTCTATCCACTTGTTCAGCTACTGGTAGCAATTTTCACCAGAATAGGGGTTTGTTTTGGGACACTTAACTTTCTGGGTGCCTAACCCGGTCGATGGCAGACATAGAATGCTTCCAACCACAAGGTGGTTTCTATAGGTGATTGTTCCCCATGCCTCTCTGAGGAGGCTAGGTTCTGGCCCACAGAACTCCATGTACATGACTGATGCCAAAGTCTGCCATTAGCATATCAGCCTGGATAAGCTCCGGGGAGCCTCTGGGTCTCACCCAGAAAATGGCGTTTCATTACATTCAACGTTGGTTTTTTGGCCGTTGCTGTTTGCAGAGTCTGTGGTTGTGCAGTTTCTACAGGCAGCTTCGTATAGTTGCCGTCCTGTGTCTGACTTTTGTCATTCGGGGGGCTCGTGGGGGCCTTCCCGGTAGGATCATGCCAGGACTCAGGGTTTTTCCATCATGGTAGGCCGGTGGTGCCAGATTTGTGCCTTCTGTTCTGTTCAGCAAGAGGGATCGTCCTGCGCACCGTTTGTGCACTCTTGGGTGCGTTGGTTCTTTTGCGGGCCTCTTGTCCTGCGTTCTGTCAGGTTTTTGTCGGAGTGGTTTTGCTCGGGCATGGTTGATACGCCCTCGTCCCCCCCACTGGGTTCCCGCCTGTTCTGGTCCTGACACAAAACTGTGTGGACCTCTGCTTCATTCTGGACTTGTCCCGTCTGTACCTGTGGGTTTTTACCCCCTCCTTTGGAAGGCTACACTGTCCGTCTTTTGTTAGAGCCGGACACTTGGATGGTGTCCCTGGACCTCGAGGATGCGTCTTGGCACGTCCCGTTTCGTCCATGGTTCAGGGACTGGCTTGGTTTTGTTGTGGGGGCATCTGGGTTCTCGTTTTCTTGTCTTCCATATGGTTTGTATCTGGCACCTCACATATTCACACTCCTTACTCGCATCGTGGTGGCCCGCTTGGGTCTGTTAGGTGTTCAGGTTCTGGCCTACCACGACGACTGGCTGATTTGGGCTCCCAGCCAATCCGTGTCTGCTCACCAGGGTTTTGGTTCTTTCCCAGCTCGCCAGGTTCGGGTTCATGGTGAACTTGAAGTCCCGTCTTGTTCCCTCTCGGGTTCAGTCTTGGCTGGGTCTTGTGTGGGTCACTCGGACCATTTCCTTGTCTCTTCCTCCGGCGGCTCTGCTTCGCTTGCGTTCCCGCCTTCGTCATTCCTGAGGGGTTTGTGCAGGAACTTGATCTTTGCCATGATGGTGCACCTGCCGGGTTGGGTGTGGCTTCGTTGGCTGTTCGAGTTCCTTCGGGATGTTCCTTCTGCCTCTCTCGTGACCTCTGGATTTGACTTCCGGGGGCTTTGCGTCAGTTGCTGCTCTTCATGCTTCCTCTTGGGGTTTCAGGGTTCAGTGCCTTGGTGCCTACCTGAGCCCTAGCTCGATGTGTTCACGGATGCGTCTTCTCTTGGCTGGGGCTTTGTGACCAGTGCTCACCTGGCCAGCCAGGAACGATGGGGTCCGTCCTTCCATTGGGCTCACTGCTCCATGCGGAAGTTTGTGGCTATGTGGATGACGCTCCGGAGGATTCAGGTCGCTTATGGATTGACGATCCAGCTCCAGTCGGACTGTTCTCGGGTTGTTCATTCCCAGAACCACGGGGGTTTGATGCAGTCCTTGGCTTTGGGGCTGGTCACTTCGGGTGACTCGTCTGCTGAATTTTCGGTGTTTGGCTCTCCTGGCAGTTCACGTTCGGGGGTTTCCATTGTCCTGGCAGATGGCTTGTCCCGTTTCCCTCCCTTTCCAGAGTTGACGGTCGGCGCTGACTCTTTCAGTTGGCTCTGCCAGATGTTTGGGCCTCCGGAGGTGGACCTCTTGCTTTCTTCGTGTCGGCGTGGTTGAAGTGTCTCCCGGTATTCGTGGCACCCTTCCCTGACTGCGAGGCTGTCAGGGTCGATGCCTTCAGGCTAGTCTGGGTGTGGTTGGCTTCCTGTACCTCTTTGCCCCCGGTTCTGCTGTTGCTCCAGGTCCTGGTTCATTTGGAGACTTCCCAGGGGAGAGTTGTTGGTCTGGCTCCTTGGTGGCCAGCTTAGCCTTGGTTTCGGGCTCCGCTTGCTTGGTGTTTGAACCCGAGGGTCTTCACGTGGCTTCGCCTCATTTAGCAGATCAGTCCAGCCCGTTATGAGGCTGGTTCGTTCTTCTCGAGTCTTCGCATCTGGAGTTTGACTCGTGTCTATCACCACTTGTATGTAGCACAGGTTGCTTTGTTGTTAGCCTCCCATGTGTGCTTCATCTCTGCGGCAGTATGAAGTTCCTGGCAGTCCTTCCAGTTTTTCCTATCACTGCATAGGTGTACTTCGGTCTCTGATAGTGGTTCAGAGACCTTTATTGGTTGTTTCAGGACCGTCATCTTATGCTGAATACTGGCACCTTGTATCATGGTGTGCTGGCGAAGCCGCCCCAACATGCGTTCGGTATTGATGTTACGTCTGCTCCGTTTCATCAGCTGTCTCATGCGTTGTTTCACCTTCGTCCTGCTCATGCACTGCATGAGCCGCTCTGGTCTTTGGACCGGGTGCTTATTTTTTCTCTTTTCTCCTTGGTTTGTTGTGGCCTCTTCCGTTCGGGAATGTTTTTTCTTCGACTCTTTCCTGTTGGCATTGGCCTCTGGGGGTCCGGTTGGGGGAGCTTCATGCTCTCCTCCGGCGCAGGGGTTTCTGCTCTTTTGGCCCTGGTACTAAATTTGTTCAGTTGCAGCCGTCTCCTTCTATTCTGGCAAAGAATGACTGCTGCTTTCCGGAGGGGTCCTTGGGTTATTGATTCTTGGTTGATTAGGCCGGGGGTGCATCATGTCTTGTGTCCGGTTGCGGCTCTGCCGTTATTTGTACGCCACGGCTTCGGTGGCCGGGGATGCTCTTTGCGTTGATCCGGTTTCCCTTCTTCCCTCTTCCCGAGCTCGGGTCTCCTAGGTCATTCGCAGAATTATTAAGGCTAGCCAGCCTGCGGTCTTATTCTCGTGCCCACGATATGTGTAAGTTTGCTGCTTTAGCGGCCATCTTTGGTAACATGTTTTGGGTTGACATTCTGGCACGGGGTTTTTGGAGATCAAACAGGGTCCTGACCACTCGCTACCTTGGCCGCCCTACTAGGTCCCTGGACTTAGTAGGGCCTGCGTTGCATTTGGTCGGCAGTTGCAACCAGTTGTCTCGGCTTCGCATTGAGGTGTGAGGACTGACCGCCGCCCGGGTGAATCTCTGTTTTTCCTTGTCTTTGGGTAGTTAGCTCCGGGGAGCCAACGGGGTTTATCCAAGAAAACCAGCGTTGAAAATAATGAAACCCCATTTTCTGGGCGAGTCCCGGAGACTCCTTGGCATCCCTCCCTCCCAGTCAGCGGTGTTTTTTGCGTATTTTGACATCCAGCCTAAGAACTGAAGGGATGGATCACCAGTGTGGAGGGTCTGGGGCTCCCCCTTCCCCCTCCCGGGGAGGATTTGGGGGGGGGGGGTTGTGCAAACAGCGGCGCGGCGACGTCATGCTCGTTTGCTAATTTTCTTTCGGAGAGTTCTGGCCACTCATTCAGCTTTCGGTAGCAATAGTTTCACCAGAATAGGGGTTTGTTTTGGCGCTCCTACCTTTCTGGGTGTTAGATCCAGTTGATAGCAGACATAGAATGCTCCCAACCACGCAGGGGTTTCTATAAGCCATTGCTCCTTGTGCCTCTCTTGAGGGGGGGGGGGGGGGGGGGGGGTCAGGTTCTGGCTTATGGTCCCCTGTAGGCAAGAACTCCGTGCACATTGACTGATGCCAGAAAGTTATACATATTCATTCAGCCTGGATAGCTCTGGGAAGCCTCCGGGACTCACCCAGAAAATGGCGTTTCAATACATTCAAAGCTGGTTTTTTATAATTTTATGCACACAGGCAGGTAATCCATTTCTCCATAGCTACTGTCCAAGGGTTAGTCAGCTACGTGCTTTATGAATGCCCTTTTTCTGAATATGCCTGTTATCCTATTTGGGTTAGTTCAGATAAAAAAGTTTGGATATCTAGTGGACCCCACCAGTTATCAAAACTTTTTATTCAGACTACCAGTCTGAAGAAAAATGTGCAATATATATATGGAACTAATTTGCCCAGTGACCATACATAGCACCACTTGAGCGGTGTTCATAAACTAAAGCTTTAAACTCTGCCATGGCATTAGGTACATTAGAGTACATGGTGAAAGGCAGTCTGCTGAGGGTTACCTCATCACCATTAATCTCCACTTCAGTCAACCCAACATTATCATCCACTACCACTCTTTCTATATAAATAGCAATGCACCATCAACTATAATCTTCAAGTTAACAAGCGGATCAGAATTTCTCATATTGGTGAGTACAAACAAAACTCTAAAATTTCTGCAACAAAATTGTAAAAAAAAATTTCCCCTAGCTTTTCAGGATGACGAACCACTTACCTGAACACAACAGGTTATCCATTCAGTCTCGAAGGGTTCAAAAAGCACGTGGCTAATTGTAAATAGTTTGTTCACTCATTTTGTGAGAGTTTGTAAAGTGTTTTTGTTTTCCATACAGTACTACTGTACTATATACATATTCACAGCGTCTATTCTGGTAAAGAAGAAAAATTTAGCACTTGAGTAAAAATTTGTTTTCACTTGTTTTCCCTCTAGTTTCATTTCTTTGGTTAATTTCCAATACTGTATATTTAAAATGATTGTATAGAATTTTGTATGTGTATGCATAAAGATGTGTTCTATCATATAAGGTCAGAGAAATTATAGGCAATGAATAGAGGAAACTTTTAAAATGCTTATAGAGCCAGAATTTCTCTTGAGAGTTGGAAAAGTTCTGGTTCCAATTGCATAGTCTGTCTGAGCAAGGTTACTTGTGTAAGATACCAAGAATGCCTTTCTTGTTTGTGTCTTATGATTGCACTATATCTAGTTGCTTATATTTTGTTTACAATATACTGTATAAATTTCTTAGTGTACAGGAAAATGTTCTTCATTTGTGATATAAAGATAAAATAATGTTTTATTATATGGCTGCCACAGGTACTAGCTTGGGGACAAAACAACTGTGGACAGGTTGGTTCTGGAACAACAACTAACCAGCCTACTCCAAGAAAAGTAATTGCTATCATAGGAGGAAGACGAGTAGTTGACATAGCTTGTGGGCAGACTTCTTCTATGGCTGTAATGGATAATGGAGAGGTTGGTCACTGTCACTTTCTTTATGCAACAACTGTACAGTTTGTATTTTGATGCATCAATGCCCTTTACATGGCAACATAGTTAAAATATAGAGTAATCATAAAATACTTTAGTCCCTATGCCTTTCCCTAACGTTCTGCAGCTGCACTGTTCAGTTCACTTTATTTTTCCATAGCAGATTTTTTTAATACCCATTCCGACTCATTTATAAAAACTCATTTAAATACTTGCCTTCATGTCTTGGAAGAGGACAGCAAGATAGCCTCTTCAAAGAACCTGAGGTGAGTCTTCCTCAGCTCATTTTCTTCGTCCCATATTAATGGTCTTCTGAGCTGTTACAAGACACCTTGATCCTATACCATCCCATCCCGCCTTGTTATGTATTGAGGATCTTTGATCTTATTTCCATTCTACCCATACCTTGTTTAGGAGACAGTGTAATAGTTTTCTTTTTTATAAGAGTAAGCTCTGCAGTTCCTTTAGGTATTGAGCTCTATCCCTCCCAGTTTGACTCCCAATGTTGGAATGTCAACCTGAGGCTGTTAACTTGACCCAGAAAGAATTTTCTATCCCCATGCATTTGTCATGGGGATAGAATGTTGATTTAAGTACACCTCCTTGATTGTGGTGTTGCCAGTGGTGTGTGACTCTTACACATACAGTATATAAAAACAAAAACAAAATTTTAGTGAAGAATGAGGTAAGTTCAAGTTCAAGTATGTTTATTGAGACAAGAAAGAAATACATCTTAAAGGATAGAGTAGCTTAGGCTATTTCTACCCCCCTCTACTTCAAATCCCTCAAGGGGGGCACACAAATTCAGTGAGTACAAATAGACAAATAACATTACAAGAATCCCATTTAACATTGCAGGTTAATATAGTAAGCACAGCATATAATTGTTACACTCTTGGGGCAAAATTCTTGTAGCACCTAAGTATACTGTCTGTCATACCATTATCACACATTCAAACAATTTGATGTGGTACACTACTTATTTCCTTATTTCTATAGTTATCAATAAGTTGACACTCTAATACATAATGTTCTAAGGTGTGGGCGTGCTACATAATTTACACTTCTTATCTTTTTCACTGACATCAACACCGTATTGCCAGATATATTTGTATCCTAATCTTAATCTCATGTAAATTGAGTCCTTCCAAGTAGACTTTCCTTTACCATAGGTGAAGGACGAGTTTGTATTTATTATTGAATAATTCTTAAGTGTGTTACTACTGTCCACCATTTCCATTCTCCTTACCATTTCTTCACCCTCTTGGATCATCTTGATTCTTGTTTTTATTTGTTTCAAGGTTATCTGACATACAACATCAACAAAAGTTTTTTCCGTGGCTCTCTTCGCTATCTCAACTACCTCATTCAACAGTATTCCCACATGTGAAGGGATCCACATGAATCTTACTTTATTTATGAGATAGCCTGTTACCCAGTTTTTTCTAATTTCTTAACATTCTCTCTACACTCTATCACAATATTCTGGTATACTGGACATCTGCTATTTAAAGACTGACTAACGCTCCTCTACTGTCAATAAAGAAGCAGGCATTTTTACCACATTTGACTACTTCCTGTAATCCTGCTAATACACCTTGGAGGTAAAGAGATCTTGTAACTGGTGAAATATATAGACAATTTTGTGTGTAATAAAAGTAGACAAGTAAATGAGTATGACAGTAATTTATAACATAGAAAAATCAAAGCATTAAACTTATATTTTCAAATTACTGTACTGTACTCTTTAACCACTGTCTAGTAGGTAATAGTGAAGAAGTAAACTTATTAAGTATTACAGATTTGATTTTTCAAACTTATTATAATGAGTAACATTTAAAGGCTATTTTCCTTAAAATTGCTGATGAAATTGTTTATAGTCAGTAAAAAGTTAAAATTTCAGGCCTTGAATATGATTGTAGCTTGTAATAATACTGACTCCCTCTCTCCCCCTCCCCCCCCTCAAAAAAATCAACAAAGCCTAAAAATAAAAAAATTCTTTTGTTTTAGCTGTGCCATTGTAAAAACTTGGCACTGAATTATTATGAAATGCCTCTTTCTGAAGGGTCCAAGGTGGCTGTCTTACTAGCTTCATTGGATAGGTCCAGATCTATCAAATCACAACAAGGCCATGTGAGTCATTAATAGTCTACCAGAGCCCAAAACCTGGTCCCCTCACGTAGGCAAAGAGAGCAGAGGGTACTAGATCACACTAACCAAGGAAATAGAAGGAAATAGGGACTAGAAAGATAAGCGAGACAAAACAGAACATGGTAAATGTAAAGACACCAGGAAACAAGATCCTCGGCAATTATGTAGTTACTCCTCCCCATCACCAGGTGGCAGCACTGGGAGCTGATCCACTCCAGTCATAAAGATGATGATGGCAAATAAACTCCTGAAGGAGAGGGAAAGAAGCCACCTTGGAACTAAGGAAATAAGTTTCCTTCAGAGTTTCATTTCTATGAACTCTTGGTTTTTTGAAAGGGTCTAAGGTGGCTTCCTGTTGCTATCTCACCACTGAGAATAAACAAAATTGTGGAAGTCGCCAGGATTGGAGAAAAGCAGCAGAACATGGTCTTTTCAAGAAAGGGAAATGAGTGGAGAGTCAGTCAACCCAATGCTACACAAGCCTGATGTGGGTGCTGGAAATTTGAGATAGCCTGTCACCAAAACCACATTAAAGCACCAAAATTTCCAAGCCCAGTTATCAGCCGAAGACATTAAAAAAACTGCAGACAGAGCTGCAAACTTATGAACATCATGGGCCTGAGGGAAGATGGCAGACTGGCTAAACTTGATACTGCAGATGACCTGTAATAAATGGGCCTTGAAACGTGGACCAGAAGACACACCAGATCAATAGACTTCATCGACTGGAGCCAGCCAAGAGGTGTGCAAATAATGATAGACGGCCTCAACCGGACATGGAAGATGATGCACCCTGACCGAACAAACCAAGAATCAAACTAAAACAGGACCCCTCCTGATGCACTCCTCCCCTCCCCCCTGACTCATTCTTACCCAGAAAAGGAGGCGGCTGCAAACAAAGAAATGAAATCCTAAATTTTACTTTCTAATTGTCCATTTGTACGATGGTCCACATCATTACTAAAGTACTATCTAAACAGGAGAATGGCAGTTTTTTTTTACCATGTGCCCCACAAAATTGGACAAATTCTCACTGCAGGTAAGCACCTGTAAAATTCCAATAAATAAAATTAATAAAAAATGAATAGCCTGACTTTCTCATCTGTAGTTCCTTCAACTATGTATGTGTCAAAAGGATTCCGGTGTCAAAATTTGTGTCCAGGGAGAATTTTAAAAATTCTCCAAAAGTCTGGAATTTCAGCTTCCACCATTTAAAAAATTCTCTGTATATATATATTTACTAGGTCCAAAAAATCTGTAGTCTGTAATGAGACCTTTGTACAGATCTCGTTTATTGAATGCCACTCAGAACTGATAAGAAGTGCACAATATTTCTTTGCTGTAACATCCCACAATGCAAATGTTGAGAGAGTTTTTTTGCTGATGCAAAGTCAGTGGACTAAGGAAAGGAAAAAGTTGTTGATACAATGAAAGGTATTCTGACTGTACAGTACAATTTCCAAGATACGTCTTGCAGGGACTTCTTTGCCTTTTTAAAGTCTGATAAGGCATTGCTGAAAAAATCAGATCTACAGAAAAATATGCATGGGCACATCAAGTCTTAGTCAGTTGGAAAAGACTATATATATAGGAGTTAAAGATGATCAGCCTTTTGTACATGTAATTTTATTGTATTTTTTATTTTATTTTCTAGGGGGAACCCCAGGGTTTTCTGAATTTATCTTACTGATCAAGTGCCACATTACTTGAGTGTCATCAGTCGCAGAGTTCTTTGTAAGCCTACCACGGACCATAACCCAGAACCTGTCCCCCTTAGAGACACAAAGGGAGCAACGGCACATGAACACTTTACATTTAATGTATGTCATCTTCCCATCGACCAGGGAAGGCACCCAGAAAGATACTTTTTCTAACTAACCCTTCGCTCTTTAGCTCCACCCTCTTGCGACGGGAGGGGAGGGGGTGGCTACCTGACCTACCCAGCCTGGGTAGGTCAGGCTGCCACACTCCAGTTCTTTGACTAATGTAATCATGCTGAGTGGTCGCTATGTCTCTGGCTCCGTATTCCCTTTTTTTGTGTGTTCCGCCCTTGCGGCGGTGTTATGAAATAGATATGTGCGTGTTGCCAGGAGTTTGGAGTACTGGAGCAGCATGCTTCTAGGGGGTTCCCTTTCCCAGGTGTTTCGTAAATACTGCCCTTGCGTCGAGTTATCTTCCTTGGGGCGTTCGGGAAGCACTTCCTAGTAGAAAGCTTCCTCGCTTGTGGATGTCCTCGCCCTTGGGGTGAGTCAGGGGTATTGGGCTTTCTGCCTTGCCCTGGATTGGTGTGTGTGTGTGTGTGTGTGTTTTTGCTGTTGGGGCGCACTGTGGCTAGCCCAGTCCGCTTTACTATCAAATGTGGCGGCCGATGTTTCTATCTGGCTGCTTGTGTGCTTGTGTGATTTCGGGGATTGGCTTTTATTTACGTTTTGGGCGTTATAGCGTGTTGTGGTGGTAGATGTTTGCTTAGCTCCTTCTTAGGCTTAACCTAGGTTGTGGTGGTGGTCCTCCTCTATTGCCCTGAGGTTTCACGACTGCTACTTGCAGTTGGTTTTCCTACTTTAGACAGGGTTTTCCGGATTAGCTGGCCCCGGTGCCTGGGCTTCTCGTATGGCTTATTCACTCGACAGGCCCTGGAAAACTCATGTGGGCTAGGTAGGCTGCCTGAGGGTCGGGGACACCTGAGACCTGGGGTCTGGCGGGACTTGTTCCCTGCTTGTGCTCCTTTTACTCATCCCTCCTTTAGTGATATTTCGGATCAGGTGGCAGCCGCGTTGCATGATCGATTCTCCTTATTGCAGCACCCCCCGGAGCGCCTCCAATTCCCGGTTGGAGGCCCTGACGGTGCCCCGCTTGGGTTTTAGGGACTCTGTTTGTGGGCGTTGGTCATTTTGGCCTTGGTTCTGTTCATGCCTTCTCCTTCCTTCTCAGGTGGGTGTAGTTTGCCTTGCTTTTCCTCCCCTACTTCCGGCTCCCAAACATCTGAGGGTTTCGGCGTCAGGGTGGGATTTTGCTCGGAGCGAGGCTCGGGTGGCTTAAGAGGCTGCCCCTTTCGATGTGGGCACAGGGGTTGAGCCCCTCTTTCCCATTGAGGCTGCTGAGTAGATCTAGCAGACTCCCTTCTTCAAATCTTTTCCCCTGGGGCAGTGGGCATGGCTGGGGGCTCTGCCCCGAGGCCTTTGTCAATGGTTTCCATGGCTCATAGGGAGTCTGCTTTGATCACTTGGGTTCCTTTTGACCCCGCTTTGAGCACCTGGGTTCCTTTTGACCCTGCTTTGAGCACCTGGGTTCCTTTTGACCCCGCTTTGAGCACCTGGGTTCCTTTTGACCTTGCTTTGGTCCCTTGTGCCCTCTTCTCAGGTCAACAATACATGCCAACTCTGGGGCATCCAAATGAGCACAACACTGCAAAACACTGCAGACTAGCATGAAAAGCTCATGAAGCAGCAGCCACCTGATAAGCTTCCACATCAGAAGAAGGATTTGAAAGAACAGAGACTCACGAGGAACAAATGCTACAGGATTTAGGGTTGTAGGTGTCACCGACCCAACAGGCAGCATGGCCGGGGCAGAATGATCATCGCCATGTGGCACAACCAATGAACACCCTTCAAGCTTGCAAATGGTGTGTGTGGGTTTGATAGGGTAATTTATTGGGAACCATGCCAAAATCCACAGGAGACTTACTAGGAAAATTACTGACCTGTAGGGAAATTATCAAGCAGGACACCTAGCCACTGGGGATGCTCATCAAAAGAAAAGTCAACGAATGCAGCCAAAATATACCTGGCTTTGAAGGCTGTTCATGGCATGCCAAATATACAAGCCCATGAACCCCCAGTGCACCCACACCACAACTGACATGAATACTCCAACTTTGTGCCTAAACTGAGGAGTCAAAAAGACCCGTGAACTACCTGAGGTAAGGTACTCCACTCCAGGGGCCTGACCTCAAAAGGGCAAACTCTAAAACACACCAGGGAATTAACTCTGACAGTGCAGAGACAGTGCTAATGAGCATCCTTGGAAGTAGATGGAATGCATATATATATAGTAACTTGAAGTGCAAAATGAGTCAAGTCCACACAAAAAGTGGGAAATAAAACATGCACATGAAGTAAATACGAAAGAGGAACACTACACAAGTATATGGCCCCCACAGGCCAATGTTCAAGCATGGTTGGCACCTAATTGAGAAGCAGGGGAGGAACCTGCTGCAATCATTGACAACCCAGGACCACTACAGTGGTGTGGATGACACTACATCAATGACAGAATTGACTTAGTAAGAGTTGGAGGAGGGTCAGGGCTCTGGGTTCCCTGTTGGCTGTTTGTTGGTACTGAAAGGTTTGGACTAATTTTGTGATTCGATCGTTTCATTGTTTTGGGGAGGTGTTTGCTAGTTTTTGAGGCTTCAGTTCTTGGAAACCTTGCAGTTGTCTGTATTGCTTTGTTGACTTTTTGGATGCTTTCTTGATGGCAGAATGTAATGTGTTCATGTGAAGGAGGGGTCAGGTTTTGGCTTTGGTCCCCAGTAGGTCAAACATGGCTGATGTGGCGTAGTAGATAAGAGCAATCTCAGCAAGATAGCTTCAGGAAGCCACCAATGGGCTTCTCTAGAAAAAAAAATTATTAGCAAACAATTATTATGCAGTCATTTCTTTGGTATCATTGGAAAGACCAGAAAAAATTATAGAAATATTACTGTATAAATTATTTTCTTTATAGAAACCATGGATTTTTTTTAACATACAGTGGTACCTTGGAACACGAGTGTCCCTGTATGTGAGTTTTTCGAAATACGAGCAGGATTTCCTTGGAAAATATGTCTCGGAAGGTGAGGGTTAGCTCGGAACACGAGTTTGTTGATACGTGTACAGGCCGACTAGCGCATGGTGGCACGGCGATCGCGCCTCAGTTTACCAGTGTTTCGCACCCAGTGACTATCCCACCTGAATTCTTCACAAGGATTTACAGTTTTTTGTCGGTTTTTTGGCCATTTGAGCATAAGTCATACCAGTGAAGTCCTCACTGCCTGATGTTATAATGGAAGGGGACTCCCCTTCCAAACAGTAACACCTCTCCTCCTCCCTCCTCCTCACATCTTCCATACACCAACAGCAGTCCTCAGCAAGGGTAAGTAATAACTTGAACATAGCTTTGTAGGTTTATTTAGATGAATTAGGTATAAAAATTTAGTTTGATGTGGGGTTTTTGGGGTAGTCAGGAACGGATTAATTCATTTCCCATTATTTCTTATGGGGAAATTAGCTTCGGAATAAGAGTTTTCGGAATACGAGTTGTCTCCAGGAACGAATTAAACTCTTAAACTGAGGTACCCCTGTACTGTGTTAGTTAAAAAAAAATTCAAACTCAACTTTATTATTTCTAGAGGCTACTGGTTTGTGTATGTGAAAATTTCATCATTATTAAGTGAAAACTAATGGAAATTTGACTGAAAAAGTGAGAAATAGTGTCATGAGATTTGAATTTTCCAGTCAAAGTGCATCATCACAAATCCTCAACAATATCTGTAATATATATGTAACTTGGTACATACTTTCCAGTGACATTTTTTTAGGTAGATGGCTTGTATTCACCAGTGTATAACTGGCAACTTTTATGTACTTGCTGGCAGCTCACAATTAGCTAATAATTTAGGCTTTAAAATGTGAATAAAAAAATGTTTTGAGTAAAATACTCAAGTGCTTGCTGGAATTTGACAGATGTGGAAATATTCAATGTGGCAGCAGCGAGGAGCCACCTTGGGCATTTTCCAGAAATGTATCTACAGTATATTATAGTTCTGTACAGTACAGTATATGTATTTTTGACCATATTGGTAACATGAAAATAAGATCTGAAAAATGTTTCAGAATGCTTGAACAAGGTTAATTGGTGGATGAGTAGTAAATTTTAGCAAAACCACTAGTATGCAAAGCATCCAGGGCAGTAAATTGATATCAACTCAATTGAACCAGTTAACAAACAACAAATTATCAATATGAACAGCCAGGCATCAATAAATGTTTTCCCACAGTTCTTTATTAGTACAATATTGGCAGTGAAACCTGGTGGCCAGTGTTTTGGTGTTACAATTAAATATATTTTAGAAGAATTTGGGACAGGACTGATCTATCCCATTTGAGTTTACCCATTCCATTCTGTTCTGAGATTGATTTCTGCCACCAACCCTTTTGACAAGTGGAATATATAACCATCAAAGTTTGTTTCCTCATGCTAATAATACACCACATCTGAAAGTTTGATTTGTTTACTCATTTTTATCCTCTTTACAACATTGCTTAACATTACTGTATAGTGAAATTTTACAGCTTATTTAACAGCAATAAATATCAGAATGTAAAGAATATACAGTATGTGTAATTATGAAAACCCCATCATGAAATTGTTAAAAGGGGTTATACAGTAAATATTGTGTATTGTAGAAGTTTAAGAATTTTATATACTGTACTATACTCGGAAAGGTTTTTCATTGTGGCTAGAATTTGTTTAGAGAGATTAAAGAAAATCAGTACACAGTATTTCATGATTTGTACTTTTTGGTAAATGTAATTATATCATTCAGTACCAGCCACATGCCACAGAGTACTCTTCCTCTTCAGCAATCATGGTTAAATATTATGTTTTCTGAGCTATTTCACTCGGTTGCTCTTGAAGAGAAGATCCTGCTTGCCTCTGGATAGGAGCTACTGTAGTCAGGGTAGGTTAACACTCCACACTGGTGCAGTGGGAACTTTCAACACCGTCTCTGTAGGATCATACTGATACCAGGAAGACAGTGGAGAGTACTAGATCTTGCCCAGAATGCAGACATGAAAGTGCTAATACTAAACCTATCCCAGGTGCAAATTGGCAAAACAGAGATTGCCAAGCTTTGCCTGGCAAACTACAGTATTTAGCTGTAGTACAGTACCAAAAGGTCACTTTCCACCAACTGCCATCAGATGGAAGTGCCACACCGCAACACTTTCTCCATAACCTCCTCATGTGTAATTTTGATTAACCCCGGCTAATAGTTACTGGTAGGAACTGGCCTTGTTCTATATTCGTGTCTGTGTAATTATCTAAGTGTAGTTAAAGGATGCAAGTTATGCATTCAGTGTCCCATTTTCCAAATAATCTTCGTCATATGATGCTTTAAAACTACTGATGGTTTTTGCATCCACCGCCTTCTCTCTTGTTCTAACCACCTATGACTCTATTCACAAAAGAGAAATTTTAAATGTATTTTTGGCACCTATGTTTCCCTAGCTTGAACCTGAGGCCTCTTGTTCGTGAAGATGCAGGTGACAATAATACCTCCTTGTCTATTTTGTTGATTCCTTGATTATTTTGTGCATAGTGATCATATTGCCTCTTTTCCTCCTCTCCTCCAATCTTGACATATTTAATGCCTCCAGCTTCTTTTCATAATTAATACTCTAAAGTTATGGAAGCCATTAAGTAGAATGTCTTTAAAGAACCCTTTCTAGTTTATTGATATGCTTTCTATGGGGAGCCCCATCGGCTCCTTGAAGCTATCCGAACTGATATGCGCTATGTTAGTTTGGGGTCATCAGTCACAGGAGTACTTATGCTACCGGGAACCATGAGCCAGAACCTGGTCCTCTCAGAGAGGCGCAGGGAGCAATGGCCTATGAGCACTTTACATTTAAATTGTCATAATTGCCATCGACCGGGAAAGGACCCAGAAAGGTAGGCAAATCAAAACAGACCACTGTCTGGTTAACCTGTGCAATCTACATCCAAAAAGAACAAATAACTCCTCTAGAAAGAAACCAAACAAGCAATCCTTCATACGACTAGCCCTTCTGTTGGTTAGCATTATACCCCCCCCCATTGGAGGGGGGAGGGGGAGCCAATGGGGCCTCCCACAGAAAACCAGCATTGAATGTAATGAAACGCCATTTTATGGGTCGGCCCTGGAGGCGCCTTTACACCCTTCCTCCCTCTGGTTGGCAGTTTTTTATCATTAAAGAACTGGAGTGGTAGGCTGCTGGTTCCGGTGAACCAGCTTTCCCTCCGCCTGATAGCTGACAGCTGGGTGGACAGCGCATCGGATTTGTAGTGCTGAGGTACCGGGTTTGATTCCCGGTGGAGGCGAAGACAAATGGGCAAAACATTTTTCACCCTGATGCCCCTGTTACCTAGCAGTAAATAGGTACCTGGGAGTTAGACAGCTGCTATGGGCTGCTTCCTGGGGGGGGGGGGTGGAGACCTGGTCAAGGACCGGGTCACGGGGACACTAAGCCCCGAAATCATCTCAAGACTCAAGATAACCCCTCTCTGAGGGGGGGGGGGGGGCTAGGTTCTGGCTCGTGGTTTCTGGTAGGTAAAAAAATTCCTGTGACTGATACCTCAAACTAATATTCCACACACCAGTTTGGATAGCTTCAGGAAGCCTCCAGGGCTTACCCAGAAAATGACGTTTCAATACATTCAACGCTGGTTTTTGGAGATGAGACCACACCACTGCTGCATATTCTAATTTCAGTGTCATGAATGTCCTCCATAAACTTTAGAATGATTATGAAATTTGCAATTAGAGTATAGGTTCCTCTCACAATACATCCTCTGGTGACAGTTTTGGATGAACCACCAGAGATTCAGAACCACCCCAAGATCTTTCTTTGTCCATGTTCTGTATCATGTTCTCTCCTATTCCACATTCCATTATATCACATTTATTCTGTTTTATCATTATTTCAACCCATCCTGTTTAGATACGGCTTATTGTGATGATCACCAATAGTCGGAATTTATACATTCTTAGCTTTTAGATGGTAGTACTGTATACAGTACTGACTAGTAAGAAATTCTTTCAAAATAAAGGAAGTTAAAAGACAAACTTAAATATTCTTAGCCCTAGTATAGCACACACATGTACTTTACTAGGCCTCAGATATCATGTATTAGGCCTTGGATGGTTAGGATAGGTTAGTTTAGTTTGTCAAAACAACACAAGGTAAAAAAGTTTCCTGGTTTGTCCATCTCAATAGTTCAGATTTCTACATTCTAATTTCATTGTACGTCAGTATGTATACTACGGTCCTTGTCTTTACTATGGTCCTCGTCTTTACTATAAGTACTACCAAAACAGGAGGATGGACTACATTATTTTTGCATCATCCACAAGCATTGACATGTACAAGCTCACTTCCTCGTGTAGCTTATTAACATAAGTTAGGAACAGTAGTGGTCTCCGGACTGATCCTTGTGGGATCCAACTTGTTACATTCCTCCAGCTGAAGACCTTGCCTCTGACTGTGACTGTCTTCTGTCCTTCAGGGATTCCCTCACCCAGTTTAGTATCTTCTCAATTATCCCATCTTGTTTCTCCATCTTATTCACGAGCCTTTCATGAGGAACCATATCAAATGCCTTTTGACAGTCTAGGAAAATGCATTCTACTCAGTCTTCTTTTTCCTGTCATATTCTAGTAATCTTTTCACAGAATTCTCAAGTTTGTCAGACATGACTTTCCCTTTCTAAATCCATGCTGCCATTCAGTTGCAAAGTTTATGTTCTCTAAGTGTTCACTATTCTTGACCTGATTACTCTTTCTAGAACTTTACAAGGAATACTAGTCAGTGACACTGGGCTGTAATTTAATGCCTTCTGTCTGTCCACTTTCTTGAATATTGGTCTAAATTTGCCTTTTTCCATAATTCTGGAAAAATACCTGTTTTGAGCGTTTTATTAAAAATCTCAGTTAGTGGGTGACATAGCACCTCTGCAGCCTCCTTCAGTAGTAGCCATAGTGATAAAGTCTGGCCCAATTGATTTTGTTGCATCTAGTTCCTTCAGGCATTCTTTAACCTCTTCCACTGTGAGTAGGAGAGGTGAGAAGCAGGCTCACTCAGTTTCCATGTTTCCTTGATCCCTTGGGTTTGGAGGAAGTTTTGCCTCTCTTTTTGGTTTTTAGTTGAATTTTTCTTACCATGTGGGGTTTGTTTTATGCCAATCATTCTGGGTGCCTAACCCGGTCGATGGCAGATAAGGAAAACCCCCAACCACAGGGAGGAAGTTCCTAGGGCCATTTCTCCCTGAAACCTCTCTGAGGGGGCCTGGTTCTTGCTTGTGGTCCCCCTGGTAGGCTGAACTCCATAGACTAATGCCCCAGTCTAATATATCACATATTAGCTCGATAACTTCAGAGAGCCTCCGGGGCTCACCCAGAAAAGGGCATTTAATTACTTTCAACACTGGTTCTTGGCAAATTTAGAGAGTTTATCCTCCTCCTAATCTGCCTAAGAAATCTCTTAACCTCCCCATATGACAGAGCATACCACGAGATCGTTGATATGTTGCGATTCCTGGGTCTTGCCAATCTCCCAGCAACCACAAAATGGAGAATTATCTTCTAAGTGACCATGATACCTGGATGGCTAATTACTCCCATGAGGTCGCCAGGCTTCGACATCGTTGACCAATAGCAGGGCAGGACGGAGGTGATGACACTGGGGTAGGATAACAGGGTTCATCGAAGATAAACCTTGTAGAGGCAAAACATCTAAATGGCTGCCACTGCCATGCAATACATGTACAGAGGAGGAGCTGGATAATAAACGAGTGTGTCTTATAACAATAAAGAGAGATCCTAACAAAAGTGGAAAAAGATAGATAAAGACTGTTGATAACTTGAAATCCATAGTCTGAGAGGCATATGAAGCTAGAACAGAGAACTTTAGACCTGTAGATTTGTAAACCTCATCTTAGAAACATTTATGTATCAACACATTAAACAAGCTATGAGGATGAGGGAAGGGGATGATCTGCACGATTTTGATGAAGGGGATGAGGGAAGGGGATTTAATCACCGCACAGTAGTGCGGTGGTTAAGGAATTTAACTGTAAAGACTTGCTGTTAGGACATGAAGTAAATGAGATGTATGTCAAGTCTTGTGAAATATATGATAAAGGCACAACAAAATTTATACCAAACTAGATATGCAGAACTAGAAAACAGGATTGGTTCAACAGAAATTGAAAGGGCCAAAGACCAAAAGACACAAAATTGGAATTAATATAGGAAGTCAACCCCCTTCCCCCCAAACACACCAGTGATACAAAAAAGCAAGAAACAACTACACACCAGTTAGGAGAGAGGCATAAAGAAATTTTGAGAAAGGGATAGTGGAAAAATATAAAACAGAACCAGGCCTATTCTATAAATTCATCAACAGAAATTACAGGTAAAGGATAATATTCAGAGGTTGAAAATGGGAAACAGATATATGGAAAATGAAAAAGAAATGTGTGAAATATTAAACGAAAAGTTCCGAAGTGTGTTTATGCAAAATGAAATCTTAAGAGAACCAGACATAATAAGTATTCCAGAAAACAACATAGAGCACCTAGAGGTGTCTAGAGAGGAAGTGGGAAAAAATTATCAAGGGGCTAAGAAAGAAGAAAGCAGTTGGCCCAGATTGAATTTCACCATGGGTTCTGAGAGAATGTGCACCCGAGCTCAGCATTCCACTTCAACTAATTTTCAGGTATTCATATGTACAGGAGTTCTAACAGATGTGTGGAAAGAGGCTAACATAGTTCCAATCTACAAAAGTGGCAGCTGGGAAACACCCCCCCCCCCTTCAATTATAGACCTGTATCATTGACATGTGTAATAGTAGAAATGTCGGGAAAAATAATACTAAATGTAGAATACCCGGAGAAAACTATATATTAACAGACAGACAGTATTGTTTTCAATCTGGAAGATCCTATGTGATGAATTTACTTGGTTTCTACGATCGAACCACAGAGATTTTACAGGAAAGATATGGTTGGGTTGACTGCATTTATCTGGACCTAAGAAAGGCTTTCAACAGAGTTCCACATAAGATTTTGTTCTAGAAACTAAAACATATTGGAGGAATGACAAGTAGACTTCCAACATGGATGAAAAATTTTCTTACTGACAGATAAATGAGGGCAGTAATTAGAGGTAATGTATTGGTCTGGAGAATTGTCACGCGCGAATTACCAAAGGGTTCAGTTCTTGCACTGGTAATGTTCATTGTCTACATAAATGATCTACCAGATGGAATATAAAATTATATGAACATCTTTGCTGATGATGCTAAGATAATAGGGAAGATAAGAAACTTAAATGATTGTCATGCCCTTCAAGAAGACATGGATAAAAAAAAGTGTACGGAGCATCACTTGGCAAATGGAATTTAATGTGAATAAATGCCATGTTATGGAATGGGGAATAGGAGAACATGGAACCCACACCGCCTATAAATTATGTGAAAAAGCTTTAAAGAATTTCAATAGAGAGAGAGATCTAGGGGTGGTTCTAGATAGAAAACTATCACCCCAGGACCTCATAAAGAACATTGTGTGAGGAGCCTATACTACACTTTCTTATTTCAGAATGGCTTTAAAAAAAACTTGGTGAGATAATGTCTCCACTCGATTATCCGGACTATATGGGAAGGACCCCCTGCCGGATAGTCACGTGTTCTGGATAATGGTACTTTTTCACCTACGAGTCCAAAACTAACCATTTCCAACTATTTTTATACTACAAACAACATATTTTGAATTGCCTTGCAACATATAATTATTAAATATTCAACTAGAAACCTCAACTTGCCTTGTTGTTGTTCGTCTTCTTGATTGATGCCAACCATCTTGAAGTTAAAAATTCTTGACAATTTACGTAACCTATACTAACACAACACTAAAATTAACACTTAACACTTTCGCGCTCTCAGCGAAGGTCAGTCAGCCAACCGTATGTGCGCGCGGCGTTTTTATCGCTTAAGCGTAAAAACAAAAATGTGTATACTCTTTTTACTCTTCTGACCTTAGTTCTCATGCTACGTATTTCATTTTGGTACCAACGTGTTCGCAATAAAATTCTCTAGAAGAACATCAGTAAAAAAAGTCACGAAAGCTATAGAGATACCAGCACGAAATAAATAACTACGAAGATGAGTCGCCGTGAGCGCCCAACAGCAACAAAATGTTTTTACTCTTGGGATTATTATCACCTCTACAATTGTCCTACAGCCTTAATTTTGGTATCAATGGACTCCCAATGAAATTCCCAACACGGTGATATGAATATAATCGTAGAATAATGGTCGCGGCCCACCCGCAAGAGAGTGGGAAGTGGGCGCACTGTTACCCGGTAACAGTGACCGGACGACACATGCGCGAAACGTTGCTTTGAAAGTTATAATTAAATAGTTACTTATTTCACTGTTCTGATATTATTATTGTATGTATGTCATTCATTTTTGTGGCAATGTGTTCGCAATAGAATGTTCTATGAGCTAAATTATACTACACAAACTTGGACCAAATAGGTGTACTTACCAAGGGAAGGCCGGTTGTGGAACAGTAAGTTGAGCATTTGTTCTTCACTCCACCTTCTTCAGGTTCTTCATTCCTGAAGTTGCTCAACAGATGGTTTGTAGGTGGAGTGAAGCTGTTGCGGGTGGTTACTTCTTCACCACCCAATACACCGTTTTCCGATGGTAATTGGTGTAGCAGGGAATAACACAGAGTGCAACACCACAGGTCCTGCATCCTATGTTCGTGTCCTTCCTTTTACCGGACCGTGCGCATACATGACACTTGAGACGTTTGGGCAGTCTGTAAATTTCATGTTTCAGTTTTGTGTTCATGCGATTTTCTGAATCAACAATAGGGCCAGGTCTTCTCGCTGGAGGTGAAACATTTGCAGGAGAGTCAGATTCATCTGACAAAACAGTTTCGTGAACTGGCAGTGTGGCAGACATGTCGGGTTCAGATTCGGTGTCTGCTTCATCTTGAGGTGGTGTAGTGAACAAAGGCCGCCTCACACCAGATGGTCCGGGAGTTGGCATGGCGTCAGCATTGGCAGGAGCTGTGTCATCATTTATGTCTGGAGCGTGCCGCAAGTGTTGAGATGATGATGTTGTTTTAGGCCGCTCCTCTGTGTCCCAGTTCAATAGGGCCCAGATTGCCACTTCGTGGCACTGTAGCAATGTTAGCTTTTTTCGATCAGTGTTGTTGTATTTGTACAAAACATAGGCATTATGCAATGCCATTTGCAGGAAATAAAAGGTAATCTTTTTGGTCCACTTGTAAGTTTTCCTGGTAAAATGGTAATATTTAACCATTTGATCGAAGTGGTCCACACCTTTCATGAACTTATTGTACTCGCAAATTTCAGTCGGTTTGTTCACTGTTACCTGTTGTATTCCACTTGTTCCGTCTCGGTTGCGAATTCGTTTCCTTCGCTGAACTCGCTGAGTGTCTGCATTGTGGATGTTGGTAATTATTGAGACTACTCGCTTGTATCTCCACAGGAGAATGAAGGTGTTATCTTTGCGGCGGTATATGGTGGTATCCAGTGGAAGTTTACCCTTGGCTAGAGCTTGCAATACCTTTGGGGCGCCACGTAGCATTCTAATTGTGCCACATGTGTACACCCCAAGTTCTCTCAATGTTTCTGTCAGGGTAACCGAGTTGTAGTAATTATCCATGTACAAATGGTAACCCTTGTTCACTAAAGGCTGCATCAACCCCGTTACTGTATCCACTATCGTCTTACCAATAGCTGAGTATACGTCAAAGTCATATATGTACCCAGAGACAGATTCAGCAAGCATATAAAGTTTCACACCATACTTGTCTGGTTTGTTTGGATTGTACACTTTGAAGGATGGTCGGCCTCGCCATGGCATTGTACCCTCATCCAAACACAACTCTTTCTTGGGGATGTAAACTTCAGCAAACTTGTCTTTCAAGTAATCCATCACTGGCCTCACTTTTATCAACTTATCACGATTGTTCACGGGCACTGCATTGGTATTGAATGTGTGGAAAAACTGGTTTATATGCTGGAATTGTCTGGACGTCATGAACAAGCTGAAGAAACGTGCATGCCATGGCTTTGCTGTTTGCCAATACATCCTCATAGTTGGGAGTCTAATTATGCCCATCAATATGAACAGTCCTAGGAATCGTGCCATTTCACTCACCTTCACTGGGTTCCAAATATCTGATACATTTTCATTGGCCATCCGGAATAACTGCGAGGCGTACAAATTTGTTTCAACGGTCAAGAACTCAAGGAGGGCACGCGTGATGAACAATTGAATATAAGCCAGTGCACTAGTAGGCTTGGGAATTTTCAGTCCAGGATTTCCAGTAAAATCATCAACTGGAGGAGTATTGCTACGACTCCAGCCCTCACCAGCTCCAGCCTGCCGAGTACGTACTGTACGTGTACGCCTTTCAGGAGGCTCGAATGAATCCTCATCACTTTCCTCATCACTTATACTTTCAGAATCACTTGGCGCAATTTGTCGTGTGTTCCTACGACGAGCAACATTTCTGGTAGCTACTTTTCTAGGTAGCCTAGATGCACCACGTGTGCGCAGAGATGGAGGAGGAGGAGGGGGTCGCGGTGCCTCCTCTTCCTCGGTGAGGGCCTCAGTCTCCTCATCACTCGTTGCCGTATCATTCCCTCTAGGTCCACTATAATCGTTGTGGGTTCCAAAATCTTCCTCCAATACCTCTACATCACCTTCAGTTTCTGATAAATCCTCCACAAGGCCTGGAATTTTTGTTGGTGTGAGCTTCACTCCGCTCCACTTCTTAAAAATCTGGGTTATTTTGTCCAATCTCGATGACCTGGAGGCTTCCTTGGGCGTAGAAGTGCTTGGGCCTTGACCTTGATCCATTTTTGATGAAGTAATTGGGTATAATCTACACGGAAACGGGTAAAAATGCTCGAGTTTGGCGCGCGAGGGGAGCGTGATCGACTCACGACACGTGACACGAAAACAATGGGCCCGTCACGTGACCGGGTAGGCCGACGCACCGGGCGGCCTAGTGGCGAGAAAGAGAACTTCATGGCGCGTCGTTTGAAACACCCCAATGAAATCAGATTAAAATTGAATTTTATACAAATATTTTAAAAGAGGACATAACTTTATGTCCACTATGCGGTGGCGTTAGACGAAACAGGACGCAGCGGTGCGTCCGGTTAGCGCGAAAGTGTTAAATTAATTAAAATTACTGTACAGTTCATTAGGCAAAGTTAGTTTTGACTGCCAGCTGCGAAAGCCTCACTGGTTGATGGCATTTGGCTTGCCTGTGACGCCTCACTTGTTGAAGGCGCTTGGCTTGATTTTCGTACCATATAAGAATCAAGTGTTGCTTGCCTTCTGTGTTCACTGGCCAGTTGTATGATCAGCTCTTTTGTTTGCCTCAGGTACTGATACTGTACATGTTTCCAACTTCTGGATGAGGACAATTGGATGAAAAATTTATTAATCAGTCAACATAGGTCATGAGTACACTATATTTTGTGGTCATTGGTGTTGGTTCTTCACTGCCTTCTTCATCCTCCATCTCTATGTTGACCTCAGCAGTAATAGACTGGAGAATCTCATCTTCACTCATCACACCATATCCTGGGTCATTGGCATCTTTTTCAAGCCAATCAACCACATTCCTGTCTTTCGAGGTTTTTGCCGGAAATTCTAAACATTCCATGGATTTCATCTGTAAATCCTTCAAAATCCATTTCTTCATCCTCCTCATTTCTTACCATAGACGTGAGGAGTTTTCTCCAGGAATTTTTCAAAGTCGATTGCTTTACTTCACTCCACACCTTGGCCCAGTTATAGATGGCTTCCTTGATTGTATAGTAATTCAAATTCTCAAGGTTTTTTTTTAGCCCTGTTATCCACACCGAGTTCAATATCTTCAGGAAGAGGCAAAACCACCAAAACTTCATTCAGCATCTTTTTGGTGTACAACCTCTTCGTGGCACAAATAACTCCGTGATCCATAGGCTGGATGAGAGAGGTTGTGTTAGGAGGAAGTGCCATACACATTATCTTGCCGTCATGTGAGGTTAACGTGTCAATTTTGGGGTGGGAAGGCACATTATCAAGCAGCAGCAAAGCCTGAACTTCGCTTGGCCTTACTTTGAGTTTCTTAACTAATAGGCACCGACTTCCCTGCAGAACATGTCATCAAACCAGGAAAGAAAGATCTCCTGTGTAAACCATGCATTTTGTGAGTTATAATATTTGACTGGCAGTCTGTCCATGCAATGTTACAAGGCTCTTGGTTTCTTTGATTTGCCAACAATTGCACACGTGATTGTCTGTGCCGTTAGCATTCGCACACATCATGGCCGTCAGTCTGTCCTTGTTGACCTTACGGCCTGGCACACAACCCTCACTCCTCATTGCTAGAGTTTTTTCTGGTAAACTACTCCAATACAGCCCAGTTTCATCAGCATTATAAATTTGATAAGAATATAAATTATTTGCCAAAATGTATGCTCTTAATTTCTGTTTAAATGGTTCTACACTGCTTTCATCTGCACTCAATTTTTCACCGACAATTTTCCTCTTCACAATATTGTACCTACCTTTGAACCTTGTAACCCACCCTTCACTCGCTTCAAAATCCTATATTCCAAGGCTTGCTGCAAACCTGCTTGCAGCATTTTGTGTTTCTGGGCTGTGAATTGTCACGCCAGCTGTAATTACCTAAGTGTAGTTACAGGATGAGAGCTACGCTTGTGATGTCCCGTCTCCCCAGCACTCTGTCATATAATGCTTTGAAATTACTGACGGGTTTGGCCTCCACCACCTTCTCACTTAACTTGTCCCAACTGTCAACCGCTCTGTTTACAGAAGTGAATTTTTTTTGTATTCCTCCGGCAGCTTTGTTTCGTTAGTTTAAATCTATGACCTCTTGTTCTTGAAGTTCCGGGTCTCAGGAATTCTTCCCTACCAATTTTATAGATTCCTGTTATTATTTTGTACGTAGTGATCGTATCGCCTCTTTTTCTTTTATTTTCTAGTTTTTGCTTATTTAATGCCTCTAACCTCTCCTCGTAGCTCTTGTCCTTCAGTTCTGGGAGCCACTTAGTGGCATGTCGTTGTACCTTTTCCAGTTTGTTGATGTGCTTCTTAAAATATGGGCATCATACAACCGCTGCATATTCCAGCTTTGGTCTAACAAAAGTTGTGAACAATTTCTTTAGTATTTCATCATCCATGTATTTAAAGGCAATTCTGAGGTTAGAAAGTGTAGCATAGGCTCCTCGCACAATGTTCTTAACACTTTCAGCCTCCCGGCGAAGGTAAAAAAAAAAGCGGTATGTGCTCACGGCGTTTTGCCGCGTAAGCGTAAAAACAAAAATGTGTATACTCTTTTTACTCTCCTGACCTTAGTTCTCGAGCTACGTATTTCATTTTGGTACCAACGTGTTCGCAATTAAATTCTCTAGAAGAACATCAGGAAAAAAAGTCACTAAACGTATAGGGATACCAGCACCAAATAAATAACTACGAAGATGACTCGCCGTGAGCTCCCAATAGCAACAAAATGTTTTTACTCTTGGGATTGTTATCACCTCCACACTTGTCCTACAGCGTTAATTTTGGTATCAATGGACTCGCAATGAAATTCCCAACACGGTGATATGAATATAAGCGTAGAATAATGATTGCGGCCCGCCCGCAAGAGTGTGGGAAGTGGTGAAATTGTTACCCGGTATCGGTGACGGGACGAGGCACGGCGCTTTGAAAGTTTATACTTATTTCACTCTCATGACATTATTATTCTATGAACGTCATTCATTTTTGTGTCAATGTGTTCGCAATAGAATGTTCTACGAGCCCGTAGGTAAAAAAGATCAACAAAGCGTAAGATAGAATAGCGCCAAATATAAAACAACGCTGGAACATATCAGTGAGAGTCAAACACACACGAAATGTTTTTCCTTTTGTTATGTTTGTGAACCTTTCTTGAACTTATTGTACCATGCAGCCTATTGGTGAGAAAGAGAGCCTCATGGCGCGCAGTTTGAAACAAACCCAAAGTAAATCGGATAAAAATTGAATTTTATACAAATATTTTAAAAGAGGACATAAATTTATGTCCACCTAGCGGGAGCGGGTAGGCGAAACAGGACGTCGGGAGGAGTCCTCATCCTCAGAAAGTGTTAACACTTTCGCGCTCCGTGGAAACTCGCGGTTGACAGGGGGATCGTGGCCCCTCCGTGCGGGTAAGCGCGCGGTGACACTCAAATGTGTATACTCGTTCCAGTTTTCTCACCTTAATTCTCGCGCTACGTCGCTCATTCTGGTATCATTGTGTTCGTAATTAAATTCTCTACAGGTGTGTATAAATATAATGTCCAAAAGCCTAGCGTGACTCCCAACAGCAAAGCGTAAAGTCGGCAAAAACGCACAAAATCAGTAACATGTGCATTCTCGTTCCATTTTTTTACCTTAATTCTCGTGCTACGTCGCTCATTTTGGTATCATTGTGTTCGCAATTAAATTCCCTACAGATGTGTATGAATAAAATGTACAAAAGGCTGGAGTGCCTCCCCGCAGAAAAGCCTAAAGTTACCCATGAACGAGCACCATTTTGTACATTGCAACCTAATGTTCAACTCGTTCAATTTGATAACATCAAATTTCGTGCTACGTCGCTCGTTTTGGTATCAAATTGTTCGCAATAAAAAGGCGATTATTTTAAAACTAGTCCCAGAATAATAGAGCAATAACTGGATTTTTAACAAATATTTTAATTCTGGACGCTAATCATCACAAATTTATTTATATCTTTCCAGTGTTCTGACATAAATATTTGTGTTACATCTTTCATTTTGGTATCAAATTGTTCGCAATAAAAAGGCGCACATTTTAAAACAAGTCCCAAGATAATAGGACAATAAATAGAATTTTAACAAATATTTTAATATTCAGACCATAGACCTATTTATAATATTTCAAGTGTTTGGACATCAAGTTTCATGTTATATCTTTGATTTTGGTATCAAATTGTGTGCAATCTAAAGGCGCTTATTTTAAAACCACTACCAGATTGATCTGATAAAATTTAAATTTTTAAAAAATATTGTAATGAGTGACGCAGTATTGCGTCGTTGGAACACATTCAGTAGAAAAATAAATGACGAATTATTCAGTCTGTGGAACGCGAAAGTGTTAATAATGTGGTCCTCAGGTGACAGTTTTCTATCTAGAACCACCCCTAGATCCCTTTCTTTGTCAGAATTTCTTTAAAGATTTCTCACATAATTTATAGGTTGTCGGGTCTATGTTCTCCAATTCCACATTCCATAACATGGCATTTATTCACATTAAATTCCATTTGCCAAGTGTTGCTCTATATACTTATTTTGTCCAGGTCTTCTTGAATGGCATGACAATCATCTAGGTTTCTTATTGTCCCTATTATCTTAGCATCATCAGCAAACATGTTCATATAATTCTGAATTCCAACTGGTAGATCGTTCATGTAGACAATGAACATTACCGGTGCAAGAACTGAACCCTGTGGTACTCTACTTGTGACATTCCTCCAATCCGATACATTGCCTCTGATTTCGACCATCATTTTTCTATCAGTTAGGAAATTCTAGCTTCACATGCCTCCCAGTCTATGGATTTCAAGTTGAAGTCGCCGACTACCAACAGTCGTGATCTATCTTTATCAGCTCTCGCTATAATTTCTCTCATTATTGTTATACGACCCTCTCGTTTATTATCTAGCTCCTCCTTTGTCCATGTGTTGCTTGGCGGTGGACTATATGCATTTATGATCGTTAGTTTATCATCCTAATTGCATATCTTTAGTGTTATTATGTCAACTTCTCGTGGATTGGCAAATATTATTTCATTTACCTTTAGGTGTTCTTTCACCAGCATAGCAACACCACCGCCTTGACTAATTTTTCTGTCCCGTCTCCAAACCGAGTAGCCTCTTGGGAATATGACCTCATTTAAGATATAATTTTCAAGTTTTGTCTCCGTGAGTGCAACAATATCTGGTGTCTGCAGCTGTATTACATCACTTAACTCCAGTATCTTTGATCTCACTCCATCTATGTTGGTGTATGCAATTTTCAGGAACTTGTTCCCCCTCTCCTTATTCTTCATTCCCCCTCTCTCTAATGATTTTGTTGGTTTGCCTTTATGTACCATTTTACTGGTCTGCCTACCCCTATCACTTTGTAGAAAAAGAATTGATCTCGTCATTCCTGCTTATTTAAAGGTTTTGCCTCGGCGAGGTTCAGTTTCAGCTTCTCTGTCTTTTTTTGAAAGATCTCGTCTTAACGACCACACTTTCCCATCCTCATCACTTTGTAATTTTCTAGCATTCCTTAGTACTTCTTCCATCTGTTTGGCACCGTTTAGGGTGATCCTCAAGGGTCGATCTTTCCCTTTTACATACTGTACTTTCCAATCCTCCTGTAGTTGCAGATATTCTCGATTGTAGTAAGACCTTCCACAAGGCCAACAATTTTATCTACTACTTTCTCTTCTTCTACAGCTCTTTTTTATCTACTACTTTCTCTTCTTCTACAGCTCTTTCTGACCTAGATGTTATCTCCTTTTCTTTGCAACTAAAAATTATCAGGGACTTACTTTGATCAACTGTGTTTTGCACCAATTTAGGATTTGATGCCATTTCCTTTCTGACTTCCAGCCTAATGTTTGTTTTATCTTGGTTGCTGCAGTGTTTGACTTTACTGCTTCTTCTATTTTTTCCTTCTCCTTGGCCACTTGTGCATAAGTGAGTTGCATATCTTTCTTGCACTGTTCTATTCCCTGTGTAACTTCCTCCATCTGTACTGACAAAAGTTGTTTTTCCTGTTGAATTTCCTTACGTAACCTATCTTAGTCATTTAAGTTTAAATTTGCTTTATCTTCTTCCAAAGCTATTTTTAAGAGTTTATTTTCCTTTGCCATGACTTTGCAATTTCTTTCCAGTTGATTCTTGTCCTTGCATAAGTCTTTTACTAACCCCTCAAGACTTTAAACCTTGCTACTCAAGTGCTCATTACTTTCTTTCAATTTGCTGATTATTTGGGGTCAGATCAATTATATCTGATTATAAATCTCTATCACATGATAGTTCACTATAATATCTAATTTTGCCAATTTGTTGTGTAGACTACTTATATCAATGCTTTCTTCATTAAAACCCCCCAAATCTAGCTGTTGTTTTGTTTTCAATCTTGCTGGTGGCCATCTTGAATGTTTTTGTCTGCACTGTAAATGATAGGGTCACTTTTTTCTCATCCAATTTTTCACTTGGCACATTCGTGTCATCTCACCTATTTTTCCAAAGCACTACCCTTTTATATTCCTTTTGACACCACTCACTATTATCAACCTGTACTACTATACAGTACTTAGAAATTGTGAAATATCCTGGAGCTCCTCTGATGCAGGTGCTGACACTAGGGGTGTCACCTTTTGAATCCCACTTTTGAATTGAAATCCCATGAATTGAATTTTGAAATCCCATGAATTGAATGTGTGTGTGTGTGTGTGTGTGTAATTACCTAAGTGTAGTTACAGGATGAGAGCTACGCTCGTGGTGTCCCGTCTTCCCAGCACTCTTTGTCATATAATGCTTTGAAACTACTGACGGTCTTGGCCTCCACCACCTTCTCACTTAACTTGTTCCAACCGTCTACCACTCTATTTGCGAAGGTGAATTTTCTTATATTTCTTCGGCATCTGTGTTTAGCTAGTTTAAATCTATGACCTCTTGTTCTTGAAGTGCCAGGTCTCGGGAAATCTTCCCTGTCGATTTTATCAATTCCTGTTACTATTTTGTATGTAGTGATCATATCACCTCTTTTTCTTCTGTCTTCGAGTTTTGGCATGCTTAATGCCTCTAACCTCTCCTCATAGCTCTTGCCCTTCAGCTCTGGGAGCCACTAAGTAGCATGTCTTTGCACCTTTTCCAGTTTGTTGATGTGCTTCTGAAGATATGGGCACCACATAATCGCTGCATATTCGAGCTTTGGCCTAACAAAAGTCATGAACAATTTCTTTAGTATTTTGCCGTCCATGTATTTAAAAGCAATTCTGAAGTTAGAAAGTGTGACATTGGCTCCTTGCACTACATTCTTTGTGAGCCTCAGGTGATAGTTTTCCATCTAGAACCACCCCTAGATCTCTGTATCAGACTTCTTTAAAGATTTCTCACATAATTTCTAGGTTGTGTGGGGTCTATGTTCTCCTATTCCACATTCTATAACAAGGCATTTATTCACATTAAATTCCATTTGCCAAGTGGTGCTCCATATACTTATTTTGTCCAGGTCTTCTTGAAGGGCATGGCAATCATATAAGTTTCTTATCCTTCCTGTTATCTTAGCATCATCAGTAAACATGTTCATATAATTCTGTATACCAACTGGTAGATCATTTATGTAGACAATGAACATCACTGGTGCAAGAACTGAACCCTGTGGTACTCCACTTGTTTTTTTTTTTTTTTGTTTTTTTTTTTTTTGAGATATATACAAGAGTTGTTCCATTCTTGTACAGCCACTAGCACGCGTAGCGTTTCGGGCAAGTCCTTAATCCTATGGTCCCTGGAATACGATCCCCTGCCGCGAAGAATCGTTTTTTCATCCAAGTACACATTTTACTGTTGCGTTAAACAGAGGCTACAGTTAAGGAATTGCGCCCAGCAAATCCTCCCCGGCCAGGATACGAACCCATGACATAGCGCTCGCGGAACGCCAGGCGAGTGTCTTACCACTACACCACGGAGACTGACATTTGTGACATTTGTCAATCGGAGATTGACTTGTGACATTTTTCCATTCCGATACATTGCCTCTGATTACTGCCCTCATTTTTCTATCAGTCAGAAAATCTTTCATCCATTTTAGAAGCTTACCTGTCACCCCTCCAATATTTTCCAGTTTCCAGAACAATCTCTTATGTGGAACTCTGTTGAAAGCCTTTTTTAAGTCCAGATAGATGCAGTCAACCCAACCATCTCTTTCCTGTAAAATCTCTGTGGCTCGATCATAGAAACTGAGTAGATTCGATACACAGGATCTTCCAGATCGAAAACCATACTGTCTATCTGATATTATATCATTTCTCTCCAGGTGTTCTACCCATTTAGTTTTGATTAGTTTTTCCAATACTTTCACTATTACACTAGTCAATGATACAGGTCTATAATTGAGGGGGTCTTCCCTGCTGCCACTTTTGTAGATTGGAACTATGTTAGCCTGTTTCCACACATCTGCTACGATTCCTGTATACAGGGATGGCTGAAAGAGCAGATGAAGTGGAATGCTGAGCTCAGATGCACATTCTCTCAGAACCCATGGTGAAACTCCACCTGGGCCAACTGCTTTATTCTTACTTAGCTCCTTTAGCATATTTTCCACTTCATCTCTAGACACCTCTATACGCTCTGTTGTTTTGTGGAATTCTTATTGTGTCTGGTTCTCTGAAGATCTCATTTTGTACAAACACACTTTGGAACTTTTCGTTTAATGTTTCACACATTTCCTTTTCATTTTCCATGTATCTGTCCCCCCATTTTTAACCTCTAAATATTATCCTTTACCTGCAGCTTACTTTTAATGAATTTATAGAAAAGGCCTGGATCTGATTTACATTTGTCTGCTATACCGTTCTCAAAGTCCCTCTCTGCCTCTCTCCTTACTGACGTGTAGTTGTTTCTTGCATCTTTGTATCTGGTATGTTTGGGGGGTTTGGCCTCTTTCTATAATGATTCCATGCTTTTGTCTTTTGATCTCTGGCCCTCTCGCAATTTCTGTTGAATCGACCCTGTTTCCCAGGTCTGCATGTCTGTTTTCGTATGAATGTTTGTGTACCTTCATCATATATTGTGCAAAATTTGGCATACATCTCATTTACTTCCTTACCTAACAACCAGTCTGTCCAATTATACCCAAGAAAAAAATGTCTATGTTCCCCATAGCGTCCTCTCTTGAAATAGAGTTTAACAACTGTTTCACTCTCCCCATTGTGTGTATGTGTGCACACTCTAGTGTGTGCGAATTCTGTTGCCCCTTTGCTAGCTGCTGCATCATCGGCTTCCTCTTCAGGTTTTCGGGGGGTTCAGTTCGTGGCGCCTTCCTTCTCTCTTGCTCAATGTCTTCACGAATGCGTCGACTCTGAACTGATACTTCATGACCAGTGCTCACCAGGCTGCTCAGAGTTGGTCTCCTTCCCTTTGTCAGGTGCACAGTACAGTGCAGAAGTTGCAGCTGTGTGGTATTCCCTGAGAAAAATTTCTCAAGGCTTTGTGCTTCAGTTCCATGTTGATGTGCCTCAGTGGTCCATTGTCTGAACCTGGGGAGTGCTCTTCAGTCTGTTGCCCTTAGGATCTAGATGCTGCAAGTAGCTCTTCTGCTAGATTCTCAAGGTTTAGTTTTCTGTGCAGTTTACGTTCAGAGTGTCCATGATCTTCCAAACGGTCTATTCCAGATTTCTTCCCAACTCCGTAGAGTGGACCATCAATCCGGCCTCCCTCCTTTGGCTTTGCAAAACATTCAGGTGCCTCATTGTGGACGCGTTCACATCAGGGTGGAATCAGTTCCTTTCTCTCTCTATGGTCCCCTGTTCCCACTTTCTAGGCTCTCACTATGGATGCCATTCAGTTGGATTGGTCACAGTGGGGGGTTCCTGTAACTCTCCTAGTCCAACTGTTGCTTCAGGTCCTGGCCAGGGTGGAGTTCTACCAGGAAAAGGTAATGCTTCTGGCTCCTTTCTGGCTGGCTCAGCCATGGTTTCAAACACTAATTGCTTGGGATCCAAACCGGGAGGAGAGTTGGGGGGGGGGGGGTGTTCTGTGGTTCTGCATGTTCTAGAAGATCAGCATGGTGACATACTTTGCTAGTTAGACCTTCTTCTCTGCTCCTTGCACCTGGACATATTTGTGTGTGTCTATCACCACTGTTAGGGTGAACAGGTGGCTACTTTGATGGTATCCTAACTGTGGTTGTCATCTTGCCAGCAGTATGAGGTTTCTTGGCATTCCTTTCGCAAGTTCCTCTCTCTTTATCATTGTTCTTCCATTACTTAGTGTGTGGTGCTCTCCTTTCTTGCATTTTCTTCATCAGCATCTCGTGCCAAATACTTTTGCTTCATATCATGCGATGCTGGCAGAGCTGCTGCAGCTTGCATTCAGTGTTTTTTTACTACCTCTGCACCATTTTGCAAGTTGTCTCCCTTGTTATTTCACCTCCAGCCTGCTTATGCACTGCTTAAGCCTGCTTTGTCCTTGGACCATGTTTCTTTTCTGTCCTCTTCTCGGTTTATGGTGTCCCTTTGCTCTTGCATTCCTTTTCTAAGGTTTTCGTTTTGGTGGTTCTTTTCTTCAATTCTGGGGTTGGGAAGTTTCATGCTCTTCTGGAGGCAGGGATTTTCTTTTGGCCATGCTAGGCATTTATTTTTGTTTGCAACCAGTTGCTGCTCTTATGACGAAGAACGAGTCATTTGGCATGCAGAGGGATCCTTTGGTTATTAATCCTTGGTTAGTTCGGCCGTGGGTGCATTAGGTGCTGTGTTTAGTGGCGGCTCTTTGCAACTACTTTTCTGCCACCGATTTTGTCTCAGTGGTTGCTTTGTGTGTGGATCTGTCCCCTTGGTTTCCTGCTCCAAGGAATGAATTTCTCAGGTTACTGCAATGTTGTTGGTAGGCCCTGTGACCTACCTTTGTGCCCATGATGTACTGAGGTACGCTGTTTTGGCAGTCGAGTTTGCTAATGTGGCCTTGATTAATATTCTGGTAAATGGGTTTTGGCAATCTAATAAGGTTTTTGAGGCATGGCATTTAATTAATATTATGGGGCCTTGACTTCCTTGTGTTGCTTGACATCGGTTCTTGTCCCTGTCTTGACTGCCTGTTGTTTACTGCCCCCCCCCCCTGGTAAATCCCTGCATTTCTCTCCTTCATGGGTAGTTAGCTTCAGGGAGCCACAAGCACCTTCTCCCCAGAAAACCAGCATGGAATGTAATGAATCATAATTTTTGAGTGGGCCCTATTGACTCTGATTTCCTCCCTCCTAGGTCATCATGTATGGGTTTGTGTATGCATCTGCTCCAGAACTGAGACCCCAAGGCCTTGGAGGGTGTGGGGCCCTTCCCTCCTCCACCCACAAACAGGTGGGGGGGGCAGAGGTGGGGCAAACAAGTTAACACTAGTTTTGAGAGATTCAATTATTTGTTTACATAGATGGGGGAGTTCATAAAGTGCGTGGAAAGGCTCTTTTTGAACTCTGCAATTGCTTGTTTTGATTCGCTGACATTCTGGGTGGCATCCCCCAGTGAGGTGAGGATCTGTTTTCTCACTGCACCTCTTTGAAGGGAGGCCATCTTCTGGCTCCTGTATCTGGTAGGCCTAAGAACTCCACAGCTGATGTGACGTAGTAGTTGGGAGCCATACCAGCGATATAGCTTCAGAAAGCCATCATGGGTTACCCAGAAATTGGAGTTTCATTACATTCAACATGGCTTTTTTTTTTATACACAGGTGGGTACAGTAACAGATGACTCCTGACTCATGTTAAAAGGCTTAGAGCTTCCCTTCACATAACACATAGTAAAGTTTACCCACCAGTTTTCCTTGGAACACAACCACACAGTTGGTTTTAAACCAAGTACCCAGTTACTGCTGTATAAACAGAGGTGAATAGTGAAGATTTGGCACGTGATTAATCCTCCTTGGTCAGGAATAGAATCCAGACCAAATTGCTCACAAGGGCAGGGTGAGTCTGTTACCTCTGCTAAGGGCGAGGCTTCCTCCACAGGAGGACAGGATCTCTCAGGGACAGCCATCCAAACCCACCAGGGAAGATAACCTGGACTGTGCAGAGGCAACATCAATGAGCACCTAGAGAGGTTACTTGGCACGAGCAGCTCGAAGTAAAATTAGTGAAAGTCCACACGAGAGGTAAGGCCTGTAAATGTGTGTGTAAAGCAAATATTAAAATACAGTATAGAACATGTGTACATGAGCAAATGGCACTTACCTGAATAACTGGAATAGACTAATAGGTGAGAGGAGCGTAATAGCAAAATTTTGACATAACATTAAATGACTGACGTCAAGTGGGGGAACGGGGGGATCATGTAGCTTGGTGTATGGCCACCTGATGGCATTCAGGTGTAAGTAGCAAGTGAATCACTTCATAACCAGGTGGATCGTTTTTGGCATCTCTTTATTTCCAGTTATGTTTACCTTGCTATTGTCTGCACTATCTTGCTCTACATTTGTGATGGCCTTTTCTTTGTCTGAATGAAATTGAATCCTCACCTTCCTGCACCTCTGTAGAGAGTGCCAGGTTTTGACCTCTGGGCTCCAGTAAGTTAAAATGACTCAAGGACCTGGCATGCATTGAATTGGGGAGAGCTATCCAGGTTGCTAGCAAAAGGGTGTTTCCATAGGCTAGCAAGTGTGTTTCCCATAAAATCTAACGGCTTCAAGTATAGGTAGAGCATTCTATTGAGCATTATATTCTGTAGTTTCTACCCTTCCTTTCCAAGTTAATCTGTTCTGTTTTTCCTACATTTTCTTTACTTTTGCATCTGGAGGAAGAGAGGAAATTGACGGGCAGCAGTGTTGTGGTGCAGTACTGCCACCTGATGGCAATTGGTGGTAGTGACTAACAGGGGTTTAGGTACCAGGTACTGTAGTTTACCAGGGCATTTTCTGCCTATGGTAGGCTTTTATATTTAAGGAAAGCATTTTTCTATCTACATTCTAGGCTGGATTGAGTATTCTCCAGTACCTCCCTAGCACTAGTATGGCCCCAATGGAGACAGTTTGAAAAGGTACTTGCCACGCTGGTGCAGATAATTGACCACCTGCCCTGACTGCAGTGATATTAATCAGAGGTGAGTAGGATCTTGCCTTTGGGAGTGATAGAGTGTACTGTTCAGGAAAGCACTTTACATACACTCAAAGCAAGATTTCTGAGGTTCTGGTTCAATTCTATTATTACTGTATTCATTCAAATAAGTATATTTGTTATGATTACGGTATGTTTAAAGTGTTAATCAGGGAAGTTTGAATCTAAATGCATGCAGCAGTTACTCTTGACAAATAGATATATAACTGCATAGGACTGTGCCTTGGAAAAAATTGCAGTTACTGTATTTGTTAAAAAAAAAAAAGACGTGGAGATTTGTGTTGAAGGATGATATCTACTCTTAATGTGAGGAGAACATTATTGAAAGAATTTTGCTGTGTGGTTTGACCTGAGCTTATCTTAAACGTTCATAAGAAACTTCAAGAAATATACTGTACTAACTTTTTTGCCATTTCATACACTTGTATAAACTGTTTTAATGTTTCCACTGCTTCCCCCATCTACATTGTTTTCTTTATGGTAGAGAAACATTGTCGTCGTCCTCATTCTTATCAATGTAACAGTGGTGATAGGTGATCGATCGTTAGTTGCCCATGTAAACCCTGCTGTAGAAGTAAAGCGAGTGGCAATTTTATTTTCAAGTTCACTGTTCTACTAAGTGGCAGGCAATGACATTTTCTGAACTCTAACTTTATCCTTTCCTTGGCTACTGTTTTGTAGCTTTATCCTTTGTTTATTCTTCTGCTCTGATTGTATCTTCCTTTTTTTTTGTCATATTTTTGTTTTTCACATTTTCAGTTATACTAGTATAATTCAGTAAAAACAATCCTCATTCTTTGTTGTAGTTTTCAATAGTCAGTGAGTATTCTATTATAAAAGTAGTGAGTCAGCATGTAGTTCTCTCTGACATATTTCTAGTGTTCACTTAAAGATTTAGCTGAAATGTGAGTAAAATTATGCACAAGACCACCACTTAAAGGAAGAATTTCCAAAGAAAGCAACTAACCTAATTTTAAATGCCAGAGGGTTGAGAGGCAAGTCTTTTTGCATTAAATATACCTAATCTTTAATGATCATTCCCACTGTTCATCTTGGAGCATGCAGTGCTTCTCAGGTGTTCCAGTATCTCTTGTGTAGCTTTTCCCCCCTAGAATATGATGACCAAACCACACATCAGAAGATGCAGAAATGTGGTTTCGGTCCGTCCTGGAACATTATCGAGTTGTGTGTGAGTGGGTAGATTTTTTTGTTGTTGTTTTTTAGATTCAGCTACAGTACTCGGAATAAAAAGTTCCAAGCAGCACGGGCTATGGTGAGCCCGTTGTACTTACCTGGCACAGGAGATGTGCGTGGACCTGGAGAGAGGAAGGAATGGGTCAATAAATAAGGAAAGAGTGAGGTGAGGAGCAGGTAAGAGAAAGTAATTTCTAAAAGAAGGCAATTTCTAGAAGCCAATTTCTAGAAGGTAATTTCTAGAAGGTAATTTCTAGAAGGTAAGATAAGGTGTAAGGTGAGGAGCAGGTAAGATAAGGTAATGAACACTACACTAAATGACAGACTTAAGGAACACAAAAGAAGTGTTAAGTCTGCAGACACAGACAATGCTCTTTTCTGTCATGTTAGGGACTCTAATCATCCTATTGATTGGTCTTCTTTTAAAATAATCTTTCCTGCCTCTACTCTTCACAGACGCTGCCTTGTTGAATCGGCTCCGATACACAACTTGCCCAACATGAACCTTAGTCCTGGTTTTGTTGCTGTTGACTCTTCCCTTTTACAGTACATACTTAAATGCTCTAACCTTCTTAATAAATGTGACCTGACTTAAGCCTTACCCTTTTCTTTTTCTTACCCTCTTATTCTTACATCATTCCATTCCTCCTTCATCCCATCATTACTCATTCCATTCATATCTCTCATCCTGTTCTTACTTTTCACCTTACATCTTACCTTCTTTTAGAAATTATCTTCTTTTACCTGCTCCTTGCCTCACTTTTTCCTTATTTATTAACCCATTCCTTCCTCTCGCCATCACACATGACTTGATAAGGACGGACCAAAACGTCGTCGTTTCTGCATCTTCTGATGTGTGGTTTGGCCATCATATCTTCAGCCACGTTATTGTGACTCATCGTCTTTACCAGTACATCTTCAAATGGCAGCAATTCTAAGGTCATTGAAAATTGGCATCCTTTTAATTTTGTTCCACCATAATATACATGTTTATTACACATTAAGATTTGAAAAACATTTAAAGTTTGAAAACCATATTTGAAGCACACAACATTGATTCATCAAATTTTATTGGACCAATCCCAATTCGTTGCAATTGGGTATTCTTTGCAACTGGGAATGCCTCCAGGATGCATTTCCCATGTCCGATGGGCTAATTTCACTTAGCAAAATTTTCATTTCTACCAATAATGTTCATAGACAATTATCAAGTGAACATGTCAGTAAATAAATTTAACCACATCTAGAGTATTTCTCATGTCCTTAGCCATAAAACTCATTTTTAAAACCATACAAGAGTGAACAAAAACCTTGAGAACTCAAAATGAAAACAAACAGAATTGGGTTTTAAATACGGTATCCTCAGTGTAATCTAGCATTGAAAATGTAATGCTAGATTACATTTTCACTAAGTGGAAATGTAATCTACCATCAAAATTTGTCTTTGAACATTGATTTAAAGCATACTACCTTTTACCAAAGTAGAATAGTTTTCCAATATCGTGATTACTTTTCCTCACTCAGGCCTTTAGAATTATACAAAATAGATTTGTTATGTTGTAATGATATTCTGCGTAGTTACCTTATGTTTTGTGAGGGTTTACAATAATAAATCAGATTTTGCAGGTTTGAAACAATAAAATTGGTTGATTCTCAAGAAAATAGATCGATAATGAGTTTCAGTTAGTTTTGTATGTGCATTTGTTCAAATAAGCTTCAACAAAGCTCTAATCACATCAATTTTAGGACTTATTTTGACACACTTTATCCAAATATTTTTTTTAATTTAACATTTCATTTATTTTATATTTATTTTCATTAACCTTACCAAATGACGATTTATACATTCTGTTTGAAGTCGCAAGATCAAAAAGTGGCTATTTCTGAAATTAAACATTTCTTTGATATTTTTTTGGGTTGTTTCCCTATCTTTCAGGCCAGAGTACTATCAAGTTCCCTACATTTTCCACCACTATTGTTGCTACAGTGGAACCTCAGTACTCAAACTTGATTGGTCCCAGAAGGCTATTCGAGTACCAATCTGTTCAAGTTCCGAATAATTGTTTTCTATAAGGAATAATGTACAGTAAATTGGATTATTCCATTACAGACCACAAACAATACACATATGAAATAAATAAATGAAATAAATGCAAGTTTATTCTTGCTTTATCTGCATTTAGGACAGCTGAAGGCATATGTGGAATGTGGTGAGGAAGAGGAGGAGGAATGTTATTGTTTGACAAAGGAGTCCCCTACCATAAAAACTTTAGGTAATTTTGCTTCTGGGGTTCTTTATCTTTTCTGTCTTTTTTTTATCGTAGAGATTGTAGATTTAGGCATACCAAACAAGGTAGCAAGAACAGACACGCAGGTACCAAATTCATATTTTGCAGAGTTCTTTTGCATCTCTATCATGGTTCTAACTATTATACGGGTAATTTTTTTTTTTTTTACTCTTATCACTAACTTTCTTAGGTACTATGGTGACTTGTTTACAGTAAGAATATAAAAAATGTCCAAGAAACCCAAAAAAGTTTGCAATTTAGAGGAGTTGTGCACTGAACCACAGCTACTGGGAAACTGATTTGTCTATTATGTGTGTTTGAGAGTCAAGCAAACGGTCGACTATCAAGCATGAACAGTGTTCAAGTGCCGAATTGTTCAAGTTGGGAGCTGTTCGAGTACCGAGGTTCCTCTGCATTTGTCAGTTTAGCTTATAGTTCCTCCTGCTTTTCTCCAAATTGTAATTGCCTTCAAAATCTCACCAGAGACTGGTTAAAAGATAAAACAGTGGAAGATCATGAAATTAAATATTTCTTCCTGATATTCCTTCAGTTTTTATCTCCTTAGATCTCAGCCCAAAGTACAGTATTATAATGTGTACAGTGGGTTACATCCAGGAATGTTTAAACAACTTTGAATATTCTTTTGTTTTTATAGTGAAAGAATACTTGTCAGAGCTACTGGGAATTAATTATTTTTGTTATTATATTTTATTTTAAATAATTTGGTGTTTGTTTTAGGTTTATGGGTGGGGCCTGAATAGTAATGGTCAGTTAGGCCTGGGTAACAATGTCAACCAGCACAACCCATGCAGAGTCACAGCTCTCCAAGGAGTCGTCATCACAAAGGTTGGTTCCTGTTTGAAATACTGTACAGTATCTGTATATATTAGTTTAGGAGATGATTTTTAAGTGATTAAAAGTTCTGCAAAGATTTTTTAATCAAATATATTTTGTGATTATAAGTTACATTATTCCATATCCTGTACAGAAATGTACTAAATTTAGATTTGAATTGTTAATCATCATTGTAATCAGCACTATGGAAGGAGCGCCAGTTCCTACTGATGGTCCTTTTCTTTGGTCACAATTCACATTGATGCTTGAAATGGCTTACCTGTGTTGGGTTTTCTCTCCCTTAATAAGAAACCACATCTCATTATAGGGTAGCTCAGATTCTATGCGCTTAATGACAAAACAATTTTCAGTATTCGTTGTGTTGTGAAAAATCAGTATTTGGAAATTTTCGGTCATCTTTGAAGTTTATTGTAATAAATGTATTATTTACATGACAATTTGTTTCTAACAAAAAAATAAGTTTAAAATTAATACTGAATTGACAATTTTTGTTCAGTACTGTATGGAACAGTGGATATACTGTATAACATTTATCTTTGACTGCTCAGAACTTAAGAACACATGAATTAATGAAACTGTAGAAAGTCTATTGGCCCATACGAGGCCGTTTCCATATATATATCCACCCAAACGCATTCATATGTATGTCTAACCTATGTCTAAAACAATCACACACACACCCACATCTATTGTTACTTGGAAACCTGTTCCACAATTCAACAACCCTGCTTCAAAACTAGTATTTACCCCCCATGTCTTTTTTACTCTAAACTTAAATAATTTATACCCATTGTTTTGTGTTGATATATTTAACACCATATTATTGCCTATGTTATACCCTTTCATCCACTGTACACATCTGTCATGTCATTGCTAACTCTGTCTTTCTAGAGAAAGGCAAAAAGAGTTGCCTTATTTATTTATTGCTTGTTAAATATTTCATTTCTTGTCAGTTTTAGCTAACTAGGTACAGAATACTTTTTAAAAGGAAATATAATTCTCTACAAAAATGGTCCTTAGCATGTTCAATGTAGGGTTAAAGGTTTTCAAGAAAAAGTGCCTGGTGAGTTGAGAGACAACAGTTGATAACATAAACAGGTGGAACCCCCCAAATCTAACGATTATTTTACTCATTTTGGTATCATCACTGGATGCTGCTTGATATTGATTGGAAGATTTACATCTCTCTGCAGCAGTGAGCAATGCAGTATGAATAATGTACCCCATCCTCCTGTTTGGTAGTATAGTAACGATGAGGACCATAGTATATATATACCGACGTACAACAAAATTAAAAAGTAGAAATCGACACTATCGAGTTGGACAAACTGGAAAACTATTTTTTACTTATGTTGCAAAGACAAACTAAACTAACCTAATCTTCCTAGGCCTAATACATAATATCTGAGGCCTAATATAGTACATGTGTGCTATACTAGGCCTAGGAATATTTAAGTATGTTTTTTAGCTTTCTGTGGAGAGCCCCTCAGCTCCCCAGAGCTATACCGATCAAGTCCACTACGGGCTCACCATAGCCCGTGCTGCTTGGAACTTTTTGTTCCAGGTAGCGAATCTTAAACAGCAGCAGCTAAACCGGGCTGATGTGTATATATTAGTCCATGGCAACAGTCGATAGAGTTCTAGGCCTACCAGAGACCAGTGCTAGAACCTGGCCCCCCCCCCCCTAAGAGAGGCACGAGGAGCAATGGTCTATAGACACCCCTGTGCAATTGGAAACAGTCTGTCTGCCATCTACCAGGTCAGGCAGACCTGGTAGATGGTCTAAATTCCTACCCAGAAAGGTAGGAATTCCAAAACAACTTTCAAATGGTTAAAAATTGCAAACTGAAAGCCGGACTAGCAAGCAGAACTCTTCAATCGAAAACAAGCAAACAAGCATGACGTCACCACAGCTGCTGCGCTGCTGTCTGCGCAACTCCCCCCTCTCTAGGAAGTGAAAGAAGGGTCCCAGACCTCCATGCCGGCTACCCCAACTTCAGTTTACAGGCTGTTGTGTTTGGTGGCGTATTGATCGACTCTGGCTCCATCCTTTAGAGCAGTACTGTCCATAGCAGTGGTGTTGTTCTGTGCGCTGGTGTGCGAGCCAGGAGTAACACAAGAGTACTGGGGCTGCATGTACAGTACTTAAGGGCACCTTCCCTAGCTGCCCTATAAGTACTGCCCTTGCAGTTTAAGGTTATCTTCCATGAGCTGTTCGGGAGACTACCTCCGCTTGGTTCTTTTGCAACTCGGTGATTGCCCACCCTTGGGATCAGCTAGGGTTGGTCAAATTCCTGTTTGACCTTGGGTAGGAGGTAGTATCATCGCTGGCTGGGGTGTAAGGTACTGTGCAGCTGTCTGATATACGCATAGCGGCCGGTTCTGTTCCCCTGGAGACGTTTTGCTTTTGTAGTGTTTTTCTTTTACTTTTGTTTTGCCTGGTAATGGTCTGCTTGGTGTTGCTGTAGGACCACTTTATGATTTTGGTGGCCCTCTGCTAGGTCCCCATGATTGCATGTGTTGCAGGGGTTCAGCTTTTAGTTTGTTTGCTTAGTAGCTCTGGGATAACTGGTTAGCAGCACCTTGCCTGGGCTTCCCTTAGCAGTCAGCCTAAGGGCCCTGGGAACCCCCATTTGGGTTGATTGGTTCAATGGAGGCGACCTCTTGAGTCCAATCTCGCTTTGTGCGAGTTTGGAAGTTGCTCTGTCCCCTTGTCTCAGGGTGACATTCACTGTCTTTGCCTCCACCATACTTTTTCTTTCCCACAACACACACACACACCTCAGCCAGGAAACAGTCTGTGACAGCTGACTAACTCCCAGGTACCTATGTACTGCTAGGTAACAGGCATTAGGGTGAAAGAAACTCTGCACATTGTTTCTCGCCGGTGCCAGGAATCGAACCCGGGACCACAGGATCATGCATCCAGCGTGCTGTCCAGTCAGCCACCAGCCCCCTGTGGTGAGTGGTGTTCTTTGCATGTACTCCAGTTCACACAGTCTGAGAATACAGTACTGTTGATTGGGTGCAGGCAGCATCTGCATTGCATGTGCTTTTTAGATTGCTGCAACGCTCTAGGTTACTTGCCTTTCCAGATGCCCTACGGCTGCCCCATTTTGGTTATAGGGCCCCGAACTTAGATGTTAGTGGCTTTGACTCTGGTTTCGTCCGCGCCAGCTTCTCCTTACCTTGCTCCTGGCTCCCAAACATCTGAGGGTTTTGGAGTTGGGGCAGAGTTTTCTTGGTGGTGAGCTTCAGGTGGCTTCAGAGACTGCCCCTTCCGGATCGGCGGCAGAGGCATTGATCTGTTCCTCCTGCTGGGGCTTTTGGGTCATGCCAGCGGGCCCCCCCTTCATCCCTGCTTTTCCGGTAAACTCTGCCTTTTCTCCAGAGGCAGAGGGTTTGGAGGACGGCTCAGCCCAGGGTCCTGATGTGGAGGATCCCAAGATTGGGAAGGAGTTGCCTTGGGGGCTTGGGCCCTGTTTGTCCCTGTTGCTTGTTGTTACAGGAGGAGGGGTTTTCCTATCCCTCCTCCCTGTAAGAGTTTGATATGGCTTAAACTCCTCCATGGGTTTGGTTCCAGGTTCCCTAGGGTTCCTTGGTACCCTTCTTCCCGAGGATTTCGACTTCCCGCATCCAACCGCAGGAAGTGTGGGAGTCCCTTGCGGCTTACCTCCTGCAAGACCCAAATTACACCTTCCGGAATGCCGGAGTCTTCCTGGCTGGCAAACTGCCCTTTCTTTTCGTTGGGGGGCATGGCATGTGTTCTGTTGAACCCATGCACTTGAGTGTCGGGAGTTGACTACGGTCATTCAGGTTTACCTGAGGGAAAAGGGGTGATTTTGAGCACCACAATGTGTGCTTGTTTGCCCTTGTGCTTCCTCGTGATATCGGCGAGGTGATTTCCCTCCCTTTCGGCGTCCCTGGTGGCAGAGGCTTTGCGCCCCATGGGCATTTGGCTTCGGTCTTGCATTTCTTTTTTCTACTGGAGCTGTCTTTGGACTGGCTCGAGGAAGATGTGGAAGATCTGGGTTTTATACCAGCGTCCGGGGTGCTTTCCTCGACAGCTCGGGGGTCGGCTGCCTTGTTGAAGTTTTCTGCTCCGATTCTGAAGGAAGCAGTGTCTGTTCTTTGCTTCATGCCTCACATGCTGGTCGGTGGTGCTCGTCCACTCTTATGGAATCCGCTTGGGCCTTTGCTCTTAGATTTTCATCCCCTTTTGCAGAGTCTGCGATGATGCTTTTTCTGTAGGCGGCTTCGTTTAGTTGCTGTCCTATGTTGGACTTGTTGGTTTTCTGGGGGAAAAGGGGGCCATGATGGGCCTGTCTGGAAGGGTCGTGCCAGGGCTCGGGGTTCCTTCGGTCGTTGTAAGCCAGTTGTGCCAGATTCAGGGCCAGCCCCTTCTGTGGAGCCGTCTGTCGGCGTCTACGCCATCTGGTCGGTGCAGTGATCGCTCTCAGCGTTAGTCAGGCTCTTGTAAGGGTCGTGGGCCCTTTCACAGTTCACCCCATTGACGAGGCGATGGTGGGGGAAGGCTCACACTGTTTGCTCTGACCTGGTCCCACGATTCGTGGGCATTTCAGTGCTTGCAAGGCAGGTCTCTTCCCCTGCGCTCTGTCATTTCAACCTGGAGTGGGTTTGCTTGGGCGTGGTCGAAATGACAGCTTCCCTCAGCTGGGTTTCCCCACCTGTTTCCAGTTCTGAAACGGGACTGTGTGGGCCTACTATTCATTCTGCTGCAAGAATGAGACTGCTGCTTTCCAGAGAGGTCCTTGGGTTGTTAATGCTTGGTTGGTTCGTCTGGGGGTACATCATGTTTTGTGTCCGGTTGCAACTCTTTGCCATTACTTGCATGCCACAGCCTCCGTGGCAGGGAACACGCTGTGGGGTGACCTGATTTCCCTTGTTCCCTGTTCCAGAGCGTGGATCTCCCAGGTCGTCCGCAGGATTATTTGGTCCAACCACCCTGCGGTCTATTCCCGTGCCCACGACATTTGTAAAGTTGCGGCTTTGGCTGCTATTTTTGGTAATATGTCCTGGCTGACATTTGGGCACGGGGCTTTTGGAGGTCGAACAGAGTCCTGGCCGTACCGTGTTGATGTTCCTGGCCATTCACGGGCGTGTGTAGCCTTGGGTCGCATGTTGCATCGAGTTGTCTCGACTTTGAGTTGAGGAGGGAGTGGCAGCCGCCTCCCGGGTTAGTCCCTTTTTTCCTTTATCTTTGGTTAGGTTTCTCCGGGGAACCGAAGGGGCTCTCCACAGAAAACGAGCATTGAATGTAACTATTTTTTGGGTGAGACCCTGTTATGAGGGTAGTGTGACTACTGAGAGGGCCAATATTGAAATACAAAGGAGTTCCTAAAATAGTGGCAATAGGGAGGCCCCGGCCCCCAGAGAAAGAATATTCCCAGAAAATAAACAATTGCTTGGCTAGAAAAACTGTCTAGTCTAAGGTAATCCCCTATTCCACTCTCAACAGGAAGAAGAAATCCTCCTTTCTTAATGCTTATTTATTAAACCCTCTAATAACCTACCATATACATTACTACAATAATATACTTTACCACTCTACCTTACGTTAAATACCTTGGTCCATTTAGACAGGATACAAGGTTTACACTTGAAAAACTAGTGTCAAGTCAACTTGAAGTGAGGCACTTGTAAGGCTGGAAGCAGCCTCAGTAGCCTCTTGAACCACGTGAACACCTCATGGTTCACTAGTCACAATGGAGTACACTTATTGATGCCAAAACACTGGCTTAAAATACCTCTAAACAAAACACACACCTAGCTAGTAGCACAGTAAATACACGGACGGTTACTTATCTTATAAAGTACACCCAGAATAAGGTAAGGGAAGAGAGGAGGAGGAGAAGAAACAGAACACCCAAGGGAGAATGTTGACACCAGCACAGCAATCTAGAGAAGAGTGAGGGAGAGCCCAGTGTCCGAGCTCTCTCAAACTGCTGCCGGGAAGATACCTAGCTGATCGATACCTAGCTGTACAGCCATAAACATTACAAGTCTTCACCAACATTCAATACTGGTTACTTTAACAGTTCTAAGAATAGTTGATAACTAGTTCAATATTCCATTTAATAATCAACAAGCTCAGAGTCTGAATAATCTGTGAGTAACAAGGTTCATCTTATGTCTGGCAAGGAAGACGGAATCAAAGACGGAATATGAAAAGCCCAGAGTGTAAACATTATTGTTAACTAAATATCCTTCTTACCTAACTGTTTAGATTCAATTTGACCTCTGGTTTCCAATATGAACTCAGGGTCGTAACAGACCCAAAACTTCCCAGCATCCCTCGTTCCCCTTCAGTTGGCATTTTTTTTGCGTTTTTGATATTTAGCTTCTGAACTGGGGTTGACTAGCCAGCGCAGGTGGTCAGGGACCCCCTTCCCCCTCCCGGGGAGGGGGGGAGTTATGCAGACAACAGCGGGGCGGCTGTGGCGACATCATGCTTGTTTTCGATTGGGGAGTTCTACTTGCTAGTTCGGCTTTCGGTTGCAATATTTTAACCAGCTGTAATTTGTTTTGGAATTCCCTCCTTTATGGGTGCTTGACATAGTAGATGACAGACATCGGTGATGGTAGACTGCTTCCAATTACATGGGGGTGTGTATAGGCCATTGCTCCTCGTGCCTCTCTGAGGGGAGCCAGGTTCTGGTGCTGGTCCCTGGTAGGCCTAGAACTCCATCAACTGACTGCTGCCACGGTCTAATATATATATACACATCAACCCAGTATAGCTCTGGGGATCCTCTGGGTCTCATCCAGAAAATGGCATTTCATTACATTTAATGCTGTTTTTTTTTTTTATTCTCTAAAGAAGTTATAAATAAATAAATAAATTGTTATTCAGGAAAAGTACATACATAGTTGATTTACAAACATAATGCTGGATTTATAGATAGAGCTAGTACATACAATACCTAAAGCCACTAATATGCATAGTGTTTCGGGCAAGTCTTGCACACTTGTTATATTATTTGGAATTGGTGTGGAGTTTGTTGTTAGATTAGTAGACAGATAAATGTATACAGAATATGACTTGTATGGCATTAATGCTCTTAATCAGCAGTTAACAAAATGTTAAATAATTAAATTAAATTCCCATGCAAATTTACCTTGGCAAACCTTAATTACTCCTTGAGTTTTGATTTAGTGATGAACAATGTTGTAAAATGTTAAACACTTAACTAAAAACAACTTAGAGGAATGCTTGTGCAGAATTTCCTTTCTGTGTAATTTTTGTAACACTCCAAACAGATATGAATGTGTACCATATGTGACTAAAGAAAGGTAAACCATCGGTTAGGATCTTTACTATAGCATTATTAAATACTGTACTGCTGTTCTCTAAGAATTTTAAATGGACACTACAAGAATTTGACATTCACATTTGAAGTTTGATATCTTATATAATGATTGAAAAATATATAGGCAGAGTTTTACAGTTTGTTTTCTCAGATTGATTGTGGATATTCTCACACACTTGCCCTGAGTGATGAGGGTAGCTTGTGGGCATGGGGTGCAAACAGCTATGGTCAGCTGGGAACAGGAAACAAGGCCAACCAGTGTGCTCCAGTCAGAGTGGCACAGGACCTGGGCCGTATTGTTGATATTGCGTCATCACACTACTGTCATCTTTCAGCAGCTATGACACAAAATTCAAAAATTTACCTCTGGGGTCACTGTAAAGGTTTGTATTTTTACTATGTGCTTGAAAACATGATAGAAAAATATTATTATATAATAATAATAATTCCCATTTCTGTGGAGAGCCCCTTCAGCTCCTCCAGAGGTATACCAGGCTGATGTGAATATATATACAGTGGCACCTCGACTTACAATTGCCTTGACTTTCGATAATTTCGAGTTACGATGTAAATTTGATAAAAAAAATGTGACTCGACTTACGATAGTGTCGTCGACTAACGATATTTGTTGGTACACGTTTGGGTCGACCGAGCGCGTGGTTCCCGGTCACGCGGGCCAACCTGCCTCAGTTTATTACAGCTGCCCGTTTAGTGACGATCACGCCTATAAGAAATTACGTTTTTGTGGTGATTTTTTTGCGTTTTGAACATAAAACTGATTATTATATATCATGCCATGGGTCCCAAGAAAGTCAGTGGTAAGGTTCAACCTAAGAAAATAGTTGTGAGTTGAGGCAGTAGAGGATGTCCCTGCCTCATTAAGAAAATGTGTGAAGTATGGGAAGAACTGCAGAGTTTTGTTGAAAAAACTCCCCCCAGATAAAGCTGTAGCAGGCCGTTGCATTGATCTTTTATATGACAATGTGATGTCTTACTATAGACAAGTGTTAAAACGTAAGGAAAAACAAGTGTTTTTAGACAGATTCTTAGTAAGACAAGCAAGCAGTGAGCCACAAGCAGGTCCTAGTGGTATGCAGGCAAAACATGCCAGAGAGTGTATCCCAGAAAAGTCATCACTGTCTGATGTTATAATGGAATGGGACTCCCCTTCCAAACAGTAACACCTCTCCTCCTCCCTCCTCATCACCATCTTCCATACACCATCAAGAGTCCTCTAACAAGGTAAGATAAATTTATGTACTTTATTGTTGTTAGAGAACAAAATTGTATTCAGTATAAAATGTATTTGTAAATATTTTGGAGGGTGGGGACCGGATTAATTCAATTTCCTTTATTTCTTGTGGGAAAAATTGCTTTGACTTACGATCCATCTCTGTGAACGGATTACCCTCGTAAGTCGAGGCCCCACTGTATTAGACCGTGGCAACAGTCAAGTGAAGGGGTTCTAGGCCTACTGGAGACCAGACCCAGAACCTGTCCTCCCCTTCCCCTCAAGAAAAGGCACGAGGAGCAATCGCCTAAAGACACCCCCGTGTAATTGGAAGCAGTCTGTCTGCCATCTACCAGGTCAGGCACACAGAAAGGTAGGAATTCCAAAACAAACTACTGCTGGTCAAAAATTGCAAACCGAAAGCTGAACTAGCAAGCATAATTCCGCAGTCAAAAACAGGGAAAATAGCATGATGTCACCACAACCGTCGCACATCTGTCTGCGCAACCCCCTCCTCTCAGGGAAGGGGGACTGGGGGTTCCAAACCTCCGCACTGGCTATGCTCCTTGGTTCTAGAGCCTGTTGTGTAGGCCGTGGTCAATCGACTCTGGCTCCATCCTTTGAGCAGTGCTGCTTAGCGGTGTTGTTGTTCAGTGATGGTGGTGTGCGACCCAGGAGTAACACAAAGAGTACTGGGGCCGCATGCACCTAGGGCCACCTTCCCTAGGTGCTCTGTAAGTACTGCCCATGCGGCCTAGGGTTATCTTCCTGAGCCATTCGGGATTTCGTCCCTGGCTGGGGCACGAGGTACTGTGCTGCTGTCTGATGTATGCATAGCGTTTTCCTGGGGGGCGACTTCGAGCATCTTAATGCTTGTTTGTTCGCCCCTGCCCTTCCGCGGGAGATTGGTGTCATGCAGCATCACATGCAGGTTCCTTCCCTCTTGACTGCATTGGTTGCGGAGTATTTGCAAACTCGTGGCCTGCTTGCTTCGGCTCTGCGTTTCTTTTCCCTCCTTTTCCCTCCTCCTCGAATTGGCTTGAGTTGGATGTGGGAGCGCTTTGGGCCGCTGCCAAGTCTAGTGCACTGCCCTTTGCGCTGCAGGTGTAGTCTGCTTTGTTGAAGCTCTTCGCGCCCATCCTGCGTGATGTAATTTCGTGGTTCTATGCTTCTCATCTCGCGTGACGTCAGGTGGCGCTGGCTTCTTCCTTGGAATCCCCCTGGGCCCCTGGCTCTTCGTTTGTCTTCTCCCTTTTGTCCATTGCTGTTTGCTGAATCTGCTGTGGTGCAGTACCTGCAGGCGGCCTCGGTTAGTTGTCGGCCTGTGTCTGAGTTGTTGCTGCTCCTGGGAGCTCGCAGGGGGGCCTAACAGGAAGGGTCGTGCCAGGGCTCGGGGGTCTTTTCTTTGGGGTAGGCCTCTGGTGCCGGATTTGGGGCTTGGCCCTTTCGCGGTTCATCCCATTGACAGGGAGATGGGGGTGGCTCACCTAGTATGCTCACGCCTGGTCCCACGATTCGTGGGCTTTTCAGGTCGTTTCGTGCGGCCTGTGGTGGCGTTAGGTGGCTCCTCCTCCCTCGGGGGGTTCGGGGCTGGCGGGGGCAGGCCTCTTGTCCTGCGCTCTGTCGGGTCATCTCAGAGTGGGTTCACTTGGGCGTGGTCGAAACGGCGGCGTCCCTCAGGTGGGTTTCCCACCTGTTTCTGGTCTCGACACGGGGCTGCGAGGACCTCCGGTTCATTCTGGACTTGTCCCGTCTGAACCCGTGGGTTTTGTGCCCCTCCTTCAGGATGACTACACTGTCCCAGGTTCATCTTCTCTTGGAGTGGGGCGCTTGGATGTGGTGTCCCTGGACCTCAAGGATGCGTATTGGCATATCCCGGTTCATCTGGGGTTCAGGGACTGGCTCGGTTTTGTTGTGGGGCGTCAAGGTTACCGCTTTCGTTGTCTTCCCTTCGGGTTGAATCTGGCACCTCGCATTTTCCCACGCTTTACTTGGGTCGTGGTGGCCCGCCTGCATTTGCTAGGTGTTCGGGTTCTGGCCTACCTCGACAACTAGCTGGTTTGGGCTCCCAGCCAGTCCGTGTGTCTGCTTGATAGGGATTTGATTCGTTCCCAGTTCGCAGGGTTCGGGTTCTTAGTGAACTGGAGGAAGTCCCATCTGGTTCCCTCTCAGGTTTGGTCTTGGCTGGGTTTGGTTTGGGACGCTCGCACTGCTTCCTTGTCTCTACCTCCAGCGGCTCTGTTGCGTCTGCGGTCTCGCCCTCGCCTGTTTCTGAGGGGTTTCCGGGTCACAAGGCGGTTGCTCGAGAGTTTGTGCGGGAGCCTGAACTTTGCCATGATGGTCTACCCGCCGGGTCGGGTGTGGCTTCGTCGGCTGTTCTGGTTCCTTCGGGGACAGCCCTTCCACCTCTCTCGCGATCGTTAGGTTCGGCCTCCGGGGGCTTTGCGTCGGTTGCTGCGTCTCTGACTTCCTCTATGGGTTTTTCAGGGTTCGGTGCCTTGGCGCCTTCCTGAGCCGTCACTCGATGTGTACATGGACGCGTTGTCTCTTGGCTGGGGTTTTGTGACCAGTGCTCACTAGGCCAGCCAGGGGCGGTGGGGTCCGTCCTTCCGTCAGGCTCACAGCAGTTTGCAGCTGTGTGGATGTCACTCCGGAGGGTTTGAATCGCTCGCGGATCAACGATCGGGCTCCATTTGTACTGCTCACCAGGTGGTTCATTGCCTGAACCACGGGGATTCGATGCTGTCCTTGGCACTTTGGCGCTGATTGCTTCGGGTGATTCGTCTGCTGAGTTCTCTGGGTTTGGCTCTCCTGGTGGTTCACGTCTGGGGAGTGTCCAACGTCCTGGCGGACTTCCTGTCCCGGTTCCTTCCCCTTTCCAGAGAATGGACGGCTGATGCTGACTCCTTCAGTTGGCTGTGCCGGACGTTTGGGACTCTTGACATGGATCTCTTCGCGTCGGCGTGGTTGAGGCGTCTCCCGGTATACGTGGCACCCTTCTAGACGGCAAGGCCGTCGGGGTCGACGCCTTGAGGCAGGACTGGGCGAGGTGGGGTTACCTATACCTCTTCCTCCGGTTCCGCTGTTGCTCCAGGTCCTGGTTCGCTTGGCGACTTACCAGGGTCGAGTTGTCCTTCTGGCTCCTTGGTGGCCGGCCCAGCCTTGGTTTCAGGCGCTGCTTGTTCGGTGTCCGAACCCCGATGGTCTTCCCATGGCTGCTCCTCTTTCAGCAGATCGGTCCAGCCCTGGATGAGGCTGGTTCGGTCTTCTCCTCGAGTCTTCACATCTGGTGTTTTTAACTCTGGTTTAGCATTCCTTGTATGGTGCGCAGGTGGCTTTGTTCGTGGTCTCCCACCTGTGTGCTAAATCTCAGCGGCAGTATGAAGTTTCCTGGCGGTCCTTCCGGTTTTTCCTATCACTGCGTCGGTATTCTTTGGTCTCTGATAGGGTTGTTCTGTCCTTTCTTTCTTGGTTGTTTCAGGACCGTCATCTTATGCCGAATACTGTCGCTTCGTATCGTGCGTCATTGGCGGAGCCACTTCAGCTTTCTTTCGGTGTTGATGTTACTTATGCCCCGTTTTGCAAGCTGTCTTGTGCGTTTTTTCACCTCTGGCCTGCTCATGCGCCGCCTAAGCTGTCGTGGTCCTTGGGCCGCGTGCTCTCGTTTCTCTCTTCTCAGTTTGTTGTGGTCCCTTCCGTTCGGGATTGTTTTTCTAAGGCTCTTTTTCCTTTTGGCATTGGCCTCTTGGGGGTTGGGTTGGGGAGCTTCATGCTCTCCTCCTGCACAGAGGTTTCTGCTCTTTTGGTCCTGGTGGTCTGGCGAAGAATGAGACAGCTGTGTTCCGGAGGGGGCCATGGGTTGTTGATGCTTGGTTGGTCAGGCCGGGGGTGCATCATGTATTGTCCGGTTGCAGCTCTCCGCCGTTACTTGCACGCTATGGCTTCGGTTGCCGGGGATGCGCTCTGGGTTAATCCGGTTTTCCTTCTTCCCTGTTCCCGAGCTTGGGTCTCTCAGGTCGTCCACAGGGTTATTAAGTGTAGCCAGCCTGTGGTTTTCTCTGGGTGCACGACGTTCGTAAATTTGCTGCTTTGGCTGCCGTCTTTGGCAACATGTCTTGGGTGGACATTCAGGTCCAGGGTTTTTGGAGATCAAACAGGGTCCTGGCCGCTCGCTACCTGGTGAATGTTCCTGGGTCTGGTCGGGCTTGCGTTGCATTGGATCGGCGGTTGCAGCCAGTTGTCTCGACTTCACGTTGAGGAGTGAGGATGGACCACCTCCTGGGTAATTCCCTGTTTTTCCTTATCTTTCGGTAGTTAGCTCCGGGGAGCCAACGAGGCTTCCCCCAGAAAACCAGCGTTGAATGTAATGAAACTCCATTTTCTAGGTGAGTCTTGGAGGCTCTCCGGCATCCCTCCCTCCCTCTGGTCGGCGGTATTTTTGCATTTTTAACATCCAGCCTAAGAACTAGCGGTTAGGTCACCGACGGTGGGGTCTGGGCCTACCCCCCCTTCCCCTCCCGGGGAGGGGGGGGGTTGCACAGACAATGGTGCGGCGACATATTGACGTTATGCTTGTTTGCTAATTTTCATTTGGGGAGTTCTGTCCACTTGTTCGATTTTCGGTCGCAATAGTTTACCAGAATAGAGGTTTCTTTTAGGGCGCCTACCTTTCTGGGTGCCTATCCCGGTCGATGGCAGACGTTGAATACTCCCAATCATAAGGGGGGTCTCTATAGGCCATTGCTCCTCGTGCCTCTCTAGAGGGGGGGTCACGTTCTGACTCGTGGTTCTCGGTACGCAAGAACTCCATACATTGACCGGTGCCAGAAAGTTATACATATCCATTCAGCCTGCATAGCTCTGGGGAGCCTCTGGGACTCACCAAGAAAATGGCGTTTTATTACATTCAACGCTGGCTTTGTGGTAATATGTCTTGGGCTGACATTTGGGCTCGAGGATTTTGGAGGTCGAACAGGGTCCTGGCTGCCTCATTAATGTTCCTGGCCCTAGTCGGGTGTGTGGGTTGCAGGTTGCAGCCAGTTGTCTCTACTTCGAGTTGAGGTGTGAGTGGCGGCTGTCTCCTAAGTAAGTCCCTCTTGTACTTTTCTATGGTTAAGTAGCTCCTGGGAGCCGGAGCGGCTCGCCACAAAAAACCAACGTTGAATGCAATGAAACACCATTTGCTCGGTGAATTCTGGAGACTCCCCAGCATGCCTCCCTCCCTCTGGTTGGCTTTTTTTTTTTTTGGCAATTTTTATATTCGGCCTCTGAAATGATGGATGGCCAGTGCGAGGGGTCTGGGTATGGGAAACTGCGCAGATAGCTGCGCAGAGAGAGCGGCGCAGCGGAAGTTGTGACGTCATGCTTGTTTGCTTGTTTTCAGATTGTGGAGTTCTGATTGATAGTTCGGCTTGCGGTAGCAGTTTTAACCAGGTGGAGTTTGTTTAGGAAGCCAAACTTTCTGGGTGCCTAACCCCAGTAGATAGCAGACATAGAATGCTTCCAACCACAAGGGGGTTTCTATAGTTTCCTCGTGCATCTCTGAGTGGGCCAGGTTCTGGCGCGTGGTTCCCAGCAGGCTAGAACTCAATCGAATTGACTGATGTCACGGTCTAATACATATCAGCCCGGTATAGTTCTGGGGAGCCTCACGGACTCGCCCAGAAAATGGCGTTTTATTATATTCAACGTTGGTTTTTTGACATTTGTATAATCATCTCTGATTTTCTCAAGTTACGTTAAAAATTATTCTACACTAACTACACGAGGAAGTTAGGTTAACAAGGTCATATAATATTTGTAGTCTATTTCCAACAATAAACTTAATCATCTTCAATGTGTGTGAGTGTGTGTTTGTGTTTCTTTAATCTGTTTTTCTAATCACTGTCTTTCTATTGTTCTGACAGGAATTATGAAACTTTATATCTAGAAAAGAATAAGTGCACATACATATTTGTAACTCCTGTTTAATTTTGCAGGTCAGAGTGTAGTGGGACCCCTCGAGACAGGATTCAGTAGTCTTCATGAAGTGTTTGCTCTGTGGGCATCTCCAAGCGTGACTTACGAACCTCTCAGTGTCACTACTTTTACTCGTACCTCCTTAGCTCAAGCTATGGCTCTGGCATTAGATGATAAGGTAAAAATATTGGACTTCTTAACTGCTGTTGCTTTATGATGATGAAATAATAATTAGTGTACTCTTCTCTCCTTATTAAATTTATACATGTATAAATACAATATCATGGGAATATAAAATATTAAAAGTTTATTATTTTTCCAATATTTTGGTAGCTGATTTAACCCTTAAACCATGCAATACATCCATAGCTGGGGTGAGTAACTATTGCGGGACTGCGCACCACAGCTATGTATGGTTGGGAGTACCACGTAAGATTTAACTCTTAACCACCATGCTGCGCTGAGTTTATTGTGAAATTCCCACGGTGCGCATGAAATAAAGTGTTCCCCAAAAATTCTTTTTTCTTCGTAAAATGATAAATTCCCTTCCCTGAACATGTCTATGTAAAAATAAATACCAGATTCTACTTATTTTGGCTGTGGGGACGTGGACAAGGTGCGCTGTGATGTCATCAGGGCCTGGTCGCCCGAGCATGAATCGCCCAGACACGGTCGCACGGGCCATTCAAGCACCGGGTGTTGCCACAAATATATTTTCAATTATTTGTTCTATGTATTTCCAATGCGGTTTTATTTGTTTTTTTATTGTATATGATGTATAGTTGTGTCCTTTACAATATGTATACAGTAGAACGTTCATAATGTTCCATGGAACTGTGATACATGTGTCAGTAATGTGTCCACAATAAATGTTCTTTATCACAATATTACTTGTTAAAAATTCACTAAAATTACAATATGTACAATTTCACACACTACACAGTATCACACTGTATTACACACTCAGTACTTCAGAAGTGAGTAATAATCACCGAAGTAGCCCATGGTGCACAGCGCGACTTCGCTCTCGGTGCATCAGGTACAGATAAATTTTCGCTTCCTGTTTCTTCATTCTGTGTGCTTGCAAATAATACATTCACGTACACCCTTGGCTTTGGTACTTGTAGGTTGTATGTAGCCAAGCTTGTAAAGCATACGGTAGTATTGTAAAAATTATAGGAAAAGATCAATTTGTAAGGTAGTCTTGAAAAGATCGCTTTGTATGGTCCCACACAGGAAGAGATTCAGCTTACCTCAAGAGTGCCTGTCAGTCAGAAAGAGATTCAGCTAGCCTCAAAGTGTCTGTCAGTTAGGAAGAGATTCAGGTATTCTTGAAAATATCTATGGAAAACATCACCATGGAAGCTGCTAACACTGTTCATCTATGCATCATCTAAATAAATTGTAGATGGCATAGAATTGTAAGGGTAACGCTCAGAGCTACAACTGGATACGCTCGCTGTATCATCCTCATAGGTGCTGTATCACTTGCATCTGACCATTGTGTTAGGTCCTTATTGCGCCTAGCTTCACCAATATTATGACCCTTACGTTCTTCAAACAATAAGGTTTGTATTTCACCGACAGAGCATTATCTTTCAACACCGTGTCAGACAGGTGTTTGGGAGCCAGAAGCGCGTCACAGCGCACCTCGTCCACATCCCCACAGCCAAAATAAGTGGAATTTGGTATTTATTTTTACATAGACATGTTCAGGGAAGGGAATTTATCATTTTACGAAGAAAAAATAATTTTTTGGGAACACTTTATTTCATGCGCACTGTGGGAATTTCACAATAAACTCGGCGCAGCATGGTGGTTAAACTGAATCATTTTAAAAGAAAGTTAAGATTTAATATACGACTCTGGACGATCGAGGTTGGTGGCCTGGTTGCCATGTGAGGGGACGCCAATTTGGTCCCCTCACATGCACATACATATTTGTAACTCCTGTTTAATTTTGCAGGTCAGAGTCAAAGTATTGGGCCAAAACAAACCCAATACCGACCTTCGGTAATATCGACCGCCAGACCGGTATACGAGGCTCCAGATACCGGTCTCCCAAACCGATCGTTATTACCGGCAGATCAGTATAAAAGAGGCTGTTAAATTGAGTGGATAGTGAAATAACAGCAATAGGAGTATGTTGGGAGGAGCCGCAGCTCTCTCTCCTGTCAGGCAATTTTGTTGTGGCCACTATGTTGTTTGGACACCATACCAGCTTAGTTGTACAGTTATGGTGAATAAAACATGGAGAGATTTAATTTGTGTATATAGTGTACAGAACAGCACATACAGTATAGTGGGAGGAGGAATACTGCTGATCAAATAAATTGTAAACCAAAAGCCAAACTAGCAACAATACTCCTCAATCAAAACCAAGGAAACAAGTGTGACGTCACCACAAATGCCGCACATTCGTCTGTGCAACCCCCCCCCCCCCCTCCCCGGGAGGGGGACAGTGGGGGGGGGGGGGTTCCCAGACCTCCACGCTAGTAACTCTCCTCAGTTCAGAGGCCGAGTATCAAAAACCGCGAAAAACCGCCGTCCGGAGCGAGGAAGGGATGCCGGGGAGCCTCCGGGTCTCACCCAGAAAATGGCATTTCATTTCATTCAATGCTGGTTTTCTTTGAAGAGTCCTTTTGGCTCCCCGGAGCTACCTAAGCAAAGACAAAGAAAAAAAGGGACTTACCCGGGAGGCGGTCGTCACTCGCTCCTCAACTCGAAGTCGAGACAAATGGCTGCAATCTGCGACCCAAGGCTACACAGGCCTGAGAAGGCCCAGAAACGTAAACGAGGTACCGTGCAGCCAGGAACCTGTTCGACCTCCATAAGCCCCATGCCCAAATGTCAGCCCAGGACATATTCCCAAAAACAGCAGTCAAAGCCGGAACTTACAAGCGTTGTGGACACAAGGATAGACCGCAGGCTGGCTGGACCGAATAATCCTGTGGACGACCCGGGAGAACCGCTCCTTGGAACAGGGAAGAAGGGAAACTGGGTCCACCCAAAGCGTGTCCCCTGCCACAGAGGCCGTGGCACGCAGATACCGGTGAAGAGGCGCAACTGGACACAAAACATGATGCACCCCCGGCCGAACCAACCAAGCATCAACAACCCAAGAACCCCTTCGGAAAGCAGCAGACTGATTCTTCACCATAAATGAAGAAGGCTGCAAACGAACAAAACTACCACCAGGACCGAAAGAGCAGAAACCCCTGCGCCGGAGGAGAGCATGAAGCTCCCCGATCCGAGCCCCAGAGGCCAATGCCCTCAAGAAAAGAGCCTTAGAAAAGCAGTCCTAAACTGATGAGAAGAGAGAAAAGAGAGCACCCGGTCGAACGACCAGGACTGCTCAGGCGGTACATGAGCAGGCCAGAGGTGAAACAACGTCCGAGAAAGCTTGGGGGAACGGAGCAGAAGAGACATCCACCCCAAAAACAAGCTGCAGCAGCTCTGCCAGCGCCGCACGAAACGAGGCGACAGTATTTGGCACAAGATGACGGTCCTGAAACAACTAAGAGAGAAAGGACAAAACAACCCGATCAAAAATCGAAGACAACCTACAAAGAGACAAAATTTGCCGAAAGAGGACCGCCAGGAAATTTCATACTGCCATCTAGACGAAACTCACAGGTGGGACACCATCAACTAAATCACCTGATCACCATACAAGTGGTGATACACCCGCGTCAAAAAGACCAGACGTGATGAGTGGAGAAGATCGAACGAGCCACGTAACGGACCGGACCGATCTGCTGAAAAAGGCGGAGCCGCGGGAAGACCCTCAGGTTCGGACATGCGCCTGAAAACCAAGGCTGGCCTGACCACCAAGGAGCCAACAGGACTACTCTCCCTTGGCAAGTCTCCAACCGAGCCAGGATCTGGAGCAACAACCGAACCGGAGGGAAGAGGTACAGGTAACTCCGCCTCGACCAGTCCAGCTGAAAGGCATCGACCCCGATGGCCTCGCCGTCTGGGAAGGGCGCCACATAAACTGGAAGACGGCTCAACCACGCCGATGCGAACAGGTCCACCTCTGGGCATCCGTACGTCCAGCAGAGCCAACTGAACGAGTCGGCGTCGACCGTCCATTCCATGGAAAGGGGAATGAACCGAGACAGTCCATCTGCCAGGATGTTTGACACCCCCAGAACATAAACCGCCAGGAGAGCCAAACTCCGAGAATTCAGAAGACGAGTCACCCGAAGTGACCAGCCCCAAAGAACCAAGGACCGCATCAAACCCCCATGGTTCAGGCAGTGAACCACCGGGGAGCAGTCCGAATGGAGCCGGATCGTTGCTCCTCGAGCGGCCCAAATCCTCTGAAGCGAATGCCACACAGCCGCAAAATCCCGCACCGTGCTGTGAGCTCGACAGAATGATGGACCCCACCGACCCTGGCCAGCCTGGTGAGCATGTGTCACAAACCACAGCCGAAAGACGAGGCATCTGTGAACACATTGAGCGATGGCTCGGGGAGGCGCCATGGCACAGAACCAAAAAAAACCCACTAAGGAAGCTGGCGACGCAGCACTCAATGCAAGGCTCCCGTTATCCGAACCCATCCATCGCGAGAGCGGTGGAAGGGACGACCCCAAAGACACCATAACATCCGCCAAAGCCAGATCCGACCCGGTGGGTAGACCAGTACGGCGAAGTTCAGGCTCCCGCATAGCCGTTCGAACAACCAATGTGCAACCCGGGTGCCCTCTAAAAACAGCCGGAGGCGGGACCGCAACCGCAACAGCGTCACAGGAGGGAGGTTATCTTGAGATGTTTTCGGGGCTTTAGTGTCCCACAGCCTGGTCCTCGACCAGGTCTCCACCCCCGGGAAGCAGCCCATGACAGCTGACTAACTCCCGGGTACCTATTTACTGCTAGGTAACAGGTGCATCAGGGTGAAAGAAACTCTGCCCATCGTTTCTTGCGGGCTCCCGGGATCGAACCCGGGACCACAGGATCACGCGTCCAGTGTTCTGTCTGCTCAGTCACCGGCTCCACTTCGGTGGGGCCCACTTCAAGGGGTGGCTTCATGTTCACTCCGGCTTCCAGAGACAAGGAAGCGGTCCAAGAGTCCCACACAAGATCCAGCCAAGTCCGAACCTGAGAGGGAACCAAAAGGGACTTCCTCCAGTTCACCGAGAACCCGAACCCAGCGAGCTGGGAAAGAACCATGTTCCTGACGAGCAGACAACACAGACTGGCTGGGAGTCCACACTAGCCATTCGTTGAGGTAAGCCAGAACCCGAACCCGTAACAGATGCAAACAGGCCACCATGACCCGGGTAAGGCGTGAGAACACTCGAGGGGCCAGAATCAAGCCGAAAGGAAGGCAACGAAAGCGATAAGCTTCTTGCCCCACGACAAAACTGAGCCAGTCCCTGAACCCCAGATGAATCGAAACATGCTAATATGCATCCCTGAGGTCCAGAGACTCCATTCAGACATCCAGCGCCAAAAGCAGCCGGACCTGAGACAGAGAGGTCATCCGAAAAGAGGAGCAAAAGACCCAGGGATTCAAGACTGGACAAGTCCAGTATGAATCGCAGATCCGCACAGTCCCGTTTCGGAACCGAAAACAGGCGGGAAACCCACCTGAGGGACTATGTCGTTTCGACCACACCCAAGCTAACCCACTCCTGGATGACCTGATAGAGCACAGGAGAAGCAGCCTGCCCTGCCAGCCCCGATTCCCCCGAAGGAGGAGGAGCGAGCCAATACCACCGCAGGTCGGAGGAAAGACCCAAAATGCCCACGAATTATGGGACCAGGCGAGAGCAAACAGCGTGAGCCTCCTCCCTATCGCCCTGTCAACGGGACAACCCGCGAAAGGGCCGAAGACCCATACGAGAGACCAACCGACGCTGAGAGTGATCACTGCGCCGACCAGACCCCGACTGCTCCAGAGGAGGTGCCGGCCCTGAATTTGGCACTGCTGGTTTATGACGATCAAAGGAACCCAGAGACCTGGCACAACCCTTTCGAGCAGGACCTCCATGCCCCCCCCCCCCCCCAAAAAAAAAAAGCACCACCACAGACTCTGCAAACAGGAACGGACAAAAAGGAGATGAAAATCTAAGAGCCAGGGCCCAAGACGATTCCAAAAATTTGGACAAGCACCTCCTGTCAGCACGCGAGGCAAGAAGGGAAGAACAAACACCGCCTCCCTCAGAAATGGCGCATACAACTTCACCAAAGTAGCCAGCACCTGAGCTGCCGAAGCAAGCCCACCGGATTCTGGCCCGGAACCCAGCTCCTCCATACCCAGCACGAGGCAGTCCGATGACAGCTCCAGCAGGTAAAAAGAAGTGCAAGACCGAAGCCAAGTGCCCATGGGCACACAAATCCTCTGCCACCAGGGAAGCTGAAAAGGAGGGAACCTGCACGTGAAGCCGCACCTGGCTGACATCATAAGGAAAGATGGGGGTGAACAAGCATGCCTTGATGTGCTCCAACTCACCCCCCAGGAAAACCTGAACAACCGTAGGCAACTATCGCCATTCAAGTGCGCAGTCCGACAGGACGAATGCCAAGCCCCCCATGAAGAAAAAGCAGTCTGCCAACCAGGAAGACTCCGGCACCAGTAACGCACCCAATAAGGAAAAGAGGAGCCAAACTCAAAAAGACGGCTTCAATATCGAGGCGTAATCTGGATCTCGCAGGAGGTAAGCTGTAAGGGGCCTCCCACACCTTTCTCGGTGGGATGCGGGAAGCCAAAAACCTCCAGAAGGAGGGAACCGAAGAACCCAAGAGAACGCGGAACCGAACCCGGGGAGGAGTCGAACTCATAACAAAATCATACAAGGAGGGGGATAGGAAAACCCTTCCTCCTGTAACGAGAAACCCTGCACCGAGGGTACCAAACACCCAAGCAGGGACCAGTGGAGCCCAGGGCCCCCCTAAGTCCACTATTCTCCAGCCACGGAATCCTCCACGTCAGGACCCGGGGCCGAGCCATCCTCCATCCTCCAAACCCTCTACCTTTGGAGGAAAAGCAGAGTCCACTGGAAAAGCAGGGAGGAAGGGGGCCTGCTGGCATGGCCCAAAAGCTCCAGCAGGAGGACCAGGCTCAAATGCCTCCGCCACCAATCCGGAAGGGGCAATCCCCGAAGTCGCCCGAGTCTCACTACCAGTGTAATTCAGCGGGGCAGCTGCGGGGCATCCGGAAAGGCAACCAACCTCACACGTTGCTGCAACTTAAACCACGCATGCAACGCTAAAGCTGCCTGCACCCGAATATCAGTCTCAGTGGACTGGGTGAGTTAGAGTACAAGCAAAGAACACCACTCGCAGGACTCAGGGTCATAGGTGTCACTGACCCCAACAGGCAGCAAGGCGGAGGCAGATGGTGAGTGTCACCCTGAGACGGGGACAGAGCAACCTTCAAACTCGCACAAGGCGAGGTGGAACTCAGAGGTCATATTCATTGGACCACTGAGCTCCAATGGGGGTTTCCAGGGCCCTTAGGCTGACTGCTAAGGGAAGCCCAGGCGAGGTACTGCTAACCAGTTTTCCCAGAGCTACCAAGCAAGCAACTAAAAGCTGAACCCCTGCGACGTGTGCAAGCACAGGGACCTAGTGGAGGGCCACCAAAAACCTACTAGTGGTCCTATCGCCACACTTGGCAGACCCCAGCCAGGCAAAACAAAACAAAACAAAACAAAAACCCCACAAAAGCACAATGTCTCCAGGTGAACAGAACCGGTCGTTGTGTGTATATCAGACAGCTGCACAGTACCTCTCATCCCAGCCAGTGACAAAACTACCTCCTACCCAAGGGCAAACAGGAGTAAGAACCACCCCAGCTGAACCCCCAAGGGCGGGCAATCACTGAGCAGCGACAGAACCACACAGAGGTAGCTGCTCCAGAACGCCTCATGGAAGATAACCCTGAAGCCACAAAGGCAGTACTTACGGGGCACCTGGGGACGGTAGCCCTAGGTGCATGCAGCCCCCAGTACTCTTGTGTTACTCCTGGCTCACACACCACCAATACAGAACAACACCGTACTGCAGCACTACGCAAAGAGTGGGGCCAGAGCCATCGACCATTCACCATCACATCAGCCTTTGAACTGGGAAGAGTTGCCGGCGTGGAGGTCTGGGACCCCCCGTCCCCCTCCCGGGGAGGAGGGGTTGCGCAGACGGATGCACGGCGGTTGTGGTGACGTCATGTTTGTTTACCGGTTTTTGATTGGGGAGTTCTGTTTGCTTTTTCGGCTTTCGGTTTGCAATTTTTTGGCCAGCAGTAGTTTTGAAATTCCTACCTTTCTGGGTGCCTGACCTGGCAGATGGCAGACAAAGACTGCTTCCAATTACACGGGGGTGTCTTTAGGCCATTGCTCCTTGTGCCCCTCTTGAGGGGGCTCTGGTCCCCGGTAAGCTTAGAACTCCTTAGACTGACTGTTGCCATGGTCTAATATATACACATCAGCCCGGTATAGCTCCGGGAAGCCAAAGGGGCTCTCCACAGAAACTATAGGGATGATTATAATAATTACAGTGGTACCTCGGAATACTAGTGTCCCTGTATACGAGTTTTTCGGAATTTCAGCCTGAATTCTTCACAAGGATTTACAGTTTTTTGTCAGATTTTTGGCCATTTGAGCATAAAAGTTATTATATATCTAGCATGGGTCCCAAGAAAACCAGTGGTAAGGTTCAACCTAAGAAAATAGTTGTGAGTAGAGGATGTCCCTTCTTCATTAAGAAAATGTGTGAAGTATGAGAAAACTGCAAAGTTTTGTTAAAAAAACTCGCTCAGGTAAAGCTGTAGCAGGCTGTTGCATTGACCTTTTAAATGACAATGTGATGTCTTACTACAGACAAGTGTTAAAATGTAGGGAAAACAAGTGTCTTTAGACAGATTCTTAGATTAAGCAAGTTCTAGTGGTATGCAGGCAAAAGTGCCAGCATACGTGCCAGAGAGTGCACACCAGTGAAGTCCTCACTGCCTGATGTTATAATGGAAGGGGACTCCCATTCTAAACAGTAAGTCCTCTCCTCCTCCTCCCTCCTCACCATCTTACATACGCCAACAGCAGTCATCAGGAAGGGTAAGTAATAACATGAACATACTTTTGTAGTGTAGATTTAAATGAATTAGGGATAAGATTTAATTTGAAGTGAAGTTTTTGGGTAGTTGGGAACGGATTAATTAATTTCCCATTATTTCATATGGGGAAATTAGCTTCGGTGTACGAGTTTTCGGATTACGAGCTGTCTCCTGGAACGGATTAAACTCTTAAACCAAGGTACCCCTGTATAAAGATTTAGGGGATATATTTAGGGTATACAGTGCTTTATACAAATAAAAAAACCATAAACTGGTTCCTAATCATCAAAACAAGCTAAAGAGACAAAGAAAATAGTTTGAAATCTGAAAAATTCAGCCCCAAAAAATTCAAAGCCCCAAGTTCTGTGAGTTGTGACTGATTTATTTGTTGACCAATTTCATTCTATCTTCACATAGTTAGGGACTGGTATGCACTCTCAAGGTTGTGAAGGTTACAACAAAATAATGTAATAAAAAAAGGAGAAAAACTAAAAACTTAAAAAAAAAAAAAACTTAATTTTGTTTTTAACATTGATGGAAGTTACAGATATTATCATTGGGTAATGTATTTATATGATTTATAAAAAATAGAGCATAATACCATGCTCATTATTATTTGTTATTATGTATTACTCAGCAATGCTATAAAAGGTACCAGCTGCATATCCACTTTGTGGACACTACTATTCTTCTTCTTTGTGCGTTGGACAGGTGCTTGCATCTCTTTATTTTTGCATTATCCATCAGTTCCAGTTCATAGGACCTGTTCTCCTTATCAACAAAATATTATTCTTTTTAAAAAATTTGTCTAAAATCAATTTCTGAAAATATTTTGATGGAAGTTTCATGACACTGAAGCCAATAAGTTGGAGATTTGTTTAATAATTTTAAGCAATTTTTACATAATTCAAATATTTTTCGCTTCCTTGCCCCTTTTGCTGAGCAGTTTAACCCTTAAACTGCGCAACGCGCCTGCAGGCCCACGTCTGGTTTGCGCAACGAGCCTCCGGGTATTTTTATTTTTCACGTAACATTCAAAACTGGCGCGTGGTGATGTGGGTATGGTATGGGTGGGTGGGGGCCCCAGTGATCGTCTGCCATCTTAAAAAAAAATCCCAGCATGCCCTGCGGCCGTGGGGAGCCTCAGTTTCACAGCAGCAACCATGTCTGACGCATCCTCTACGAGCTCCCGCTCCACGGTGACCCACGGTCATGGAAAACGACTCTCTGAGGAGGAAATATACGATATTTTGTATGATGACGGTGCTATGGATGATGACCTAGACTATGATCCAGAGAAAGACCTTACTCAAAGATCTGATACGAGTGAGGGAGAGACAGAATTGGAAGATTTGGCGAGCGTGTACAATACATGCGCCTCGCCCGGCCTGCCTCGCTGCCCTGGGTCAACACCATTATCATCACCACCACCATCATGTATGTCCCTAGACGCTAGTAGTTTATTCAGTGACAGTACATGTGACAAATCTTTCTCGGGCTTCAGTGACATTGGCTCCGATACGAGTAGTGTGGACGACCCGAGTACGAGCAGCGGTGGTGTTACCAGGCGGGGTTTTGCTGCCTCAGCAACACGCTGCGGCAGGCGGCAGCGTGTCTCACAGCATGTGGACAACAACGACAGTGGCCCCTCAACATCATTTATTCGTGGTAGGCCTACAGTACGTAAATCTGCCTCAGCGCCTAGCATACCCTCACGCAGCTCCAGCAGTAGCAGCAGACGACGTAGCCGTGTTCTTGGTGCTCGTGGTGGTGTTGCCCGTGTTGTTGGCGCCAACACCAAACCCCCTGGTGTACTTGTGTGGGAGGATTGTGCCACATTTGTCACTCAAATACCTACGTTTGATGATAGCGATGTTGGTGTTACACCATTATTCCCATATACCGGTGATGATATGGCAGACATGGAATATTTCCTGGCATATTTTGACAATGTATTCATGACGCATCTTGTGACTGAGACAAACAGGTTTGCTCACAGCCTCATAGACGACGGCATTTTACCTGCCTCACGCGATGGAAGGACACGACAATCGACGAAATGTACGTGTTTCTGGCACTCGCCATGATGATGAAGCACTCTGAGAAAGCTGTCATCCAGGATTATTGGAGCAAAGACAGCCTTGTTTCATCACCCGTGTTCAACCGGTACATGTCGCGTGATAGGTATCTCTTGATTCTCGGGTGCCTGCATTTCGAGAATAATGCAAATGAGGACAGACACGACAGACTGTGGAAAGTATGGAAGATGTTCAGTGACATGAGAGGGAAGTTCAGGGATTATTTTGTACCTGCACAGAATGTGGTTATTGACGAGTCGCTTGTACTGTTCAAGGGGCGACTAGCATTCAAGCAGTACATCCCATCAAAGCGGCACTAATTTGGACTGAAGTTTTTTGTGCTGTGTGACAGTGAGACTAGTATTATCTTGGACATGTTATATTCTGGTACAGATGTCGACACACCAGCTCAAGATGAACACTGGTTCTCTGGCAGTGTCGTAAATACCCTGATGGAACCGTTCCTGAACAAGGGGCATATACTGTTCACCAACAACTATTACACCAGCCCCTTGTTGACCAGTTACCTCCTTGCCCATAACACCGGCGTATGTGGCACTGTGAAGGCCCACAGGAAGGAAATGCCAGTGTTCGGTATAGGTATAGCCGTGGGCGAGTGCCAGCTGCGCAAGTGTGACAATATGCTGTCAGTGTGGTGGAAGGACAGACGCGAGGTGAATATGCTGACTATGATTCACACTGATGCCATGTTGGACAGTGGGAAAGTCCACTTTCAGACACGCAACACCGTGTATAAGCCAGACTGTCATAGACTATAACGTGAACATGCGCCTCGTCGATAAGTGTGACATGATGCTTGGTGGAGTGGAGTGCGTGCACAAGTCTGTGAAGTGGACGAAAAAGTTCTTCTTCCACCTCATGGATGTTGCAGTGCTCAACTGCTTCAATATGTACCTAGTAAAATCTGGCAGGAGACCGTCTATACGTACATTCAGTGCTGGTGTTGTGTCACAGCTGCTAGTAAAGTATGGCAAGGAGGGCTCTGTTGTACCACACGGGGTGCAAGCAACAGTGCCACACGCGGGGTGCAAGCAACAATGCCACACGCAGCTCCAGACAGATTGAGGGGTAATGAGAACCTCGGAGTACATATGCTCGAGTATATGCCAGGCACAGCATCACGGGAGAAAGGTAAACGTGCATGTATAGTATGCAGGAACACTGCCCGCAGAGAACAAAAACGAAGATGCATCAGCACCTGGTGCGTGGAGAGCAAGGTACCACTCTGCGCCATTGGCTGTTTTGTTTCATCACACACTCGCGGAGTACTGAGTGTGTTTATGGTGTGTGTATATAGTGTGTGATACTGTACAGTGTGTATATAAAGTGTAAATATAAATATATTAGGCATGATACATTGGAAATTGTGCAGGATAAGTGAACTTGTTTGTGATGCACGTAACAGTGTCTACGGACAGCACGGATGTTCTACTGGCATAATATTGTGTACGTGTTCATTATACATTGGATTGGCACGTAAAAACAATTAAATTGTATTGGGAACTGTGTGCAAAAAATGAACGAAAATATATTCACGGCAACTCTCGCGCCCTGCCCCGAGAGCCCTACTGGCCCCGGGAGCATACGCCACGGGCACATGGGGGAATGATGACATCACGCCCCAACTTCCGGACCCCATAGCAGCCAAAGTAAGTACAATTTTGATTTTTTTTTTTTACATACCCATACTGAGGGAAGCGTTTTTGACACTTTAAAAAAAATAAAAAGAATTTTTTCCAGAGAATTTATTTCCTGCGCACTGCAAGGGTGTCATATTTGGAGGCAACACAGTTAAGGGGTTAACCCTTGTGTTGCTCTGGGCTAATTAGCATTCGTCACCCACAGGCGCATACCAAAAAAAAAATTCTTTCTAACCTGTTAAGTCATGTTCCCTGACCACGAGAAAAATAAAAATAAATTAAATTGTACTTACCGATGACGTAATTGAGCCGACAATATGGGCAATGACGTCACACCCTGCATGAACGCTCATGCACGGTGCATCCCAGAGGCGTCACGCGCAGTCTTCAAGCAGCAACAGTTGCCATGAATTTATTTTCGCATCATTATTAAGTGTCTAGGCATATTTTATTACTAATATTAGTTACTAATTGTGTTGCATATAATGTTACATCATGGTCATTGTCAATAAATGTTGCATACATCAAGTATACAAATGTTTTCCATTACGCCAATATATTTTGTAATCACAATGTTCCTTATTATATTTACACACATGCATGCACTATGTACTGGTTTTTGCACTATTATTGCACATTTAGAAGTCTTGGAGAGAGTGGTAGTTGTTGAAGCAGTCGACAGCACACAATGGAACTGCACACGCTTCACACCATGTTTGCACCACTTTACGTTTCTGATCTCTCCTTTTTGTTGTTTTACAAACTAGGTATTCACGTTGGCCTATTGCACGCTTTCCAGCTGGTGGCAGATGTTCTAGTCTGTGTGCTTGAAAGGCCTCCATGTGAGTGACCCTGGGTGTAGCAGCATGCTGCAACACTGGGATCATGATGGGTCTTTGTATGCGAGGGACATCTTTGCCAAACTTTGCTAATAACTGTGTTGCAAGTGTAAAAGTAAACGCAAGGAAACTAAGTTTACATCCAGGTTTCATCAGATACATATTATAGCAGTTCGGCATGCTCATGTCAACAAGCTGGAAAAACACTTTTTTTGTACATTTCAATGTTTTCCGCACACTCGATAGTGCTAACCATCATGTCCGCTTTATCAATCAAATGCATGTTGATATTATAGTCAAGAACACAATCTGGCTTATATACTGGTTCTTTCGTTACACGGTTCACCTTGACACTGTTCACCATTGTACCATCATGAACGATTGTCAGCATGTTCACTTCTCTCATGTCTTTCCACCTAACCGAGAGTATTTGATCACATTTTCGTGGCTGGCACTCGCCAACTGCAAGTCTACCGTCAAACACTGGCATTTCCCTTCTTCGTGGCTTAACTGTGCCAACCAATCCGGTTCTATTTTCAATCAAGAACCTAGCTAGCAATGAACTTGTATAGTAGTTATCTGTGTATGTGGCCCTTGTTCATCCATGGTGCCATCAGTGACTTCACCACACTACCCGAGAAACTATGTTCGTCGTTACCAGGAATGTCTACATCGTTAGCTGAATACAGAATCGTGTGTAACATGTATCCTGTTTCAAAGTCACAAAGAACAAAGAATTTAAATCCAAATCTGTTTTGTTTGGAGGGAATATAATGCTTGAATGGAAACACGTCCTTTGAAAAGCACAAGGGATTTGTCGAATCACCAGCTTCTGTGCTGGTACGTAAAAATCTCTGAACTTTCCAATCACTTCATTCATATAGTGCCTCACTCGCCAAAGTCTATCATCCTCTGTCCGGTCCTCATTACTTGCAAAATGCAGACACCTGAGGAGTATCTGAAACCTGTCTCGGGACATGTATTTCCCGAAGAAAGGTGGTGGAATAGTCAGAATTAATACCCACAACCAGGACATACAAATTAACTACTCACAAATAATTATGATGTAGGGTAAAATCACAAGAATTTAATGTATCTATTAGAAAATAGTGAGGTCATGCTATGGAATCAAACTGGTGTCCCAGGGACTCAGGTTCCATCTAGTAACATCCCAGCAGAGGAAAAATCATATATGAAGATTGAGGATCCAATAATCTGTGATAGCGTGTTTAACAGTGCTTCATCAACATACATATTGCTAAAAACACATACATTTCACCTACAGTGGTAGTTATCCAACGTAGCAATCGTGAAAATTCTGTTATCTCTTTTCCAATGAGATGAGCCGCATGAAGGTTCGTTTGGTGTACAATATATTCTATGAGTGGCTCATCATAGAATGCTGTAAAATAATCAAATTCACACATATCCTCTCCATTATCAGGGAAAAGCTCTGTAATCCCAACGTCTTTATTGTCAAAGGAATTCAGGAATAAAACTGGCACCATCACTTCACACTAGTACACCTGGGGTCCTGCAAGACGCAACAGGGGCACAACGGCGAGGAAGCGATGCACACCATGGACCAGGAGCTAAAGCCCATCTACGCACAGTACGGCCACTACGTGCACGTGAGATGGAAGCACGTGAACATGAGGCCATTGGTGCCTCATGTTGTTCCATGTGGTGGCGCTTGGCTGGGCGAGACACTGCTGATGCGACAAATTCTCGCCCAGTAACACCACTGGTACTGGCACCAGGCTTGGTAACACTGTGCTCTGATTCCACTTTACTAAAACCAGAAAAAGTCGCCTTCCTCTGACTTGTCACCCAAAATGTCCTCAGACTCTAAATAAGCACAGGAACTGTGTGGTCGTGGGTGAATTGGAATTGACACTGGGCAAGGTGGCATTGGTGAGCGTATAGGCCTCGCCATGGGAGGCGTCTGTATCTCATTTTCACTGTCGGTGCTATCATCATTGGTCAATTGTGTGTAGTCTAGTCAGTCATCAAAATCACTTCCCTCGCCATCAGAAAATAATTCACTAGATATTACTCTTGGGTGAGTGATTACGTGGTGCGCGCCCGGGAAGCGTTCAGCCGTGCGCTCGACATGGTGGCTGCTGGGTAACTGATGCCTCCCACGCGATGGTAGCATGAGCTGGATTTTTTTTTACAAAATGACAGCTGTTTACTATAGCCCCTGGGCAGCGTATGAGGGGCCCCCTCTATCCCGCGGGCCATTCAAATCTTGCGCGGTACTCCAATACATCATATGCTGTGGAGCACAAGTTATTGCAAGTTACTAAACCCATCATATGATGTGTTGCGCACTTAAAGGGTTAAGGGTTAAAGACAATACTGCACATTTACCCATGACATGTGTGAATTTTCCTTTAAGAATTAAAATTTCACAAGGCAAATTATTTCTTGTATTAGGAAACTGCTGATGTTGTGTTCGTGGTCGATGAGCGAAGGATTCAGGCCCATCGTGCAGTCCTTAAAATTAGATGTCAGTACTTCCGAAACATGTTTCAAGAGCACTGGAAGGAAAATAATTTAGAGTAAGTATAATCAAATATACAGTATTAAGTCAGAAGGATATCTTCTAGTTTTATTTAACCCCTTAACCCCTTGTGTCAATCAAGAATATCATATATTATCGAAAAGATGTCCCTTCAGTTGCTCCTAATAGAAAATCAGATCAAAGGCACCAGGGAGGGTAGTGGTGGTTTCACATATTGGTTTTGAAATATAATTTATTCTTAGATTAACAACAAAAACAGTATAGGTGAAGCAAATACTGTAGTTCCAAGAAAATACTTAAAAGTTTCATTATAAAATGATGCACATTTCTGGGGGGAGCCCCTACGGCTCCCTGGAGCTTACTAGGCTGATATGCTAATGTCAGACTTTGGCATCAGTCATGTGTATGGAGTTCTTTTGGGCCTACCGGGAACCATGAGCCAGAACCTGGCCCCCTCTAGAGAGGCAAGGGGAGCAATGGCCTATAGAAACCCCTGTGTGATTGGAAGCATTCTATGTCTGCCATCAACCGGATTAGGCACCCAGAAAGGTAAGCGTCCCAAAAACAAAGTCCTATTTTGGTGAAAATTGCAACCAAAAGCGGAATGAGTGGATAGAACTCCCCAAACAAAAACGAGCAAACTAGTATGACGTCACCCGTTGTCGCGCCGCTCCCCCCTCCCCAGGAGGGTAAAGGGGTAGCCCCAAACTCACCACACCAGTGATCCACACCCTAGTTCTTGAGGCTGATGTTATCGGCTTGGTTGTGTGCTCTGGCTCCAGTCTTTTTGCGGCGCTGTGCCTTGTGTGTGACGGCTGTACTCCCAGGGTGCGAGAACCAGGAGTTATTTTTCAGTACTCGGGCTGCATTCGCCTAGGGTTCCCTTCCCTAGTTGCCTTGTAAGTACTGCCCATGGAGCTTGGGGTTACCTTCCACAAGTTCCTCGGGGTTTGCCTCTGTGGGTCCGTTTAACTGCTCGGTTTTTCGGCTGCCTTTTAGGATTAAGGGGCCTCGTAGCCTGGTGGATAGCGCGCAGGACTCGTAATTCTGTGGCGCGGGTTCGATTCCCGCACGAGGCAGAAACAAATGGGCAAAAGTTTCTTTCACCCTGAATGCCCCTGTTACCTAGCAGTAAATAGGTACCTGGGAGTTAGTCAGCTGTCACGGGCTGCTTCCTGGGGGTGGAGGCCTGGTCGAGGACCGGGCCGCGGGGACACTAAAAAAGCCCCGAAATCATCTCAAGATAACTCAAGATAGGTACTTGGATGTTTTTTCTCCCTAGTTTACCTTAGGGTAAGAGGCAGTTTTTGCACTGGTAAGGGGCGCAGGGTGCTGCGCAGCTTGTTGTCACCTACCACAGCAGCCGGCTCTGTTCCTTGGGGTACGTGGGAGGTTCTGCCCTACTAGCCACTGGTGTTTGGCCTCACCCTGATACTTAGTGGTGCCCTCTGCTTGGTCCCCGTGAGTATACACATCCCTGGGGTTCAGCTTTAGACAATTTGTTTGGTAGTTTTGGGCGCCGGTTAGCAGTACCCTACCTGGGTTTACCTGAGCGCAAGTCCTCTTCAAATAAACGCTCAGGAACCTGGGAATCTCCTACAGGACGCGTGGGTCCCATGGATGTGACCCTGAGATCCCCCCTTCGCTTCATGCGAGTTTGAGGGTTGTTCGGTCCGCTTGTCTCAGGGCGACCCTCACTGTTTTTGCCTCAGTCACACAGCCTGTTGGGTCGGTGACACTTTCGACCCCAAGTCCTGTGAGTATTGCTGCTTGCTGGTGACTGAATTTACCCAATCTGTGGATAATCATCTTCAGGTACAGGCTGCGCAGGCGTTGCATTCTAGGTTTCATTTGTTGCAATGCGCTCGGTTGGTTGCTCACCCGGATGCCCTGCGGCTGCCCCGTTTTGCTTATAGGGACCCGGACTCGTGGGTGGGGGGACGCTTCGACCCTGGTTCAGTCTGCACCTCCTAGTCCTTCCCCTTCTATTCGTTCTGCTTCCCCTCCCCTGCTTCCGGCCCTGAAACATCTGAGGGTTTCGGAGTCGGGGCAGGGGTTAGTTGGTCTTGAGACTCGGGCAGCCTCGGGGGATGCCCCTTCCGGTATGGCGATGGAGGCTTTCGAGTCTCCTCCCCTGGCCGAAGCCACTGGGCCTCATTCTATCCGGCTTCTACAGCTGCGCTGGCCTTGTCTGGTGGGGTCGGTGCTTGGGGGAGGACTCGGCCCTGGGTCCTATGGAGGAGGACCCTGGGGCTGGGGGGAGGGGCTTACTGTTACAAGAAGTGGGGTTTTCTCTTTCCCCTCTGCGTACGAGTTGGACTTGGTGTCTGCCACTTTGCTGGTTCGATTCCGTGTTCCCTGGGTGCTTTGGTTCCGTCTTTCCGGAGGTTTTCGGCTTATCGCATCCAACCTGCTGCGGTGTAGGCGGCCCTTGCGGCAAACCTCCTGCGTGACCTGGATTATGCCTCGGCAATGGATCCCTCGGCTTTCAGGTTTGGGACTTTGTTCCTCTTCTGACTCTGTTACGAGGTTCCGGAGTCCTCCTGGCTGGCGGACTGTCCTGTCTTTGCTTTGGAGGCTTGGCTCTCCTGCAGTTCCCGCATGCTTGAGTGGCGGGAGGCTTCAGGTTTTCCTGGGGGCGACCTTGAGCACCTCAATGAGTGCTTGTTTGCTCCTGCCCTTTTCCGGGATGTTGGTGTCGTTCAGCTCCATGTGCAGGTTCCCTCCCTTTCAGCGGCGCAGGTGGCAAAGGACTTGTGTGCTCAGGGCCTCTTGGTTGCAGCCTTGTGCTTCTTTTCCCTCCTGGAGCTGTCTTCCGACTGGCTCACGGAGGATGTGGGGGTGCTTGAGGCTGTTCCTGGGGTCTGGCGCCTTGGCCTCGGCGGCTCGCTGGTCGGCTGCCTTGCTGAAGCTTTTCGTGCCAGTCTTGCGGGATGCAGTTGCTCTGTTTTATGCTTCCCGGCTCGCGTGTCAGCAGACGGTGCTTGCCTTCTCTGTGGAATCCACTTAGGCCTTGGCTCTTAGGATGTCTAGCCCTTTTTGTCCTACCTTGTTTGAGGCTTCCGCCATTGCGCAGTATATTCAGGCTGCTTCGGCTTCTTGCTGTCCTATGTCGAACTTGCTGGTTCTATAGGGGTTCCGTGGTAGACCTTCCCGGAAGGGTCGTGCCAAGGCTAGGGGTTCCTCTCGTCGTGGTAGGCCACTGGTGTCGGGTTTGGGTTCGGTTACCCTTTCGGACCCGCCTTCGTCTGGTCAGCGCGGTGTTTGCTCTGTGCGAGGTTCTGGGTCTTGTAAGGGGCTCCGACCCTTTCGCAGTTCGCCCCATTGACGGGGAGATGGGGGGGTTGGCTTGCGCTGTTCGCTCATGCCTGGTCCCACGATTTGTGGGCGTTTCGGGTCATTTCGTGTGGCCTCCAGTGGATGGCCCCCTTCCCCTGCGGGGGGTTCGGGGCTGGCAGGGTAGGCTTCCTTCCCTTGTGCTCTGTCAGTTCGTCTTGGAGTGGGTTCGCTTGGGCATAGTCGAAACGACGACGTCCCTCAGATGGGTTTTCCGTGTTTCGGGACTGCGTGGACCTGCGGTTCATTCTGGACTTGTCCCATCTGAACCCCTGGGTTCATTGCCTCTCCTTTCGGATGACCACGCTGTCCCAGGTTTGGCTCCTGTTGGAGCCGGGCGCTTGGATGGTGTTCCTAGACCTCCGGGATGCTTATTGGCACATCCCGATTCATCCAGGGTTCAGGGACTGGCTTGGTTTTGTTGTGGGGCTTCGTGCTTACCGCTTTTGTTGTCTCCCGTACGGTTTGACCCAGTCGATTCTGGATGCTTGACCCAGTCGATGGCAGACATAGAATGCTTCCAACCACATGGGGGTTTCTATAGGCCATTGCTCCTCTTGCGCCTCTGAGGGTGCCAGGTTCTGGCCGTGGTCCCCGGTAGGCCCTAAGAACTCCATACACATGACTGATGCCAAAGTCTGACATTAGCATATCAGCCTAGTAGCTCTGGGGAGCCTCCAGGACTCGCCCAGAAAATGGCGTTTCATTACATTCAATGCTGGTTTTTTGGTGGGAGCCCCATCGGCTCCCCAGAGCTGTCCCAGGCTGATATGCTAATGTCAGACTTTGGCATCAGTCATGTGTATGGAGTTCTTAGGGCCTACCGGGGACCACGGCCAGAACCTGGCCCCCTCAGAGGCTCAAGGGGAGCAATGGCCTATAGAAACCCCCGTGTGGTTGGAAGCATTCTATGTCTGCCATCGACTGGGTCAAGCATCCAGAATGGTAAGCATCCCAAAACAAAACCCATTCTGGTTAAAATTGCTACCAAAAGCTGAACTAGTGGATAGAACTCCCCAACAGAAAAGAAGCAAACTAGTATGACGTCACACATTACCGCGCCGCTTTCTGCGCAGCTTCCCCCTCCCCAGGAGGAGACAGGAGGAGCCCCAAACCTCTCACGCCAGCTATCCACCCATCAGTTATTCAGCTGATGCTAGAAGCACCGGTCGTGTGCTCCGGCTCCGTTGGTTGTTTCAGTACTGTACCTAGTGTGTGGTGTCTTCTAGGTGGTGCGTGAGCCAGGTGTGAGTCTTCAGTACTCGGGCTGCATGCACCTAGGGTTTCCTTTCCTAGGTGCCCTGTAAGTACTGCCCTTGGAGCTTGGGGCCACCTTCCACAAGTTCCTCGAGACCTGCCTCTGCTGGTCCGTTCTACCGCTTGGTTTTTCGGCCGCCCTTTGGGCTCTTGGGTGTTCTGTTCTTCCTTGTTACCTTTGGGTAAGAGGCAGTTTTGCACTAGTAGGGGTGCAGGGTGCTTCGCAGCTTCGTTTTCCTGACATAGCGGCCGGCTCTGTTCCTTGGGGTGCGAGGTCCTCTTGCAGGGTTTTGTTTTTCTTTTTGTTTTTGACTTGTTGGGGGTTCTGCCCTATATTTGCCACTGGTGTTTGTTTCTTACACGATATTCCTCGGTGGTGCCCCCTGCTAGGTCCCCGTGAGTGTACATGTCCCTGGGGTTTAGTTATAGAAGTTCGCTTGGTAGTTTTGGGAGCCGGTTAGCTGCACCCTGCCTGGGACTAGCTGAGCACGAGTCCTCGTTGAGTACACGCTCAGGACCCTGGAAATCCCCTGGAGGCGTGTGTGTCCAATGGATGTGGCCCCGGAGTCTCTCTCACTTCATGTGAGTTTAAGGGTTGCTCAGTCCCCTTGTTTCAGGGTGATTCTCACTGTCATTGTCTCCGTCTGCTGCCTGTGGTGTCGGTGACACCTTCGGCCCGGAGTCCTGCAAGTTTTGTTGCTTGTTGGTGACTGTTACAGGGAGGATGGGCATTGCACATTGCGTATTGGGGTGCAACGCACTAGGTTGTTTGCTCCCCAGAAGCCTCGACACTGCCTCGTTTGGTTGTTCTTTTTCCCCTGTAGGGGTCTGGTCTGGTCCCCCCTTCCTTTTCCTCCCTGCATCCGGGTCCTTACGGTCTGAGGGTTCACGGTTGGGGCGGGGCTTTGTTGGTCTTGAGACTCGGGCAGTCTCGGGGAGTTCCTCTTCCGGGGTGACGACGGGGGCATTCGAGCCTGTTCCTCCAGCCATGTTGTATGAGTCTGCCAGTGGGCTCCCTTCCTTAGTGCTTTTTGCGGCTGCCCTGGTTTTTTCTTGTGAGGCTGGGGCTTTGGGGGGACGGCTCGGCCCCGGAGTCTGCCGTGTGGGTTCCCGAGGCTGGGGAAGGGCTGCCTTGGGGGCCTCGGGCCCAGTTCATCTCCGCCGGGGTTGTTCTCCCTCTGCGCGGGGCTTGTGATTCAGTGGAGTGGGGTTCTTCCTCCCCCCCCCTTTCCTTGCGAGTTGTCGAGTTGTTGGGCATCGGCCCCTCCCTGGGCTTGTTTCCTTGTCCCTCGAGTCCGTGGGTTCTGTCGTGTTGGTGGGTGCTCTTTTACGTTTATTCACCCCCTCTTTCTTCAGACAGGACTTCCCCGTCATGTTCCTCTTTTCGTGGGGTTCTGCATGACATTTGGTCTCGGGTGCGGCTGTATTTTTGTGCTTTCGTGATTTGCGCTTGATTCTGTGGTTCTCATAGGTTCGGGAAGGTTTTTCGCTACTTCACGTATTATTGGAACATCTGTCGTCTTTCGATGGGGTTTCCCTCCACTCCTTTCTAGGGCTTGTTGGTCCTTTTTGGGGCGTCTTCTTGGTTTTCGGCCCAGTCTCGGTCTTTTATTTTTGTATATTTTCTCTATGCTCGGTCTCTGCCCTGTTCATTTTCTTTCCATACTCCTTGTCCGGGATGCCGGTTTGGTAGCCCAATTGTGTTGCCGATTAGGTTCCTTGTCTTCGTTACGTACACCGGCTTTGTATGTCGCTGCTTTTTGTTTTTGGCTCCTGTTCCTGTTCGCTGGGCTGTTTGTGCTCCTGCGCGAATCCCTCGGGGTCACGAACTGTTTGGGCTACTTTTTTTGTAATGTAGTCCTAGTTGGCGCCTTCCTCCCGGGCGGGTTGTGCACGTGCGTCGTGGGAATTTTTCGTCTGGGTGGTGTGCACAAGTGCTGGTGTTGTCCGTCCTTTTCTCTCGGGTGCTTCGCCTCTAGCTTTTCTCCATTTTCCAGTCCGTGCCCTGTGGCTACTAGGGTGTTCTGGCTTGCAGCTATGGGGAGGGTGCTGGGGTTTTCCCCGTGTTATGGGTGTGGAGCACCACCTTCACCTCTTCCCTCTCTTCTGTATGTGAGATTCTGGCATTCCTCCTCTGGCGGTGCTCCCGGAATCTTCTTGGCTACGTTGTGTCGTGACACGTTCGTGCCTACGTTCTGCAGGTGAGTTTATGCTGTCTGGCGTCTTTTCGGCCAGCATGGGTTCTTGGTCTTTGGGGGAGCGAATGTGAGAATGGCAGAACACTAGTGCCTGGAGGGGAGCCTCTTGGCCCTTGTGGGGCAGCTCTTCATTGTACCCTTCCAGTCCCACTCGTATGCATGTCCAACCCATGCTTGAGTCAGTCCCGAGGCTCCACCTCCACCAGGTTACATAGTACAATGGTGGTGGTGACTGTTATGGGGTACGTGTTCCCGTGTCGGGATGTTATGAGATGACATTTTGGTGCAGTTTGTTGCTGAGGATGCGTGTTGGGGTGGGTTGTGGCGTTTTGTTTGGGCCTTGCGTGTTTTCCTCCTGGGGGGCCTTCATAAAGTTCTTTTTTGTTTTTCACTTTTGCCCTGTGGGGCAAGTTTCTTGGGCAACAATGTTGTATTTTCTTACGTGCTGCTGTGGTGGAGTGTCCACTAATCCTGTCTGTGGGCATACCGCCATGGTGGCATGTTCAACACTCCCCATTGGGAGGGAAACTCGCTGGGTTGTTAATCCGGTCACTTGTACCCAGATGCAGCTGGGTCTTGCTTCGCTGTCTCCAGTGACCAGCTCCTCACACAGGGAGATTAATGTCCATCAACCTTTGGAATCTTCCCTCGGTTATCTTTGTTACCATGATCTTCTCTGGGTCACTCATGCCTTGCCTGCCTTGCAGTACCAAGCTTAGCCCTTCCAGGTACGTTGGGTTCTCTCTACTCCCCTAGTTGTCTTCACCTAGTTGTGCTTGCTGGGGTTGGGTTTTGGCTCTTTAGTCCTGCCCCTATCACTGCCCTGCCATTTACGGGGCCTCTGTGGTTGTTGTGCTTCCCTCATTGTGTTTGCGAGGGTTGCGCTGTGGATTTTTGGTATCTTCTGTCATTCAGTTTGGGTCCAGCTTCCTGAGCCTACTGGGCTCTGTTGTATCTACGCTTGACTCTGTGTGGGGTCTGCCTCCGCCACATCCCTTCCTTTTGCATTCCAATTGTCTCCTACTCTGATGCTGGAATCCTTCTGTCATTTCCTTTGCTCCTTGGGCATCCGTTCCGCCTGTGTCCCCTGGTATGTGTGCCCCTTGTGTTTCTTGGTCTGTCTTTGTCTACCCTCTCATTTCCCTGTGGGTCTTGCTTGGGGTGTTATTATCCCCTCTGATTCTTCTGTGTCCCGCTGTCGTGCGGTTTCCTTCCTGTTGTCTCCTCTTCGCTCATGCCCCTCGGTTGAGGTGCTGGTCTCGTGGCGCCCCTTGCGTCTTTTTTCGGTTTGGTCTTGTGTTGGGGCCTGACCAACGACTGTGTATTGTTGGCGTGCCTTTCGTTGTTGTTTTTTCTGTATGGCAGAGGTTCCATCTCCTCCCTTGCCGGTTCGAATTTCTGACTGCCTGTTCGGTGGTCGCACCCGAGATCTTCCCATGGTTCTGCCTCTTATGCGGCTCGTTAGGTCCCTGACAGGGCTGGTTCAGCTCTGTCTGGACTCCCGCCTTCTGTTGGTGGTCATGTAACGGGGGGGGGGGGGGGGGGGGGAAATAACTCTATCTTGTGCATTATTCCACCCCCCAGTTAACTAACGAGGCCGGGGGAAACAGCTCTCTCTAGTCCGTTATCCCGTCCTCAGTTAGCTAACTATTCTAGAGCACTCCCAGAGTTCCTAAGGCAGCCTCTCTTCTTCAACACCTTGTAACCTAGGTATTCGACTACCTAGATGCTAAGACCACAAGGCGCCGTAACTGGATCAGCTACCCGAAACTCTAGAGAGAACTCTAGAATACAGAATCATTGCCACAAACGTATAAGAGAAAACGAAAGGAAAGGAATGAATAGTGAAGTAATTAGTGAGGGTTTGGGGTGAGAGAGGAGAGAGGTGGGAGGAGCGAGGAGGGTCATTAGTTGAAAGTGAGAGTTTAGAGAGGGGTGGAGGGAGAGGAATAGATAGGTAGAAGTAGAAGAGTAGATAGTAGAAGTAGAAGAGTAGCTAGTAGAAGACGAAATGCTGCCACCATCCATTCTAGACCATTACATAAAAGACAAGGAATGGAACTTGTCTGTATCACAATATTCTCAAAAGATGTTGTTATCATGTATCAACTCTAAACATAGGGGACACAGTTAAAGGCCATTTAAATAATAAATTCAATTATATTTCACATACCAAGTATCATAACTTAAGCAATCCAATTAAAAGGTTAAAGATTAATATTCAAAGTGAGTCATCCTCCAAGAATCTGAGAACACTACAACTGACTGCCCCTGATCATCACACAACACTTGTAAAACACGACCAAGTCACCTTATTGCTCAACTCACCAAGTGTCTCTACCTATAGCTGGATAGAGGGGGGGGGGTCTGTAGCTTGACAGAGACTGTCTCGCCCGGCCGGCCGACAGCCTCCCTGCTAGGGACGTCTTCTCTGCTCTTCTGGCTCGTCTGCTGTTCTTCCCTTAATGCTCTCGAATCGATAGTTCTCCGAGTATTTATTGGGGAACCTAGTAGCTAACTCCGCCCACAAGTAGATAGCCTCCAGCACTCTACCAAGCCACTCCTTAAACGTCGGCAAGTTTGAAGGCTACCAGGCTCCAATTATAAGATTAGTAGAAGTAAGGTGAAATTCGCATGATCTGATCTCAGGTCACTTGGGGTCATTAACGCTTTGAGGTGTGAGATCTCAGGCTGACAACCTGGCGCCTTTCCAAATCCCTGTCTGTGACTCATGTACTATATATATTTTAAATAACCTAAACCAAACACTTTTACAGTGTTACAGTCAGGTGGCTTTTTTGATGGTGTCCCACTTGTGTGCTTCTTCTTGGCGGCAGTGTGGGTTATTTTGGCGGTCCTTCCTTTCTCTTTCTGTCCCTTCTTAGATAGCTGTGTTTTGTTGGTGTGGTCTTGTCCTCCTCTTACGGAGGTTCGGGACCGTCATTTTGCCGCATGCTATCGCCTCATTTCGTGTGGCGCTGGCGGAGCCGCTTCCACTTGCGTTCAGTCTTGATGTTACTTCTGCGCCGTTCCGCAAGCTGTCTAGTGCGTTGGTTCATCTCCGCCCTGCTCATGCTCCCCCTGAGCCATCCTGGTCATTGGACAGAGTGCTCTTTTTCTTCTCCTCGGTTTGTTGTGGCCCCTTCGTTCTGGATTGTTTCTGCAGGCTTATTCCTTTTGGTTTTGGCTTGTGGGTGTCCGGTCGGGGAGCTTCATGCTCTTCTCTGGCCCAAGGGGTTTGTGTTTTGTGAGGGAGGTGGCTGTGGCTTTCGGGAGGGGCCCTTGCATTTTTTTATGTTTGGTTGGTCGGGCCGGGGGTGCGTCATGTTTTGTCCGATTGCAGCCCTTCTCCATCTTAGCGCACCTCGGTTTCTGTGTCTGGGGACACGCTTTAGGTTGCTTCATTTCCCTTCTGGTTGTTTGTTGTCTCGTGGACATTTCTGGGCTGCCTCGGGCCTGTGTCGCTTTGGGTTGGCGGTTGCAGCTAGTCGTCTCGCTTTGCGTTGAGGTGTGCGTGGTGACCGCCTCTCGGATCCGTCCCTTATACCTTCCTCTGTGGGTAGTTAGCTCCTGGGAGCCGACGGGGCTCCCCCCAGAAAACCAGCAAATGTTGAATGTAATGAAACACCATTTTCTGGGTGTGACCCGGAGGCTCCCCGGCAACCCTCCCTCCCTCCGGTCGGCGGTTTTTCGCGTGTTTTGACATCCAGCCTCAGAACTGATGGGTGGATAGCCAGCGTGAGAGGTCTGTGGCTCCCCCTTCCCCTTCCCGGGGAGGGGGGAGCTGCGCAGACAGCGGCACGGTGACGTGTGACGTCATACTAGTTTGCTTGTTTTCTGTTGGGGAGTTCTATCCACTGGTTCAGCCTTTGGTAGCAATTTTAACCAGAATGGGTTTGTTTTGGGACGCTTACCTTTCTGGATGCTTGACACGGACGATGGCAGACAGAATGCTTCCAACCACACAGGAGTTTTTATAGGCCATTGCTTCCCTTGCCTCTCTGAGGGGGCCCGGTTCTGGCCGTGGTCCCGGTAGGCCTAAGAACTCCATACACATGACTGATGCCAAAGTCTGACATTAGTATATCAGCCTGGGACAGCTCTGGGGAGCCTCCGGGTCTCTCCCAGAAAATGGCGTTTCATTACATTCAATGCTGGTTTTTTTGTTTACATAATTTTTTGTTTTATTGATACTTCTGCAATATATAAGAATATGAAAAGCATTGAAATGTTCCTCTTTAACTATGTTGATATCTAGTAAATTTATTGTATAACAGCTATATGAATTTCTTTTGTTCACAGAGAGGTTGAAGTAAAGGATTACTCATATGTTGTGTTTCGGGCATTTCTGCAATACATATACACTGATACTGTTATTGTTTCTCCAGAAGACGCTATAGGTGAGTTGAATATACAGTACAGAATTTCTTACATTAGAAAGTTAATACTGTATTAACTATTTTGTTTTCCCATAAACTAACTCGTCTTCCAAAGTGATAGCAAATTTAGTGACTGTTGCATGTAAATAAGTCCATATTTTTTATGACTGAAATTTACTCCAAGAACAAAACACACTATAAATAAGACAGCAATATCCTAATATGCCTAGGTCTAATGTACCATACCCTTCTTGAGGTTATCTTGAGATGATTTCCGGGCTTTAGTGTCCCCGCGGCCCGGTCCTCGACCAGGCCTCCACCCCCAGGAAGCAGCCCGTGACAGCTGACTAACACCCAGGTACCTATTTTACTGCTAGGTAACAGGGGCATAGGGTGAAAGAAACTCTGCCCATTGTTTCTCGCCGGCACCCGGGATCGAACCCGGGACCACAGGATCACAAATCCAGTGTGCTGTCCGCTCGGCCGACTGGCTCCCATACCTACCCTGGCCTAAGGTAGTGCATATGTAAATTGTTAGGTCTGGGATTCATTTGATTAGGCCTGGATTGGTTTCAGAAAAACCATTTTAACACTGCATCCTCATTAATTCCGTGTACATTGCTCCTCGTGCCTCTCTTGAGGGGGCCAGGTTCTGGTTCGAGGTCCCAAGTAGGTAAGAACTCCATGCATATTGACTGATGCCAGAAAGTTATACATATTCATTCAGCTTGGATAGCTCTGGGAAGCCTCTGGGACTCTCACAGAAAATGGCATGTCATTACATTCAACGCTGGTTTTTTCTCCATTTTTGTCTTTGTTGCTGATTGCAGAGACTGTGGTCACGCAGTTTCTATACAGGTTGTCTAGTTGTTGTCCTATGTGGGATTTGTTGGTTCTTGTTGACTTGTTGGTGGCCATTCTTGCGCTTCTCGGATGGGTCGTGGTCATGTCAGGGCTTGGGGTTCCTCTGGTCGTGGTGGGCCAGTGATACCAACTTCTGACCCGACGTTATTTTGAGATGATTTTTGGCTTAGCGCCCCTGCGGCCTGGTCCTCAACCAGACCTCCTTTTTGTTACACATCCCCAGGAACCAGCTCGTAGCAGCTGTTGTAACTCCCAGGTACCTATTTACTGCTAGGTAACTGGCATCAGGGTGAAAGAAACATTTTGCCCACTTGTCTCCGCCTACATCGGGGATCGAACCCGGAACCTCAGGACAACAAATCCAAGGCGTTGTCCACTCAGCTGTCAGGCGCCTTTCGGAGCTGTCAGGCACCCACGTTGGCTTCGGAGCTGGCGTCATCTGATTGGCATGGTGATTGCTCTGTTCATCGGCTGGCTTCTCATAAAGGGCGTCGGCCCTTTTGCAGTTTGCCTTTGTTGATGGGGCGATGGCGGGGAGACGTGCTGTTTGTTCACACTTGGTCCCACGATTTGTGGGCATTTTGGGTCGTATCCACCAGCCTGTGGTGGCTTTTGGTGGCTCCTCTTCCTTCGGAGAGTTCGGGACTCGTGGGGCAGGCTTCTTCCCTTGCGTTCCGTTGAGTCATCTCAGAGTGAGTGTGCTTGGGTGTGGTCGAAACGACCCCATCCCTCAGGTGGGTTTCCCACCTGTTTCCAGTGCCAAAACGGGACTGTGTGGATCTGTGGTTCATTCTGGACTTGCCCGTCAGAACCCCTGGATTCCTTGCCCCTCCTTTCTGATGACCATTCTATCTCAGGTCCGGCTTCTTTTGGAGCCGGGTGCCTGGATGGTGTCACTGGACCTCAGGAACATGCATTGGCACATTCCTATTCATCCAGGGTTCAGGGACTGGTTATGTTTCATGATGTGCCTCAGGCTTACCACTTTCATTACCTTCCCTTTAGCTTGAATATAGCACCTTACGTATTAATACATCTTACCCAGGGCGTGGTGACCCATCTGCACCTGCTGGAGGTTTGGGTTCTGGCCTACCTCGACGACTGGTTAATGTGGACTCTCAGCCAGTCAGCTTGTCTGCTCGCCAATGGTGTGGTCTTTCCCAGCTTGCCAGGTTCGGGTTCCTGGTGAACTGGAGGAAGTACCATCTGGTTCAGTCCCAGGTTCAGACCTGGCTGGGTCTCGTGTAGGACTCTCAGATCTTTTCCGTGTCTCTCCCTCGGGAGTCGTTGCTGCGGCTGCAACATTGACCGGACGAAACCCAACCTGCTGGGTCGGGTCTGGCTTCGGCGTCTGTTATGGTTCCTATAGGGTCTTCTCTTCCACCTCTCTCCCAATTGCTGGGTTCCGCCTCCAGGGGGGGCCCCTTGCATTGGTTGCTGCATCACTGGCTTCCTCTTCTAGTTTTTCGGGGTTCCATGCCTTGGCGCCTACCTGAGCCCACGCTCGATATGTTCACAGATGCCTCATCTCTTAGCTGGGGCTTTGTGACCAGTGTTCATCAGGCCAGCCAGGGGTGGTGGGGTCCTTGGTTGGGTCACTTGAAGTTCAGCGATCTGGCGCCATTCGGTCTGTTCTCTGGTGGTTCTTTGTCTGAACCGTGCGGGTTCTCTTCGGTCCTTGGCTCTTTGGGGCTGGTCTCTTCGAGTGGCTCGTCTGCTGGATTCTCGGGGTTTGGCTCTCCGTGCAGTTCATATCCGGGGAAGTGTCCAATGTCCTGGTGGACGGCCTGTCTTGATTCATTCCCCTGTCCACAGAATGGAAGGTTGACACAGACTCTTTTGGTTGGTTCTGCTGGACGTACAGACACCCAGAGGTGGACCTATTCATGTCGGCGTGGTCTCGGTGTGTCTCGATATATGTGGCGCCCTTTCCTGACTGTGAAGCCGTCGCGGTGGACGCCTTTCGGCAGGACTGGTCGAGGTGGGGTTACCTGTACCTCTTCCTTTCGGTCCAGCTGTTGCTTCAGATCCTGGCTTGTTTGGAGACTTACCAGGGGAGAGTCATCTTGTTGGCCCCTTGGTGGCCGGCCCAGTCTTACTTTCAGCCGCTGCTTGCTCGGTGTCCGAACCCACGATGTTTTCTGCAGCTCCACCTCTTTCAGCAGATCGGTCTGGTCAGTTACCTAGTTGGTTAAGTCTTCTCTTCTGCTGTTCGCGTCTGGTCTTCTTGATGCAGGCCTATCGCCATTTGTATGGTGATCAGGTGGCTTTGTTAATAGTGTCCCACCTGTGAGCTTCGTCTCAGCGATAGTATGAAGTTTCCTGGTGTCTTTCTGCCATTTTCTCTCTACATAGGTTGTCTTCTGTTTCTGATTGGGTTGTCTTGGCCTTTCTTTCTTTCTTGGCTTTTTCAGGACCATCATTTAAAGCCAAATACTGTCGCCTCGTATCATGCAGTACTGGCGGAGCCGCTTCTGCTTGCTTTCAGGGTGGATATCACTTCAGCCACGTTTCGTAAACTTTCTTGTGCCTTGTTTCACCTCCGGCCTGGTCATGCACTGCCTGAGCCATCCTGGCACTTGGACAGTGTGTTCTTCTATCTCACTTCTTCCTGGTGGGGCCTTCGGTTCAAGATTGTTTTTCCAAGGCTCTCTTTCTGTTGGTATTGGCCTCTAGGGGTCTGGTGGGCGAGCTTCATGCTCTCCTCAGGCGCAGGGGTTTTTGGTCTTTCGATCTTGGTAGTCGATTTGTTCGGCTGCAGCCTTCTCCTTTTCTGCTGAAGAACAAGATAGCCACTTTCTGGAGGAGTCATTGGGTCATTGATGCTTCGTTGGTCAGGCCAGTGGTGTATCATGGGTTGTGTCCGCCGTTACTTGTGCACCTCAGCTTCTATGGCCAGGAAAGCGCTTTGGGTTGATCCAGTTTCCCCTCGTTCCCTGTTCCAGATCTCGGGTATCCCAGGTTGTCTGCAGGGTCGTTAAGTCTAGCTAGCCTGCAGTCTACCCTCATGCCCACAACATTCATAAGTTTGCTGCTTTGACTGGCGTCTTAAGCAATATGTCCTGGGCTGACATTTGGGTGCGGGGATTTTGAAGGTCGAAACAGGTCCTGGCCGCTCGTTATCTCGTAAACGTTCCTGGTCCTAATCGTTCATGTGTGACTTTGGGTCGCAGGTTGCAGCCAGTTGTCTCGACTTGAAGTTGAGGAGCAAGTTGCGGCTACCTCCTGGGTAAGTCCCTCTTTCCTTTATCTTTGGTTAGGTAGCTCCAAGAAGCCAAAGGGGTTCCCCCTCATCCAGCGTTGAATGTAATGAAACGCCATTTTCTGGGTGAGCCCCGATGGCTCCCTGGCACCCTCCCTCCCTCCAAGGACTTGACTTGAAGTCCCTGGAGGGTTTTTCGCGTGGATTATGATGCTCAGCCTCCGAACTGGAGTTGCAGGGTAGCCGGCACAGGGGGTCCGGGGCTCCACCTTCCCTCTCCTATGAAGGGGGACAGTTGCGTAGACAAGCGGCACGGCAGCAGAGTCAAGTGTTTGATTGTTTTCTTTAAGAGGGGAAAGATCTGCCTCTGTTTGGTCTTCGGTTGCAATTTTCTTACCTTGTGCGTTCTGTTTGGTTATGCCTACCTTTTTGGGTGCCATCCCCAGTCGATGGCAGGTATGGAATGCTCCCAAATACATGGGTTTCCACAGGCCATTGCCACCTTTACCTCTCTGAGGGGGCCAGGTTCTGGCTTGTGGTCCCTGGTTGGCTGAACTCCAATTAACTGATGCTGCAGACTAATATAACACACATTAGCCTGATAGCTCCAGGGAGCCTCCTGGGCTCACCCAGAAAATGGCATTTCATTTCATTCAACACTGTTTTTCTGTGGGGAGCCCCTACAGCTCCCTGGAGCTTATCGGGCTAATGTGTGAGTTATTAGACCGGGACATTAGCTAAGGAGTTCAGACCTACCAGGGACCAGCGCCAGAACCTGGCCCCTTCAGAGAGGTTTCAGGGAGCAATGGCCCTGGAAAACCCCTTTGTGGTTGGGGTTTTCCTTATCTGCCATCGACCGGGGTTAGGCACCCAGAAAGGTAGGCATAACAAAACAAACCCCACATGGTAAAAAAAACAAAAAAACTAAACCAAAAACCGAACAGAGAGGTAGAAACTCCCTACAATCACAAGGAAACAAGCAAACATCACACTTTACTGCCGCACCGATCGTCCGTGCAGCCCTCCCCGCCCCGAGAGGGGGAGGGGGAAGCCCCGGACCTACTGCGCCGGCTGCCAAGCTTCAGTTCGTTCACTAATGTCAACCGGGATAGACGCTTCTCTGGCCTCAGTTTCCTAGGCGGAGTTTGCCTTGTGTGGCGTTCACTGCCGTGTGTTTTGTGCGGTGGCCAGGAGTACCTCATCAGTGCCGGGGCTGCATGCGCTTAGTGGCTGACTTCCCTAAGCGCCCTGTGAGTACTGCCCTTGCGTAACAGGGTTATCTTCCCTGGGGGGTTTGGGAACCATTCCCATAGAGGTTCTTGCTGCTCGGCATTTGCCTCGCCCTTGGGGCCAGCTGGGGCTTGGGGCCCTTGTTTGGCCCTGGGTAGGGATTGGTATTGTGCTGGTTAGGGCATCAAGGTGTTGCACAGCCTGCCATCTAAGCGGCGACTGGTTCCTGTTGCCTCTGGAGACAGTGTACTTTTGCGGGGTGTTTCTTTTGTTTTTATTTTCATGCCTGGTGGGGGTCTGCCTAGTGTGGCTATAGTTCCACTAGTAGTGTTTGGCGGCCCTCTGCTAGGCCCCCGTGATTGTACACGTCGCAGGGGTTTTCAGTGCTATCCTCTACCCTCTTGTTATGTTTGGGTTTCTTAACCGGTTAGCAACACCTTGCCCAGGCTTCCCGTAGTTGTTACCCCTACGGGCCCTGGAAACCCCTGTCTGGGCTCGGGGGGACCATTGAATGTGTCTTCCAGGTTCCAACCCGTCTTGTATGGGATTGTTGGTTGCTGTGCCCCTGTCTCCAGGTGACAATCGCCATTTTTACCTCCGTCATGCTGCCTGTTGGGTCACTGACACCTTGACCCGGAGTCTAGCGAGAGATTCTCTGCTTGTTCTCCAGTACTCTCCTGATGTTATTACTGTTCAGAGTACAGGCAGCATCCGTGTTGGAAGCTAGGTTAGGTTGCTGCAACATGCTAGGTTGGTTTCCCACTCGGATGCCCCGAGGCCGCCCCGTTTGGTTCGGTGCTGTTCGCCCCTTTCCCTCCCTGTTCCCAGCTCCAGTCTGTCTGTGGATTTCGGGGTCGGGGTGGGGTTTAGTTGGGGCAGAGACTCGGGCGGTTTTCGGGGGCTGCCCCATTCGGGTTGGGGGACGGAGGTTTTCGAGCCTGTTCCTCCTGCCAAGGCTTCTGGGTCTTACCAGCGGCCCTTTCTTCCTGCCTTTCCCATGGACTCTTGCTTTTCTTTAAGGGCGGAGGGCTTAGAGGACGGCTCTGCCCCGGGGCCTCTGTTGCTGGTACCCGGGGCTGTGGGGGATGCCTGCTAGCAGTTCTGGGGCGGTTTACCCCTGCCTGGGTTTTCTGCTGTTGGGCGGCGTTTTTCGCCCATCCAGTCTGCTTGCTTCCCCCTTTTGCTGGCGTGTTTTTGTATATTTAGCGTCAGTCACAGCCCCTGCTGGCGGCCATTTTCGTCTGCCGGTTTCCCGGCGTGGCCACCAGGGCGGCATTGCGGTTTGTTTACATGCGACTGGGTGTGCGAGCGAGCGTCTCGGATGAGTTTTCAACTTTTTTCAGGGGTTTTTATTCTCCTGTTGTCGTTTCTTTGCTTTTCTGGTGTTTTCTGCCCGTTGCCTGTTCCTTGGGGAACGTTTGGGTGTTGATTTTATACCGGGTTTTCCATTTTTGTCTTGTTTTGGGTCTGGGCCTTTGGGTTTGGGCTCAGTGTCCCTGGCTGGTATGCTTGCTCCCACACCTCGTCCCTCGGTTTTCGGTCTGTTATGACCGTTTTCCCAGGGGGTGCTGTCAGGGTGCTGTGCTTTGCCTTTCTGTGGTGTTCTCTGCCGGCAAAATGTGGTGGTTTGGGCTCCCCCTGGTTCGATTCTGGGTTCCTTTGGGTTCTTTGGTTTCGTTCCTGAGGTTTTTTCCTCTTGGGCCCCCTTTTGTGGGTTCAGGGGACTTTGTTTCATCGTGTGACCCGGTTCTGCCTTCTGGGGTTCCGGGGTCTTCCTGGCTTGCAGACTGATCTTTTTGGGTCTTGGCACATGTTGTGGTCGTGCTGGGACTTTGAAGTTTTGCTGTCGAGGTGGGCCTGTTGATGCAGTTTTGTGCCTTCTGCCTTCTTTGCCTGGCCGGCGTGGTGCTCTCTGCCCACTAGTCGGCGACTTGTATATTTTTCTTTTACAATGTATGTACTCGCCTAGTTGTGCTTGCGGGGGTTGAGCTCTGGCTCTTTGGTCCCGCCTCTCAACCGTCAACAGGTGTACAGGTTCCTGAGCCTATTGGGCTCTGTTCTGTTTACACTTGAAACTGTGTATGGTGTCAGCCTCCACCACATTACTTCCTAGTGCATTCCATTTGTCAACCACTCTGATTCTAAAAAAGTTTTTTTTGATATCTCTGTGGCTCTTTTGGGCACTCAGTTTCCACCTGTGTCTCCTAGTGCGCGTGCCCCTTGTGTTACATAGCCTGTCTTTATCAACCCTGCCGATTCCCTTGGGAATCTTGAATGCGGTGATCAGGTCCCCCCTCACTCTTCTGTCTTCCAGCGAAGTGAGGTTTAATTCTCGTAGTCTCTCCTCCTGACTTATGTGTGTATGCATGTACATGTGTCCACTGTGTGTGTGTGCACATGTGTATACGCACGTGTGTCACATATCTTGTGTGTGTATATGTGTGTGTACTTTTTCTTTCGGAAGGGGTTCTGTTCCCTTCTCTGTTGCCGGGGCGCTGGGGGAGCAGCTTGCTCTGTTGCCTCTCGCATGGTCCCGCTGTTGGTGGGTGCTTTGGGTTGTCTTCTGGCCTCTGGTGGCGTCGGTCGACGGCTTCTCCCCCTTTGGGGGGGTTCAGCACTGGTGGGGTGGGATTTTTCCCCTGCGCTTCGTCATGTCATCTTAGTGGGTGCGTTGGACGTGGTCGTTCCGCCCCATCCTTCTGGGGTTCCCGTCTGCTCTTTGCAGTCATGAGCTTTTCCCATCTGCAGTTTTTCTGAACTTCTTCAGTCTGCGCCCTGGCTCCTATGCCCTCCTCGGAGGACTGTTGTCTCCTGTCCGGCTTCTGTTGGGGCCAGGTGCCTGGATGGTGGTCCTGGTCCTCCAGGTCACTTCTTGGCATGTTCCTCTCCAGTTTTCTGGGACTGACAGTTGGTGGTGGGGCTTCAGGTTTGCTGTTTTTCTTGCCTTCCCTATTTGGCAATGGGCACTTGGTATAATTTTTGCATCTTTACTGCATCTTAGTACCCTGTCTGCATCTGAGATTCGGTGTCTGGCCTACCTCGATGACTGGCTGGTGTGGGCTCCCAGTCAGTCCGCTTGTCTGCTCGCCAGGGGTATGGTTCCTTCCAGATCGCCGGGTTTGGTTTCCTGGTGATCTGGAGGCTTTTCCGTCTGTTTCCGTCCCGGGTTCGGACCTGGGCCTTGTTTAGAGCTATTGGGCCACTCATTGTCTTTCCCTCCAGAAGTGTTACTGCGGCTGTGGTCCCGCCTTCGGCTGTACATGAGAGGGTCCCGGGTTGCTCAGCGGTTGCTTGAGCGGTTGTGCGGGAGTCTAAACTTCGGCGTGCTGGTCTGCCCGCGGAGTCGGGTTTGGCTTCGGCGTCTGTTTGGTTCCTTCGGAGACTCCCCTTCCGCCTCTTGCATTTGTTGGGTTCGTTCCTCCGGGGATCTTGTGTTGGTGCTGCGTCACCAGCTTCCTCTTTGGGGTTTTCGGGGTTCCATGCCTTGGCACCTCCCCGAGCCTTCGCTCGATGTTTTCACGAACGGGTCATCTCTCGGCTGGGGCTTTGTGACCAGTGTTCACCAGGTCGGCCGAGGTTGGTGAAGTCTGTCCGTCCGTCGGGCTCACAGCACGGTTCGGGAGTTCGTGGCTGTCTGGTTTGCGCTTCGGAGGGTTTGGGTCACTCGGTGCTCTGCCATTCAGCTCTGTTTGGACTGTCTCTGGCAGTTCTTGCCAGAACCACAGGGATTTGGCTAACCGTGAGGTTCATGTCTGGGGTGTCCTGCGTCCTGGCGGACAGCTGTCTCAGTTCATTTCTTTCTTCGCGGATTGGCCAGTCGTCGCCGACTCATTTTGTTGGCTCTGTCGGACGTATGGACTCCTGGCCATGGACGTCTTCGAGTCAGCGTGGTCTAGGCGTCGCCCATTTTATGTGGCGCCTTTTCCCACCTGCGAGGCATTCACGGTGGATGCTTTTTGGCAGGACTGGTCGAGGTGGGGGTACCTGTTCCTCTTCTCCCGGTCCAGCTGTTGCTTGGGGTTCTGGCTCGGTTGCAGCCCACTCCCATGAGAGCAGTCCTTATGGTTCCTTGGTGGCCGGCCCAGCTTTATTTTCAGACGCTGCTTGATAGGTGTCCGAACCTGGGGCGTTTTCCCGCGACTCCGCCTCTTTCATCAGGTCGAATTGGTCCTGTACGTGACTGGTTCGGCCTTCTCCTCAGCTCTTTGCGTCTGGTATTTTGACGCGGGTTTCACCATCGCTATGGTGTTCTGGTGGCTTTGTTGACGGTGTCCCACCTGCGAGCTTTGTCTTGGCGGCAGTTTGACGTTTTGTACGCTTTCTCGTGTTTTGTTTCGCCTCCGGCCTGCTCATGTGTCACCTGAGCCATCCTGGTCCTTCATCAGGGTGCCTTCTTATCTTCTCCTCAGTTTGTGGTAGCCCCTTCGGTTCAGGTTTCTGCTCTTTGGTACTGGTGGTAGATTTGTACGTGTGCAGCCTTTCTCCGTCCTGGCGACGGTAGAGTCGGCTGCTTTCCGGTGGGGTTCTTGGGGTATTGATGCTTGATTGGTTTGGCCGGGGGGTGCGTCCTGTGTTGTCCAGCTGTGTTTTTGCAGTTGCCGGCATACCGTGTCTGGGGAGGCACTGTGGTTGATCCGGTTCCCCTCGTTCCCTGTTTTCAGGGCTCGGGTCTCCCAGGTCGTCCGCAGATTTTTCGTTCTTCCAGCCTGCGGTCTGTCTTTGCGCCCGTGCTGTTCAGACGTTTGCAGCTTTTGCTGCTGTGTTGGGACGTCTAAGGCTCATTTCACGCGCAGGGATTTGAAAGTCACACAGGTTCTTGGCCGCCCATTCTTTGTGCGTCTGCTCCTGTGCGTTCTTGTTGCCTTGGGTCGCAGGTTGCGACCTGTTGTCTCGGCTTTGCGTTGCAGAGTTTGTGGCGGCCGCCTCCCGGGTTAGCCCTTTCTTTTCCTTCTCTTTGGGTATGAAGCTATAGGGAGCTGTAGGGGCTCCCCACAGAAAACCAGCGTTGAATGTAATGAAACGCCATTTTCTGGGTGAGCCCCGAAGGCTCCCTGGCAACCCTCCCTCCCACCGGTTGGCGGTTTTTTCGCGTTGGTTGAAGCTTAGCTTCCGAACTGAAGCTTGGCAGCCGGCGCGGTAGGTCTGGGGCTCCCCCCTCCCCCTCTTGGGGCGGGGAGGGCTGCGCGGACGATCGGCGCGGCAGTAAAGTGTGATGTTTGCTTGTTTCCTTGTGATTGTAGGGAGTTTCTACCTCTCTGTTTAGTTTTTTTGTTTTTTTTTACCATGTGGGGTTTGTTTTGTTATGCCTACCTTTCTGGGTGCCTAACCCCGGTCAATGGCAGATAAGGAAGACCCCAACCACAAAAGGGTTTTCCAGGGCCATTGCTCCCTGAAACCTCTCTGAAGGGGCCAGGTTCTGGTGCTGGTCCCTGGTAGGTCTGAACTCCTTAGCTAATGTCCTGGTCTAATATAACATACATTAGCCCGATAAGCTCCAGGGAGCCTCCGGGGCTCACCCAGAAAATGGCGTTTCATTACATTCAACGCTGGTTTTTTGCCTATTTTTGGTCCCAAAACAAGATTTGCCAGATCTTTATTTCATCCTCGATCCTTCCAGGTTGAACCAGTTCATTCCTTGCCCCTACTTTCAAATGACCACATTGTCCTAGGTTCGTCTTGTAGCGAGTAGATTATCCCAATAATATACTCGCTCCAAATGCATTGTTAATATTCCTGTCAACCTTTGGAGATGAATGAGGTGAGGCGTTGCCTGGGCAACACGGTGAGGTGTTGCCCGAGCATATAAGCAGCGGTGTAGCGAACATTGGCTAGTCTACTTTCAAGTGTGGTCTAGAGCAGACACTTGCGAGATACTGTACCGACGCTCAGTGCGCTCAACTCACACCAAAGTATCACCGGTGTACTTCTGTATATTCGACCAAATATATATATAGTATCTTAGTGTCTGTGTTTATTTGTCACCATACTTTATGTAACAATAGAACCGTTACAGTCTCATGCTTGAGGTGGATGCTTGAACAATCTCCCTGGACTTCCGGGACATGTATTGCCACATTCTTATACATACTGGGTTCAGGGATTGGTTAGACTTTGTCATGGGGCAGTAAGCTTACTGCTTTCAGGTCCTCCCATTCGAACTCTTTCAAGTCCTCCCATTCAAGCTTGGGTTGTAGTGGCCCATCTTCATTTCCTTGGTTTTTGGCCTACCTCGACAACTGGCTGATGTGGGCTTCTAGCCAGTCTGCGTATCTGCTAGCCAGGGATGTGATTCTGTCCCAGGTTTAGGTTCCTGGTGAGCTAGTGGATGTCCCAGTTGGTTCTGCCCCAGGTTCTGACTTGACTGCTGCTCTGTTTGGGACTCTCAGTCATTGACACTTTCTCTGTCTCAGGTGGCCTTGACCCAGTTGCAGTGCCACCATCTGTTGGTGTTGAGTCGGGGCCGAGTGACTTAGGGGTTGCTTGAGCAGTTGTGTAAGAACCTCAACTTTCCTGTACTAGTTTAGACTCTGGACAGGATTTGGCTCCAGAGGCAGTTCTGGTTTCACCAGAACAGCATGACAGATTTGAGCATGACAACTTGTGGAATGGCGCCGAGCAAGAGTCAGTGCTGAACACGGCCAACAGCGGCTCTGCCAATGGCTAGTGATAAGGGGCAACAGTATCAGGCACAAGATGCCAATTTAGAAACACCAGAGACAAAAAGGACTGGACAGCTTGACCGAAACTGACAAAAGACAATGAAAATAGAGATAGTGGCAAAACAAGCACTAGGTAATCTCATACTGCCACCATGAGGAAAGACACAGGAACACTGTTACGGTATCAACACCGTTGCTGGAGTGTGGAGTGGCGATTTCAGTGCCATCTAAGAACCTGCACTCCAACTCCCAGGTATTAGGTGAGATGCGGACAACGCCATCTGTTGGCGGTGGTGTGGCGTCGGTGAAAAGCTCCTGTTTCATACCTCAATTAGAAGGCGAGGTCAATGATGATGACCTCTGGTGGGTGGCGTAACGATAGCAATGCCATCTAGGTTGTGAAAACGATTCAAATTTCAATTTCTCGGTGGAAGGGTGTTATCCTAAGGTCACCCAGTATACGGTCTGTCTAGCTAATGACGTTTTATGTTCACAGAGGTGACGTAAGGAGGCGATTGCGCTGAGGAGAGCAGTTCACTTTTGGCCAGTCCAGAACTCTTGACTTGGTCCTGTGAGAGGACGAAGTGGCTGCCGTCGATAGTAGCAGTGTGTTAGCTGCTGGATTTATGTAGTGTTGTATGGACCGACATACCCGGAAATTGGTCAAAAAGAGTTACAAAACGACAGTAGTGCGTCTGTTGAGAAGTGCTACTAGTGTGTTGCTAGAAACTTCTGCCAGGGTGTTAGCTACCACTGTACATGATTATTTGAGACCCCCCCCCCCAAGGATCAAGAAGAGGTTATAAGACACGTTAACAGAAAGAACCCGGTTACTGGCCCAAGCTGGCCGTAACAAACACCAACAAACCAGCCATCTGCTCACCATCCAAATGGCAACACACACAAACACGCACGCACGCACCTTGGAGTGCCTGGTAGCCTGGTGGATAGCGCACAGGACTCGTAATTCTGTGGCGCGGGTTCGATTCCCGCACCCGGCAGAAACAAATGGGCAAAGTTTTTTTTCACCCTGAATGCCCCTGTTACCTAGCAGGTAATAGGTACCTGGGAGATAGTCAGCTGTCACGGGCTGCTTCCTGGGGTGTGGGTGTGTGTGGTGTGGGGAAAAAAAATAGTAACAGTTGATTGACAGTTGAGAGGCAGGCCGAAAGAGCAAAGCTCAACCCCCGCAAACACAACTAGGTGAGTACACCCCCCCCCCCCCCAAAAAAAAAAAAAAAATCAGATGCATGGAGCAGAGGAAGTTTAACCAGCATCATTGAGTCAATCTGCTGAAAGAGGCAGAGCCCCAGAAAAAGGCCCAAGTTCAGACACCAGGTTAGAAGTGCCGGAAACCAAGGCTGGGCTGGCCTCAAAGGACCCAGAAAGATCACCTTCCCTGAATGTGACTAGAATGGACAAAACCCAGAGCAACAACTGAACTCGGGGGGGAAAAAGGTAAATGCACCTCCACTTCAACTAGTCCATTCAAAAGGCATCCACTCTGAGAGCATCATGATTGGGGAATGGAGCCACATAGGAGATAAGGTGCCAGCTCCACTTTGGGGCGACTGAACATCTTGCATATCTGTAAGAACATTGTATATTCAGCTGTGAGAACATTGCACACACTCTGCACATGAAATGTGTAGAGAATGAAATCCCAAGAAAATAGAAGCTGAACTACTCAGTTTCCAGCTTCACAGGGTGAAGGACTGAAGCTTGGGCAGTGCGCCACTAATTACCTATGTGTAATTACTTAAGTGTAGTTACAGGATGAGAGCTATGCTCGTGGTGTCCCGTCTTCCTAGTACTCTGTCATACAATGCTTTGAAACTATTGACAGTTTTGGCCTCCACCACCACCTCACTTTCTTGTTCCAACCATCTACCACTCTGTTTGCAAAAGAAAACTTTCTAAAAAAATTTTGACACCTTTGTTTCCTTAACTCGAATCTGTATCCTCTTGTTCGTGAAGTTGCTGGTTTCAGGAATTCCTGAAACACTGCAGAGCAGTTGTAGTGAAACTGGAGCACAAGAGTCCAGAGGAAGTTGAATCCTCCTTAGGGCATGCTACATAGCCACAAACTTGTGCACCATATGCTGCGCCAGAGGAGTAGGCCCAACCACTGGCCCTGGGCAGCTTAGTGGTCACATCCTTATGGAGCTGCACAGAAAGCCCCTCCATGAGGACACAAACCTACAAGACCACTGCTAAGTGCAAACATTCCTTGTAATCATTCACAGTAAGAACCCCAGACAGCTCAAGCAGTTACACATGCAGCTGCCACTTACCCACATCCCTGGGGAGTGCCAGAGCAACAGGCAGTCCCCTTGAGCAGAACCCAAGACCACCTAAAAAATGAAACACACCTCCCTCCAATAAAGCGTACGGGTCTGACAGAACCCTTAGCAAGCCTCCAAGAAAAAGAGGGGGATGCCAGCCAGCCAGGATGAATTCGAAACCTTCATGTTACTGCCAATAAACCAAGACGAGCCTGTACTTCCAAGAGTATCTATCAATGAAAAGCGGTCCGAATTCCACAGTAGATACTGAAAGAAATCTGTGCAAGCCACCAAAGAGGAAATGCTTGAAGGTGGAAACCTCTGAAAATACAAAGATTCTGAGGCACTGAATGGGACCCATAAACGAACCCATGGAAAAGCAGCCAAATGATCGTATTCATACAAAGGAGACTATGAAAATTTAACCCCTTGAAGCAAAAGACTCTATGGAGAGGGAACCAAGGTCCAAAAAGGGTTGGGTAGCAACCCTTGGACACAACTTGAGCTTCCCTTCAGCTCAAGAAGCCTGTCATGAAGGCTCTTGGGTAGGGCATATTCCTCATTTAACACCTGGGACAGAAATGTGTTCACCAAATGAGAAGGCTTGGACCAAGGGTGGGTCAGTTGTGAAGATGATTGCCCTGAAACCCCAGCAAGACTAGAAGTTTCAATTGCCTGAGCTGTCGATGCTGCTACCCCTGAAAAAGGCCATGGTACAAGCAGAACCAAATCCAGCCCTGACCTCTGAACCCTCAGACATTTTGGAGTTATAACCAAGGGGGGGGGGGAGAGGGTGAAGGGGGTGAAGACCAGAAACAGGGTGAACCAAACCCACAGGGAAAGGGAGAGGTGAATGCAGACAACGTTGGCTTCTCCCAGGATCCAACTTTCGAGCATCCAACTGATCACTATGCTGTGAATGCCTAACTCTAGCAAACTTAGCTTTGAAAGTAGCAGCTGCCTGAAAAGCTTCTGCATTGGAAGCTGAATCAGACAAGGCTGAGACCCAGAAGAAATAAACCTTGCAGGACTCTTGGGTTGTAGGTACCACCAACCCAACAGTCAGTATGGAAGAGGCAGAGAGAATAACCATCATCTGGTGCCAAAGACAATGAACACCCTTCAAACTCACGCATGGTGAGTGCAAGCTCGACAGGCCGAAACAGCCACTCCGAAGACCATCAAGGGTATTACCAGGGCCTGAATGTAGCCAGCCAACTAGAGCACCCAGGCACTGAAGCCACTCGCCAGAGCGAGCCACCAAATGCGGCCACAATAGCTTGGCTACAACTGGCAGTACCATGTCGTTTAAACAAACACACGAACCTTAGCCCATCCAAACATAACCAACTGAATGCCCCCTTGCCAAGGGCCCAAGCAGAGGAATCAAAGACTTGTGAATAGCCCTAATGAAGGCTCTTCACCCCAGTGGCCTGGCTGCTTAGAGGCAAACTCCCAAACACACCAGAGAAGATACCAGTGCAGGGGCAATGCTAGTGGGCACCCTGGGAAGGGACCCAGGGCACACACACCTGTAGCACAACAAAGTCAAGCCCATGCAATAAGCCAGTTAGAAAACACACATACTTGAAGCAAAAACTGCAATATAGAATATGTACAAAGCAAATGGATTCCACTGGAGCAAGCCCATGGATAGCTAGCACTTAGCTTGAAGCAGCGGGGCTTGACAAGTTTGAATGACCCGGAACAGTAGCGCCCTGTAGGGCATCAGCAAAAGAACCGAGAGAAAAGATGTCTGTATGTGGAAACTGGGCTGCCTGGTTCTGTCATTCTATACTATTGGCTTCATAATGATTTTGAATGTTTCTCTTGTGTTGTTTGAATTGTTTGCTGGTTTTGAAGCCTTGGTCTTTGTTAACCCTCCAGTTGACTGTAGAGCTTTCTGACTTTCTGGATGCTTTCCCGGTATAGTAGCGAATTGTCACTTGCTCTGCACTTCTGAGAGGTGCACCAGGTTTCTGGTCCCTGGCAGGTCAAACAGTGTCTGAAGTGACGCAGTTGCATAGAGCAATCTTAGCAACATTGCTTCAAGGAGCCACCAGGGGGCTACCTCCAGAAAATGCTGGATAACGTCTTGAGGCATTATGGCGACGAAGCTTGGGGAAACTCGTCACAATGAGTTTCCAGTGCAGTCCAGAAATAGAGCATTGAGTATAATGACAAGCTTCTTTCTGGCAGCAACTTGGTAGCTCTCCGTCCGTGCCCAGTTCCTTCTTTCAGTCTACTGCCACCAGGCAGTAGACTGGGAGATGGTTTGTGTTTTTTAGCTTAGAATATTGTTTTAATAGTCAAGTACATTAATTGCTAAACATTTCTCCAAAGGTTAAGTGTTTTGTGACTCCTATTTATCACTGGGTTGATCTTTGATTACCATGTGTTACTTTATAGAGGGGACAAGGAAGGCCTACCAAGGTGTGACAATCAGTGGGTCAAGATGGTTGCAGGTGTCCTGGCATGTTCAGTTGGTTCAATATATGCAAGTGTGTGTAAGCTCAGGAGTTACTGATGCCACCCTGAAAGAGACATTTCATTATACTCTATGCCTACTTGTAATCGTAACAAGTCTATAATTATACATTGTTCAATAGGAGGAGTAAACCAAAGCTTGAGGAAAACATTTCAATGTCACTACACTCAAAAACTGTTTTCTTTTCCAGGATTGCTCGAGTTGGCAAATGCATATTGCGAAGAAGCTTTAAAACACCATTGTGAGCGTATAATTCGTCATGGCATTACAACTGAGAATGCTGCAATGCTTTATGCTGTTGCCATAAAGTATGAAGCTACTGTAAGTAGCATTTAATTTCAGCATTAACATTTAATTTCATTTCATTATATGCAAAATCGATATACAGGTATTATTAAAGAGTTTTTCCTTTAGTTGGTTATAATTCAGTCATATTAGTAAATAGAAATATTCAGCAATTGGTATTTAGTTGAATTTTTTCAATTTAAAATGTGACCCATTTTGTATTCTATAGAAATGTCTTAAGATTTATGCTTCGCATCCTCCATAGGTGCAGGGTCCTTCACCCTCGTGTGTTTGACCGGTGTAGAATGGAACGACGATCCTGTCTGAGCGTTCTACTCGTAACACTTCTTATAGTGTGGTGCCTTTATTATGTGCTTGTGCATTTAAATTTAGATGCTTACATTTGTCAATGTTGGCTTTTTTCTGCTGCCTTTTTTTTTTATTAAGGAAATTAATGCTTTTGTTCTTGGTACTGTACTTTGTTTCTTCCTGTTGCTCATAAAGGGGCAGTTTATGCTTTGCTCTTGGTTGTTCACCTGGTTCCTCATCCGATTTTTGCAACTCCAAAATGGACTAGGATTGAGGCCTTCCTGGCTCTAGAGGGACTGATTTTTGCAGATGGACCTGAAAGGCAGTATCACGTATTCTAAGAGTTTTTCTGATTTTTACCCCAGATCTAGGTTGGGAAGTGATTTGGGAATGTTTCCATGAATGGCCCCTTCTTTTTTGAGTGGGTGCTGTGGGGAGGGGGGGGGGGGGGGGGGGGAATTTTGAGGCAGTGATTGTGTAGGATGCACTGGTACCCAGTGTGAAGAATTTGCCGTATTCACATTCTCAGTTGCAGCATAATGCTTTCGTGCTATACCTTGGGGTTTGCTTCATCATGCCAGTTGAAGGCCCTGTCATTCACTCCTTAACAGTTTCACAATCTTGTCAGTTGCCATGTCGCACTAGACAGGACTTACCAGTTGTCTAAACTTCTTTTTATCTAAACTAGATTCTGCTCTTTATAATTCAGTTCTTCTGTCACTACCTGGATGCAGTATCAAGTCCCCACTTCTTCCTTGCTGGCTGGTAATCCACTCTTTCTGGGGGGGGGGGGAGCCCAGTTGGCTTCCTGAAGCTAGCTTACTGATTAAGTGCCATATTACTTGGCCATCAGTTGCAGAGTTCTTGTTGCCTACCTGCCCCCCCCCACCCTCTCACAGAGGGGCAGGGAGCAATGGTACATAAATACTTTATATTTAAAATTTAACATTTCTGCCATCAACCGGGAAAGGCATCCAGATAGGTAGGGATCTCAAAACAAACCACTGAATGGTTTAATACAAGACACAAAACCACAATGTAAAAATACTCGCCTAAAGAAAACAGATAACCAAAACTTCGTCAAACCAGCCCCCCACCCCTACTCGTTACCTCCACCTCCCCTTTCCCTCACTTGGGGGAGGAGCGAGCTTTAATTCTTGATTGATGTTTGTGCTTGGCCTTGAGTTTAGTGTACTGGAGCTGCATCAGCTCTGGGTTAATTTCTGTATGTGCTCTGTAAGTACTTCCCTTGCGCAGTCGGTTTTCTTCCTTGGGGCATTCGGGAAAACACGTCCATCAGGGGGCTTCCTCACTTGTGGTGGTCCTTGCCCTTAGGGTAGGCCAGGGGTCTTGGGCTTTCCAATTTGCCCTTGGTTAGGGGGGTGTCTTTTGCTGGCACTGGCATTACGGGCACTGCCAGCTCTTCAGCTAGTGATGGCATGCCTACATTTCTCCCAGGCTACTTATTTGTTGCTGTTGGGTCAAGGGAGGTTTTATGCTTCACTCCTTGTTTGCCGGCACTTTGTTGCTTCTGCTGGGGGAGTTCTGCATTTTTCCTTAAGTGTGCTAGGGTGTGTTCAGTGGAACTTCCTTGCTACCCTCTGGGCTTTCCAGTGGTTTCTTGTGGTCTGGTTGCCTGGACCAACAGGGTTTACCAGCATAGGTGGCCCCCAATGCCTGGGCTTCCTGTAAGGTTCATTCACCCTACAGGCCCTGGAGAACCCCCGCAGGCTCGATTATACAATGGATACCTTTTCCAAGCCTGCTCTTGCCCTGTGCGAATTTGAGGGTTGTTCATCACCCGTGTCTCGAGGCTGCTTGTTGGGTCGGTGATACCTACAAGTTGGTGTATACCTACAAGATGCACAGTCGGTGAAACGGGACTGTGCGGATCTTCGGGCCATTCTGGACTAGTCTCATTTGATCTGGTTGATTCCTTGCACCCCTTCTTTCGATTGATTGTATTGTCCCAGGTCCGGCGCATTCTCAAGCTGGGTGTTTGGATGCTTTCCCTGGACCTCAAGGACACTAATTGGCATGTCCCTGTTCATCTAGGGTTCATGGATTGGTTAGGTTTCATTATGGGGCAACAGGCATACTACTTTTAAGCTCTTTCGTTTGGGCCAAATCTGACAACTTGCATTTTTACGCATCGGACACGAGTCATGGTAGCCTGTCTTCATGTGCTTGGTTTTAGGGTCTTGGCCTACCTCAACGACTGGTTGGTGTGGGCTCCCAGCCAGTCTGCTCGTCTGCTAGCCAGGTATCTGGTTCTTTCTCTGCTCACTAATTTAGATTCCTGGTGAGCTAGAGGAAGTCCCAGGATGGGCCTAGTTTGAGATTCTCAGATGGCATCGCTTTTCCTTTAAACTGTGGCCTTGCTCCAGCTGCAGCCTTGCTGTCAGCTGCTGCTGAAAGGGACCTGGGTGACTCAGCAGTTGCTCAAGCAGCTGTGCGGGAGTCTAAATTTTGCCCTTATGGTTTACCCGTTGGGCAGGGTTTGGCTCCAGAGGCTGTTCTGGTATCTTTCGAGCAGCCTCTTTTGCTACTCTCGCAATTGCTGGGTTCAGCCCCTTGTGTCCTTTTGCCAGTTGGTATGTCACCGGCTTCCTCTAAGGGTTTTTTGTGGTTCGGTGGCATGGCACCTTCCTCCTCCCTCGCCCGATGTTATCACGGATGCCTCGGCAGTAGGCTGGGACTTTGTGACCAGTGCTCATCAGTCTGGCCTAGATTGTTGGCAGCCGTTCCTTTGTTGGGTACATTGGGGAATTTTGCGGCAGTGACCAGTGCTGCAGTAGGTTCAGATTCCTCAGGGCTCAATGATCTGACTCCATTCAAACTGTTCCCCTGTGGTTCATTGTCTCAACTGGGATAGGGGGAGGTCTCTTCAGTCCGTTCTTCATTGGAACTGGTCTCTTCTGCTGAAATCTTGGGGTTTGGCTTTGCGCTGTTCACATTCAGGGAGTGTCCAGTGTCCTGGATGACGGTCTGTCTTGTTTCATTTTCCTTTCCAGAGTGAACCGTTGATGAAGATTCCTTTCTTTGGCTTTGCCAGATGGACAGGCACCCGGATGTGAACCTCTTCTTCTCGGCTTGGTCTCGGTGTCTGCCTCTTTGTGGCGCTGTTCTCTGACTGCGAGGCCTTGCAGTTGACACTTTTCAGCAGGACTGGTTGAAGTGGGTTTGACCCCTTTACCTCTTTTTCCCCAGTCCAGCTGTTGTTCTAGGTTCTGGCACGTCTGAAGTCTTAAAGGAGGAGTGTGCTTCTTCCTTGGTGGCCGGCTCAGCCTTGTTGTCAGGCGCTGCTTTCACGGTGTCTGGGCCCCAGGTGGTTTTACGTGGCTCCGCCTTTATCAGAAGCTTCGGACAAGTGACATACCTCACTGGTTTGGCCTTCTCTTCCACCTTACACATTTGAACTCTCTATAGCATATTTCTGGGGGGAGCCCCGTCGGGTTCCCGGAGCTATCCAGGCTGAATGGATATGTATAACTTTCTGGCATTAGTCAATGCGTGGAGTTCTTGCCTACCGGGGACCACGAGCCAGAACCTGGCCCCCCCTAGAGAGGCACGAGGTGCAATGGCCTATAGAGACCCCCCTTATGATTGGGAGCATTCTATGTCTGCCATCGACCAGGACAGGCACCCAGAAAGGTAGGCGCCCCAAAACAAACCCCTATTCTGGTAAACTATTGTGACCGAAGACCGAACAGGTGGACAGAACTTCCCAAACGAAAATTAGCCCTCATGACGTCATCATGTCGCCGCGCCGCCGTCTGCGCAACCCCCCCCCACTCCCCGGGAGGGGGAAGGGGGGAGTCCCAGACCCCACCGTCGGCGACCCAACCATCAGTTCTCAGGCTGATGGGATCTGGTGCGGTCGTGCCTCTGGCTCCTGTTTGCAGTTGCAGTTCTGTTCCTGGTGGTGTGAGCTGTCCCTTCCGGTGGTGTGTGGGCCAGGAGTATTATTCCACGGTGCTCGGGCTGCATGCGCCTAGGGTTATCTTCCCTAGGTGCCCTGTAAGTACTGCCCTTGGGGCTTAGGGCTACCTTCCCTGGGTCGTCTTGGGGTCTACCTCCGCTGTGCCGTGTACTGCTCGGTACCTGGCCACCCTTGGGGTCAGCTGGGTTTTTTTCTTGCCCTTGTTTGTCTCTGGGTAGGGGGTAATTTTCGTCACTGGTAGGGGCGCGGGGTACTGCACAGCTAGTTTTCACCATTAACAGCGGCCAGCTCTGCCTGGGTACGTTGTCCTCTTGCGGGGTTTTTCTTTTGTTTTTGCCTGGTGGGGGGGTCTGCCTGTTTGGTCCCCATCGCTGTTCTTGGGGTTTGTCTCCAGATTGTCTACTTGGTGGTACTCCCCGCTTGGCCCCCGTGAGTGTACACGTCCCGGGGGTTCAGCTATAGCAGTTTGTAGGTAGTTTTGGGTGCCAGTTCGCAGTACTCTGCCTGGGCTTCCCTTAGCGTGTTAGACTGTCCTCTCTTTTCGTTGGAGGCTTGGCACACGTTCTGTCGGTCCCGCGCGCTTGAGTGGCGAGAGGTTTCCTTGGCGTTGCAGGTTTTCTTGGGGGGCGCTTTCGAGCATCTGAATGCTTGTTTGTTCGCCCCTGCCCTTCCGCGGGATGTTGGTGTCATGCAGCTTCATGTGCAGGTTCCTTCCCTCTCAGCTGCCTTGTTTGCGGAGGATTTGCGGACTCGTGGCCTGCTTGCTTCGACTGTGCGTTTCTTTTCCCTCCTTGAGCTATCCTTGGATTGGCTCGAGTTGGATGTGGGAGCGCTTGGGGCCGCTGCTGGGTCTGGTGCGCTGCTCTCGGCTGTGCGGGCGTCGTCTGCTTTGTTGAAGCTCTTCGCGCCCATCCTGCGTGATGCGATTTCGCGGTTCTATGCTTCTCGCCTCGCGTGCCGTCAGGCAGTGCTGGCTTCCTCCTTGGAGTTCGTCTGGGCCCTGGCTCTTCGTTTGTCCTCGCCCTTTTGTCCATTGCTGTTTGCGGGGTCTGCTGTGGGGCAGTATCTGCAGGCGGCCTCGGTCAGTTGTCGGCCTATGTCGGACTTGTTGTTGCTCCGGGGGGCTCGTGGGGGGCCTTCCTGGAAGGGTTGTGCCAAGGCTCGGGGGTCTTTTCGTCGGGGTAGGACTTTGGTGCCAGATTCTGGGCTGGTGGCGCCTTCGGTTCTGGCTGTTGCTGGACAGAGTGGGCTCCGTCCTGTTCGCCGCCTTGGTTCTCGCAAGGCGCGTCGGCCCTTTCGCGGTTCGCCCCCATTGACGGGGCGATGTGGGGGCAGCTCTCCCTGTTTGCCCACGCCTGGTCCCATGATTCATGGGCTTTTCGGGTCGTTTCACGCAGCCTGGTGGTCGTGGTGGCGTTGGGTGGCTCTTCCTACCTCGGGGGGTTCGGGGCTTGCGGGGCAGGCCTCTTCTCCTGCGCTCTGTCGGGTCATCTCGGAGTGGGTTCGCTTGGGCATGGTCGAAATGACGTCGTCCCTCAGGTGGGTTTCCCGCCTGTTTCCGGTTCCGAAACGGGACTGCGCGGACCTCCGGTTCATTCTGGACTTGTCCCGTCTGAACCCGTGGGTTTTGTGCCCCTCCTTTCAAATGACTATGCTGTCCCAGGTCCGTCTTCTCTTGGAGAGGGGCGCTTGGATGGTGTCCCTGGATCTCAAGGATGCGTATTGGCACGTCCCGGTTCATCCGGAGTTCAGGGACTGGCTCGGATTTGTTGTGGGGTGTCAAGGTTACCGCTTTTGTTGTCTTCCCTTCGGGTTGATTCTGGCACCTCGCATTTTCACACGCCTTACTTGGGTCGTGGTGGCCCGCCTGCGTCTGCTAGGTGTTCGGGTGCTGGCCTATCTCGACGACTGGCTGGTTTGGGCTCCCAGCCAGTCTGCGTGTCTGCTCGCCAGGGATTTGGTTCTTTCCCAGCTCGCCAGGTTCGGGTTCTTGGTGAAGTGGAGGAAGTCCCATCTGGTTCCCTCTCAGGTTCGGTCTTAGCTGGGTCTGGTTTGGGACGCTCATGCTGCTTCCTTGTCTCTTCCTCCGGCAGCTCTCTTGCGCCTGCGATCCCGCCTTCGCCCATTTCTGAGAGGTTCCCGGGTCACAAGGCGGTTGCTCGAGAGTTTGTGCGGGAGCCTGAACTTTGCCATGATGGTCTACCTGCCGGGTCGGGTGTGGCTTTGTCGGCTGTTCTGGTTCCTTCGGGGCCGGCCCTTCCGCCTCTCTCGCAATCGTTGGGTTTGACCTCCGGGGGCTTTGCGTCGGTTGCTGCGTCGCCGGCTTCCTCTTCGGGGTTCAATGCCTTGGCGCCTTCCCGTGCCCTCGCTCGATGTATACACGGACGCGTCGTCTCTTGGCTGGGGTTTTGTGACCAGTGCTCACAAGGCCGGCCAGGGGCGGTGGGTTCCATCTTTCCGTCGGGCTCACAGCACGGTGCAAGAGTTCGCGGCAGTGTGGATGTCGCTCCGGAGGATTCGAGTCGCTCGCGGGTCGACGATCCGGCTCCATTCGGACTGCTCCCCGGTGGTTCATTGTTTGAACCGAAGGGGTTCGATGTGATCCTTGGCTCTTTGGGGCTGGTCGCTTCGGGTGACTCGTCTGCTGAGTTCTCGGGGTTTGGCTCTCCTGGCGGTTCATGTCCGGGGGGTGTCCAACGTCCTGGCGGACGGCCTGTCACGGTTCCATCCCCTGTCCTCGGAGTGGACGATCAATGCCGACTCCTTCCGTTGGCTGTGCCGGATGTTCGGGACTCCAGACATGGATCTCTTCGTGTCGGCGTGGTTGAGGCGTCTCCCAGTTTATGTGGCGCCTTTTCCCGACTGCGAAGCCGTCGGGGTCGACACCTTCAGGCTGGACTGGGCGAGGTGGGGTTACCTGTACCTCTTTCCCCCGGTTCCGCTGTTGCTCCAGGTCCTGACTCGCTTGGAGACTTACCAGGGTCGTGTTGTCCTTCTGGCCCCTTGGTGGCCGGCCCAGCCTTGGTTTCAGGCGCTGCTTGCTCGGTGTCCGTACCCGAGGGTCTTCCCGCGGCTCCGCCTCTTTCAGCAGATCGGTCTGGCCCTGTACGAGGCTGGTTCCATCTTCTCCTCGAGTCTTCGCGTCTGGTGTTTTTGACTCGGGTTTATCATTCGTTGTATGGTGCGCAGGTGGCTTCATTGTTGGTCTCCCACCTGCGTGCTTCATCTCAGCGGCAGTATGAGGTTTCCTGGCGGTCCTTCCAGTTTTTCCTATCACTGCGTCGGTGTTCTTCGGTCTCTGATAGGGTTGTTCTGTCCTTTCTCTCTTGGCTGTTTCAGGACCGTCATCTTATGCTGAATACTGTCGCTTCGTATCGTGCGGCGTTGGCGGAGCCGCTTCAGCTTGCTTTCGGGGTTGATGTTACTTCCGTCCCGTTTCACAAGTTATCTCGGGCGTTGTTTCACCTCCAGCCTGCTCATGCGCCGCTTGAGCCGTCTTGGTCTTTGGACCGCGTCCTCTCGTTTCTCTCTCTGCCCAGGTTTGTGGTGGCCCCTTCTGTTTGGGATTGTTTTTCCAAGGCTCTTTTCCTGTTGGCATTGGCCTCCGGGGGTCGGGTTGGCGAGCTTCATGCTCTCCTCCGGCGCTGGGGTTTCTGCTCTTTTGGTCCTGGTGGTCGTTTTGTTCGTTTGCAGCCGTCTCCCTCTTTTCTGGCGAAGAATGAGACGGTTGCGTTCCGGAGGGGGCCGTGGGTTGTTGATGCTTGGTTGGTCAGGCCGGGGGTGCATCATGTGTTGCGTCTGGTTGCGGCTCTCCGCCGTTATTTGCGCGCCACGGTTTCTGTTGCCGGGGATGCGCTCTGGGTTGATCCGGTTTCCCTTCTTCCCTGTTCCCGTGCTCGGGTCTCTCAGGTTGTCCGCAGGGTTATTAAGTGTCGCCAGCCTGCGGTTTTTCCCCGGGCCCACGACGCTCGTAAGTTTGCTGCTTTGGCGGCTGTCTTTGGCAACATGTCTTGGGTTGACATTCAGGCCCGGGGTTTTTGAAGATCGAACAGGGTCCTGGCCGCTCGCTACCTGGTGAATGTTCCTGGGCCTTGTCGGGCCTGCGTTGCTTTGGGTCGGCGGTTGCAGCCAGTTGTCTCGACTTCGCGTTGAGGAGTGAGGACGGACCAGAAATCCAGCGTTGAATGTAATGAAACACCATTTTCTGGGTGAGTCCCGGAGGCTCCCCGGCATCCCTCCCTCCCTCTGGTCGGCGGTGCTTTTCGCGTTTTTGACATCCAGCCTAAGAACTAATGGTTGGGTCGCCGACGGTGGGGTCTGGGGCTCCCACCTTCCCCCTCCCAGGGAGGGGGGGGGGTTGCACAGACATGATGACGTCATGAGGGCTAATTTTCGTTTGGGGAGTTCTGTCCACCTGTTCGGTCTTCGGTCGCAATAGTTTACCAGAATAGGGGTTTGTTTTGGGGCGCCTACCTTTCTGGGTGCCTGTCCTGGTCGATGGCAGACATAGAATGCTCCCAATCATAAGGGGGGTCTCTATAGGCCATTGCTCCTTGTGCCTCTCTAGGGGGGGCCAGGTTCTGGCTCGTGGTCCCCGGTAGGCAAGAACTCCATGCATTGACTGATGCCAGAAAGTTGTACATATCCATTCAGCCTGAATAGCTCCGGGGAGCCTCCGGGACTCACCCAGAAAATGGCGTTTCATTACATACAACGCTGGATTTTTTGCCATTTGGATGGTGGTCAGGTGTCTGGTTTAATGGTGTCCCACCTGTGGTGGGACAACCACAGGGGGTTTCAGCAACAGTATGAGGTCTTTCTAGTTGGAGCCCCTTCGGCTCCCCCGGAGCTATCCAGGCTGATAGGGATATAATAGACTTTGGCATCAGTCAATGTCAATGGAATTCTAGGCCTACAGGGGACGACAAACCAGAACCTGGCCCCCTCAGAGAGGCAAAAGGAGCAATGGCCTATAGAAATGCACATGGGGTTATGAAATGCTATGTCTGCCATCGACTGGGTCAGACACCCAGAAAGGTAAGCATCCCAAAACAAACCCCTATTCTGGTTGAAACTACAGTGGGGCCTCGACTTACGATTTTAATCCGTTCCCAGAGACGGGTCGTAAGTCGAAACAAATTTTCCCACAAGAAATAATGGGAAATGAATTGATCCATTCCACACCCCCCAAAAAATATTAACTTAAAAATATATTTTATTCTGAATACAATTTTTTTTCTCTAACTACAATAGAGTACATGTGTTTATCTTACCTTTATCGAGGACTCTGTTAGCATATGGAAGATGGTGAGGAGGGGAGAGGAGGAGAGGTGTTACTGTTTGGAAGGGGAGTCCCCTTCCATTATACCATCAGGCACTGATGATTTCTCTGGGGTACAATCTCTCCTACATTTTCTCTTTTCTCCCTGTTTTTCCGTTGTCTGTGGGTAGTTAGCTTCAGGAAGCCATGGGGCTCTCCACAGAAATCCAGCATTAAATCTAATAAAAAAACAATTTCTGGGTGAGCCTCAGATGCTCCCTGACACCCTACCTGTCTACGGTTGGCGGATTTTCATCGTTCCAGAACCGACTGGTACTAGCCCGGCTGACCCAGGTCGGCTTTCCTCTCATGCCAACGAAGGGGGAAGTGGAGCTAACTAGTGGGGGGGCTGGTTTAATGAAGTTTTGGTTATTTGTTTTCTTATCAGGGAAGATATTTTGATATTTTAAAGGTGTTGGTTACATTTTTTAACCATTCAGTAGTCTGTTTTGATCGCCTACTGATCGGGGTGCTTCCCTGGTCAATGATAAGATGATACATTTTAAACGTAAAGTGCTCATGAGCCATTGCTCCCTATGCCTTTTTCAGGGGGGTGCGGGGGTACTGGGTCGTGGTCCTTGGTAGGCAAGAAAAACTTTGCAACTTATGACTCTAAATAGTATGCCCCTTAATCAGTTAGCTAGCTTCAAGGAGCCTCCTGGGTTCATCCAGAAATTGGTTTCATTACATTCCATGCTGGTTTTATTTAATACATTACTAATATTATTGTCATAGTATCATTTTTCATAATAATTAGTAGGCCTACTCTTCTTTCACCTACTTATTGTCAAGTTTTATTTAATTTATTTCCATTCACAATTTACCTATGCTATTTATATCAGATAGTCTTTAGGATTGTCAGAGAGTTTATTTAGCAGATATTTGGTCTTTTCTCAGATATTGATAGGTTGCTATAGCTTGTTCTGTGTGATATTTCAGAAATGATTGATTGAACCTATCTATGGTATAGAGTATCTATAATTTTACTCTTAAGATTTTAAAGTAAGTACTGTTTATTTAATCATAAATATTTTCATTGCCTTTTTTAGGAGCTGGAAGAATTTTGCTTCCGTTTCGCACTCAATCACATGACAGAAGTTGCACAGACAGAGGCATTTATGGCCCTTGATGAATTAACTGTAAAGAACTTCATCCAGCGAGCAGCTCAACATGGAGCGTTTAAGTACTGATATTCTAGCTACTTGTTGATGAGAATCTCGCAACAGCAGCAGCAGCCACGGCATGATCACCACTCCTAACTTTGTAAAGAGTTAAGTTGTAGCATTTGTTGCATCAAGGGTCAGGATTGTATTGGTCAAGGATATTAATGGGTCAGGTGATGGCCATTGTATTAATTTGGAATATGTGATGACAGATCTTCAGAGAAGATAAAGTACAATAGCCAAGGTATGTGGTTAGTTTAAAGAATATTACACAAATAACTGGGACTTGTAATCTGTTTTACAAAATAATTCTGAATTGATGTGGATCATTAGTTTTGTTATACAATTTTTAGCAGCTTCATGTTTATTTAATAACCAAAATTCCTTATACGGTTATGATGAAACACAACTTTTATCAAAGGCTTTAAAAATTGTAGTATACAAGAACTAATAACACTGTTCTAAACCTGTCAGTTTTCAAAAGCAATACTTTTCTAAAAGAGAAGAAAGCTTGTAAACTTTAAGAAGAACTCTGAATTGTATTTTTAGACTTGTATACATGTAACTGAAACTAATAATTGAAATGAATATATAATCACACACACACACACACACACACACACACACCTCATTGGAGCGAAACGTCTAAATGGGAATAGAAATGAAGAAGAAAGGAATTCTTTTTTCCACAAAGTGTAAGGGACTGGGAAGCTTGTGAAATGGTACATGAAGATAAAGCAATAAAATCATTAAAGGAAGGGGGGTGTAAAGAACAAAGGGAAAGGGAACATATTCCTGAAAATAGTATATACCAACATAGATGGAGTGAGATAAAAAATATTGGAGTTGAAGAATATAATTCAGCTCAAAGTCCCAGATATTGTCGCATTAACAGAGACGAAACTTGAAGAAAATATTTTAAATGAGGTCGTATTCCCAAGGGGCTACTCAGTTTAGAGACGTGACAAGAAAATTAGGAAAGGGGGAGGAGTGGCTGTGCTGGTGAAAGAACACCTGAAAGTAAGAGAGTTAATATTTGAAAACCCTCGAGATATTGACTTAATGGTGTTGCAGGTCTGGAATCAAGACAAGCTGATAATTTTAAATACCTACAGCCCACCAGCAAGCAACACATGGACAAAAGAAGAACTGGATGACAAACGTAAGGGCCTCATAATGGTCATGAGAGAGATTATAATAAGAGCTGACAAAGATAAATCCCGATTGCTGGTACTGGGGGACTTCAACTTTAAGGCAACAGACTGGGAGGCCTACGAGGCAAGAACAGAGGACATTTGGACAGGCAGATTTGTAAACCTTATCTTGGAGACATTCATGTATCAACACGTCAAGCAGGCCACAAGAATGAGGGAAGGGGATGTTCCGTCGGTACTGGATCTAATATTCACCAGGAAAGAAGGAGGTATTTGACATCCAGAACCTTCCTCCCTTGGGAGAGTGTGATCACATCCTCTTGGACATTAAATATGCTATGCGATATAATCTAGTAAATAATAGGGACAGTGAAACAGTTGTTAAACTCGATTTCAAGAGAGGATGCTATGGGGAACTAAGAAATTTTTTTCTTACGTATAATTGGACAGACTAGTTGCTAGGCAAGGAAGTAATTGAGATGTATGCCAACTATTGTGAAATATACGATGAAGGCACACAAACATTCATACCAAAACAGACATGCAGACCTAGGAAATAGGGTTGGTTCAACAGAAATTGAGAGAGGGCCAGAGATCAAAACACACAAGCAGGGAATCATTAAAGAAAGAGGCCAAACCCCCAAACATACCAGTGATACAAAGATGCAAGAAACAACTACATGTCAGTAAGAGAGGCAGAGAGGAACTTCGAGAACGGTATAGCAGACTAATGTAAATCAGATCCTTTCGTATAAATTCATGAAGAGCAAGCTGTAGGTAAAGGATAATATTCAGAAGTTGAAAATGGGGGACAGATACATGGAAAATTAAAAGGAAATGTGTGAAACATTAAACGAAAAGTTCCAAAGTGTGATTGTATAAAATAAGATCTTCAGAAAACCAGACACAATAAGAATTCCAGAGAACAGCATAGAGCACATAGAGGTGTCTAGAGACAAAGTGAAAAAGTGCTCAAGGAGCTAAGTAAGAACAAAGCAGTTGGCCCAGATGGAGTTTCACCATGGGTTCTGAGAGAATGTGCACCTGCGCTCAGCATTCCACTTCAGCTGATTTTTCAGACATCCCTGTGTACAGGAGTCGTAGCAGATGTGTGAAAAAAAGCTAACGTAGTTCTAATCTACAGAAGTGGCAGCAGGAAAGACCCCTCAATTATAGACCTGTATCATTGTCAAGTGCAGTAGTCAAAATATTGGAAAAAATAATTAAAACTAAATGGGTAGAACACCTAGAGAGAAATGATATAATATCATCAGACAGACAGTATGGACAGTAAATTCGATACACAGTATCTGAAAGATCCTGTGTATCGAATTTACTCAGTTTCTATGATTGAGCCACAGAGATTTTACAGGAAAGAGATGGTTGGGTTGACTGCATCTATCTGGACCTAAAAAAGGCTTTCTACAGAGTTCCACATAAGAGGTTGTTCTGGAAACTGGAAAATATTGGAGGGGTGACAGGTAAGCTTCTAACATGGATGAAAAATTTTCAGACTGATAGAAAAATGAGGGCAGTAATTAAAGGGAATGTATCGGACTGGAGAAATGTCACAAGTGGAGTACCACAGGGTTCAGTTCTTACACCAGTGATGTTTATTGTCTACATAAATGATCTACCAGTTGGTATACAGAATTATATGAACATGTTTGCTGATGATGCTAAGATAATAGGAAGGATAAGAAACTTAGATGATTGTCATGCCCTTCAAGGTGACCTGGACAAAATAAGTATATGGAGCACCACTTGGCAAATGGAATTTAATGTGAATAAATGCCATGTTATGGAATGTGGAATAGGAGAACATAGACCCTACACAACCTATAAATTATGTGAGAAATCTTTAAAGAATTCTGATAAAGAAAGAGATCTAGGGGTGGCTGTAGATAAAAAACTATCACCTGAGGACCCCATAAAGAATGTTGTGCGAGGAGCCTATGCCACGCTTTCTAGCTTCAGAAATGCTTTTAAATACATGGATGGCAAAATACTAAAGAAATTGTTCTCGACTTTTGTTAGGCCACAGCTAGAATATGCAGCGGTTGTGTGGTGTCCATATCTTAAGAAGCACATCAACAAACTGGAAAAAGGTGCAAAGACATATTACTAAGTGGCTCCCAGAACTCAAGGGCAAGAGCTACAAGGAGAGGTTAGAGGTATTAAATATGCCAAAACTAGAAGATAGAAGAAAAAGAGGTGATATGATCACTACGTACAAAATAGTAACAGGAATTGATGAAATCGATAGGGAAGATTTCCTGAGACCTGGAACTTCAAGAACAAGAGGCCATAGATTTAAACTAACTAAGCAAAGCTGCCGCGGAAATATAAGAAAATTCACTTTCGCAAACAGAGTGGTAGACGGTTGGAACAAGTTAAGTGAGAAGGTGGTGGAAGCCAAAACCGTCAATAGCTTCAAAGCGTTATATGACAAAGAGTGCTGGTTAGACACAACACCACAAGCGTAGCTCTCATCCTGTAACTACACTTAGATAATTTCGCTTAGGTAATTACTAATATCTCACAATTGAGTTGGGGTGGTCAAAACCATCAGTAGTTTCAAAGCGTTATACCCCCTTCCCATCCGGCTTGTTGGCACCGTGAGGGGGCTTGGTGGTCGGCTGCCGGAGTGTGATGCTCCATGGGACAGTCCTCTGTCCTTTTGTGGCCTTATGCTCCTGCTGCTGTCTTCTCCAATACTGCTGGATCGCTTTTCCTTTTCCTAATGTTTCGTTTTTCTCCCCTCTTCTGCTATCTGCTTGTTTCCTGCCGACCTTTTCTTGTTTTGGTTATTCTTTTGGATTTCTTCCATTTTGACGCCCGGGTGCTTGATGAGGCATACTCTTGCACCCGTAGAACTGTAGTACCCAATGTCGAGAGCGAGGGGGAACCTTTTATTGTCAATCCTCCTTTCGTCACTGAACCCGATCTCGACGGACTGACAGTTCTTAAGGTGGCGTTTGTGGGGTATATACTCACGACGCACCCTTAGGGGACCCCGGCATGATCGGCGATAGCTTCTTGTTAAGTGTCCTGCCTCTAATTGTGGCTCCATGGTGGGTATGAGGGGCACATTCGTGAATGAATGTTTTTCTATTTGTCCTTATGTCTAATTCTGTTCCTCTTCTACCTTCTCAGGCTCGTGGGGTGGGCGACCAAGCCCCTGTGTCGGACCATGTTGGAAGACCGGGCTCTGTAACCCCCGCTGAATTGGGCCCCGACCTTGCTCCTCCTTTGACCCTCCTGACTACTTCCCTCGGCTCCCCTCCCTCTGTGGTTGGGTCGAGCCCCAAGCCCCCAGTGGTGACCACCTTGTCCCCTGGCACGGCTCAGTCTCTAATTGTGCCTACTGCGCCTTTTAACCCCCCTCTCTCTCTGGGGGTTCTCAACGCCGTCCTCGACACGTCCGCACTCGCTCGATTCCTTCCCGTACTGATGGGTATCAAACTTTGTTTGATCCCGCTTCGTGGGCCAAATAATTTGATCTCCTCCCTCTTGATTCTGCGCCTCCTGACGATTTTTCCCTCCATAGGCACCTCGTTGATTCTGTAGATGCCTCTGTTACTTTCCGCCCCACCCGTCTTGGTACACGTGTCATTGCTGCTGCTCGGTTGAATGCCAGTGTTGGCACAATTCTCCTCCCAACCCATGTTGCTACCGGTATTCGGAATCTCCAGACAACCACGAAGATATTTGTCATATCCTCGATGCCCAGGGCCATTCTGTCCTCCAGGAAGACTCGTTTACTGGTCCCCCTCGTGGTCGTCGCTGTCAACCCCTTCGGGTTGTGAAAATTACCTTTGATGGTAGGACCCTTCCGCCCTCTTTGTCATTCTTGCTGATGCCAGGTGCTTCGTCCAGGAGTACATTCCCTCTCCTCGGCTCTGTAAAAAGTGCTGGAGGTTTTGGCATGGTGCCCTCCGCTGCTCTGGGAATCTCTCTCTCTGTCCTTTGTGTTGGGGCGAAGGTCACTCTAAGTCAGAGTGCACTTCTCCCCAGGCTCACCTCCTCAATTGCGTTGAGGCCCACCTTACCTTCTGCCATGCATGTATACATTACAAGCTTGGGGCAGCCATCCTCAGCTTGAAGCACCGGGAGCATTTGTCTTATCCTGAGGCGAGGCGCCAAGTTCGCCGTCTCCCACCTTATGCCAATGTCTCTTATGCTCGCATGTTGTGCTCTTCCTCTCCTCGTCCTTCCCACCTTCCTCAGACTCAACCGTTTCCACGCCTTGAACACTGACATGCCCACCACCCCCTCCAATGTTCCTTTGAGTTCTGTTCCAAAGAGTCCCCCTCCTGGTCCTCTGTCTGGGGTTCCCTTCTTTCTGCCCAGTCTGTCATGTCTCCTGTGTCTTCTTCCTCGTCTCCCTCCGATCCTCCTTCCCATCCTTCTCCTCTGTTTATTGGCTCTCCACGCTGCCTGTCAGTACGTGCTGATGTCCATCGCTCTCCCAACGGCCGTCGTGTATGCTCTCGTTCTGCTTCTCCTGTTGAGACACTAAAATCTGTTGCCCAGTACGTATTTGCTGGGATACCTGTCTCTCTGTGTCAGAAGCGAAAGCCTGACTCCTCTCCTTCATCCTCCCCGGCGGGTAAAAAGGCTTCGATTTCTTCCTTGCCCCCTACCTCTGACTCTTTCGCTTCGTCCCCTCCCGTTTCGGTGGTTACACCCCATGTTCCTGCTATGGAGGTCTCTTTGGCCCTCGCTTCCCTCCCGGTTGGTGCCCTTACTGAGGTGCATTCCCTGGTTTCTGCCCCCTCCTGTTGCTGTCCCTGACCCTCGGTTATCCCCCCCCCCCTTCCTCCTCCGGACCCTACTCATCCGCCCCTGGTCGGTCCTCTAGCTCCCTTCCCTCCTTCTTTACTCAGTTTACCCATGCCCCCCTAACCCTGACTTTGCTGACCCTGACCCTGATCCTGTGCTTCTTTAACGTGCTGTGTTCCTTTTTCACCTTTGTTTCTTCTTCATTCTCTGTTGCTGTCCTTTCTCTTCTCGTCGATATCTATTCTTCAATGGAACGTTCGTGGTTATTACGCCAATTTCCTTGAACTCCAACTTCTGATTTCGCAGTTTTCGCCCATTTGTGTCTGTCTCCAGGAGCCGATGCTTGGTGCTTGCCTCGTTGCTTTCGTTGCTATTCCTTTCTCTCCCCCCCCCCCCAACTGTTGCTAGGGTTCCTAACTCTTCTGTTCTTTTGATTCATTCTGATGTTCCCTTTGTCCTCTTACTTTTTCCTTCGCCTCTCCATTGTTCTGCTGCTCGTATCTTTGTGAGGAAATAGTACACCGTTTGTTCCATTTGTCTCCCCCCGAATGTCCCGCTTTCTCTTCCCGATGTGAAACGCCTACTGGACTCCTTGCCGGAGCCTGTGCTCCTGCTAGGTGATTTCAATTGTCGTCATTTCCTTTGAGGTGATGTTCTGACGAACACCCAGGGTCGCCTTCTTGAGCCGTTCATCCTCTTTTCTTCCCGGTCTCTTCTGAATTCTGGTGAGCCCACGTATTTGAACTCTCGGACTCGCACCCTTTCCTGTCTTGATCTCTCTCTTTGCTCGTCTTCTCTTTACTTAGATTTCACGTGGCAGTTTCTTGATGACCTCCGTGGCTGTGACCATTTCCCCATCCTTGTTAAGTTTTTTCTCTTTTCACCCTTCCCTCTCCTTCCCTAGGTGGCAGTTTGCTAAGGCAGACTGGAACCTATTTACCCTCAGTGCTGCTTACTCTGACCTCTCCCTCGCTCTCTCCTCCTTTTTCATAACACCGTCTTCGACACTGCCCTCCACTCTATTCCTCGCTCTTCCTCTCAGGGACCACGGAAGTGCGTTCCCTGGTGGAATGCAGACTGCTCGGGCTGTCCACTGTAAATGTGCAGCCTGGAAGAGACACCGCCGCTGGCAGACCGGCGATTCTTTTCTTTTATTTCAAAAGGCGAGTGCAGTGGCCCGTAGGGCCATCCGTATAGCTAAACATGAATGTTGTGGGTCTTATGTCTCCACCATTACGTCCGAAACTCCTCTGCCACAGATCTGGAAGTGTATCCGCAAGATAGTGGGTAAGTTCGCTCCCAATGTCTCACCGGTCCTTCACCTCCGTGGTACTCTTGTGGCGGACCCGTTGCAGATCGCTCCCGAACTGGGTTCCCGCTTTTCTTCTGTTAACTCTGGTTTTCATCTTCCCCAATCTTTCTTTCTTCGTAAACCTGTCCTTGAATCTCGTCCTTTAGATTTCTGCACTCATCTTCGACTTCCTATAACGATCCCTTCTCTCTCTCGGAACTTCGGTCTGCCCTGGCCCTCTGCGGTTCTACGGCGGCGGGCTCTGATGGAATTTATTATGAGATGCTTCACCATCTCTCTCTGTGCACGTTTCGGTATTTACTGAGTCTGTATAATCGGATCTGGGAGTCGTCGTCAGTCCCTGAGGACTGGCTCGATGCCATTGTCCTCCCTGTTCGCAAACCAGGGTCTCTGGGAACATCCCCTAAGAACTTTCGCCCTATTGCCCTCACAAGTTGTGTCTGCAAACTCTTTGAACGTATGGTTAATGTTCGTCTGATGTGGTTCCTGGAACACCATCACCTCCTCTCCCCTTCTCAATTTGGTTTCCGCAAGTGCCGCAGCACAACAGATGTCCTGGTGAACTTGGAGGTCTATATTCGTACTGCTTTTGCTGCGAAGACCTCTGTTGTTGCCGTCCTTTTTGACCTGTAAAAGACACCACTTGGCGATATCATATTCTATCCCAACTTCATTCTTTTGGCCTTGTGGTCATCTCCCTCTCTTTCTCCGCAACTTCCTCTCTCGTCGTTCCTTTCGGGTGAGACTTGGTATCGCTCTCTCTGCCTCTTTTCAGTAATACGAAGGTGTGCCCCAGGGTAGTGTTCTGAGCACTACTATTTTTTCTGGTTGCCCTCAATGGTCTTCTTTCCTCTCTTCTTTTAGGCATCTTTTCCGCTCTCTATGTTGACGATCTTACCCTTTGCTGTCAAGGTGAAGATTCGCCACTCCTTCAACGCCGGCTTCAACTTGCGATTGATGCCGTGTCGTCTTGGGTCACTGATCATGGCTTCAGGTTCTCTACGTCTAAGACTTGTGCTATGACTTTTATTCGGAAGCGTGTCATTCTTCGTCCTTCTTTGTTGCTTTATGGTCACCCCATTGTGTACAAGGATTCCGTAAAGCTTTTTGGGTTGATTTTTGACACTCGTTTGTCTTGGTCAGCCCATATGTCTTACCTCCGTGTTGAATGCTCTAAGGGTCTTACCCTCCTTCGGGTATTGTCTCATACTTCTTGAGCGGATAGGCGCGCACTCCTCGCTTTACATTCCTCTCTCATCCTGCCTAAGCTTGATTATGGTTGCCCTGCTTACTCGTCTGCTTCTCCTTCTACTCTTCACCATCTTGATGCTTTGCACCATACTGGGTTGCGCCTCAGTTCTGGTGACTTTTGTTCGACTCCCGACTCCTGTCCTCAAATTGTATGTTGACACTGGCTTCCTATCTCTCCGGGACCGCCGTGATCGCTACTGTCTTCACTATCTTGCGCGGTCCTTGCAACATTCTTCCTCTCGCCTCTGTCGTGCTTTAACTTTTGCCCCTCCTGCGGTTCCAGTTTCTCTTCACCACCTCCCTCTTTCTGTGCGGTTATCTCGCTTACAGGATTCTCTTTCCTTTCGTATTTCTAATGTTTCTCCTTGTGTTGTTCCTTCTTTGCCCTCCGTGGAGAGTCCCCCTTCCGCGGTTTTGTACTTCCTTGACCCGCATCACTAAAGCTTTTACCCCTCCTACGGTTCTAAAACACATTTTTCTTGAGCACTTTTCTTCTCACTCCCGCTCCGTTTCCGTCTCCACCGATGGGTCTAAGTCTGCGGACGGTGTAGGCTTCTCTGTTGTTTTTCCTGATTGCATTTATATGTGTCGCTTACCTCCGGAGACTAGCATCTTCACAGCAGAACTTTATGCTATTCTCTATGCTCTTTGTCCCTTGCTTTCTCGTTGTCAATCTTCCTTTGTAGTTGTTGTTGACTCTAGTAGTGCCCTCATGGCTCTTGGGTCCTTTAATCTGGTTCATCCAGTGGTTGTCAAGATCGAGCATTGGGTGTTTCTTGTTCACAGTAAATTTAAGTCGGTTGAGTTTTGCTGGGTTCCCAGCCAAATTGGTGTTTCTTTAAATGAGCGTGCGGATGCTGCCGCCAGGGAAGCTGTCCGCTCTTGTCCCATCTCTCATAAAGGTATTCCATATTCCGACTTTTACCCGGTTATTCATTCCTCCATCCTTGCCCATTGGCAGGCTTGTTGGTCTTCTGTTACTGGTAACAAACTGCATACTCTTAACACTTTCCCACACCGCAGAAGCCTGTGTAACTTTCCCCTCGTGTACCTACGCCTAGCGTTTCGGGGCGACCGCGCGGCGACACTTAAATGTTTATACTCTTTTCGGTCTGTTCACCTTAATTTTCCATATATGTATTTAATTTTGGTATCAATTTGTTCACAAGAGAATGCTCTAGAGGAATATATATATAAAATTTCACTAAAGCCGACGTGAGACCCTCGCCAAATAAAAAACTATGGCGATCGTTAGCCGTGAGTGCCAAACAGCGATGAAATGTTTATGCTCTTTTCAGGTTTGTCAACCCCAGAATTGTTCTACATCGTTAATTTTGGTATCACTGTGATCACAATACAATTCCCTACACAGACATATGAATATAAAGTACAAAACATGGGCACGCCCCACCCGCAAGACAGTGGGAAGTTGCCCGAGGGTTACCCACTACCGCACGCCCAACTGCATATCAGCTACACCCTACTGAAAAGTTCATACTCTGTTCATGTTTTTTACCTTAATTTTCGATGTATGTGTTTCATTTTGGTATCGATGTGTTCTCAATGAAATGTTCTAGAGGAACATATGTATAACATGTCACGAAAGCTAACGTGATTCCGGCCCCAAATAAAAAACTAAGTCATTTGTTAGCCGTGCACGCCAAATAGCGTGAACATGTTGCTACTCTTTTCAGGTTTATCAAGTCCAAACTTGTTCGACATCGTTCGTTTTTGTATCACTGTGATCGCAATAAAATTTCCTACAGAGACATATGCATACAAATTAGACAACACGGGCACGCCTCACCCGCAACGACCCCTAAAGTCGCCAAAGCCTTACCCGCTAGAGCACACTCATTACCACACCCGCTACACCCAATACACCAGACAAACACACACAGTTTGCTAACAGAAGTTTTTGTGCAACATTTTTCATTGTGGTATCAAATTATTCGCAATTTAATGCTCTAAATAGACAGACAAATATAAGCAATAACAACCTCAATATATATATAAGCAATACCAATAACAAAGTATAAAGTGGTAATATATTTATAAAAACTTGTACATTGTGTTTGTACTTACCTATGGAATGATGATGGTAGAACAATAAGTTGAGCATTTTGTGATCCACTCCACCTGCTTCAGGAAAATGTTCTTGAAGTTGCTCAACAGATGTTTCATAGGTGGAGTGAATGTGTGCAGAGGTGCTATTTTTTCGCCACCCAAAATGCCCTCTTGCGGTGGTATTTTGTGTAGCAGGGTGTCGCACACAGTGCAACTCCACATGTCTTGCACTCATACTTAGAATCCTTTCTTATTCCAGACTTGTAGCAAAGATGACACCTTCGACGTTTTCCGTCGAAGATGGCATGGCATGGTTTTCGACGATGGCATGGGTCAAATTCTTATTGAGACGATGTTCTGAATCCACAATACCAGGTGGCTTTTTCTTAGGACGAGGTCGACGACTGGTACTAGGAGCCACTTCAGGTTCTGAGTCAGATGAGGTGTCATCTGCTCGAGGTGTCGAAGGAAATAGAGGACGCCTCACACCAGATAGTCCCGGTTTGCCAACATTGCCACATATCAGCATTTATATCCGGAGCATGTGCGATGGGGTTATCTGTGTTGGGCCACTCATCATTTTCCCACCTCAACAAGGACCATATTGCTACCTCATGAAACTGGAGCAAGGTCATTTTTGTCTGATCACTACTGTAGGTCTTGTACAACACACATGCATTATGGAGAGCCATTTGCAGGAAATAAAAGGTAATTTTTTTGATCCACTTGTGACATTTTCGTGTGAACTTGTAATATTTTACCATCTGGTCAAAGTCATCAACACCTTTCATGTAGGTATTGTAGTCATATATTGCATTTGGTTTGTTTACAGTTACAAGGTTCACTGAAGTTGTTCCGTCACGTTTCCGCACTCTTTTCCTTCGTTCGACTTCCTGTGTGTCAGCATTGTGGCAGTTTGTGATTAGTGAGACCACTCGCTTGTCTTTCCACAGGATTATAAATGTATTATCCTTGCGGCTGAATATGGTTGTATCCACAGGAATTTTACCCTTTGCTTGCTGTTGCAGATGCTTGGGGGCACCACGCTATAATCTGATAGTTCCACACGTGTAAACACCATGTTGACGTAGCTGTTCTGTGAGGCTGACAGAGTTATAGTAGTTATCCATATACAGATGATAACCCTTGTACATTAGGGGCCGAATCAAGCCCATGACTGTCTCCACTGTTGTTTTACCAATTCTGGAATACACCTCGAAGTCATATATGTAGCCAGATGTTCCAGTGAAACTGTCTACAGATAGTGGAGTGTTGCCAGTACACCAGGCTATCCCTCATCCTCCTCCTCAGAATCCTCACTTTTCTCACTCTCCTCAACCGTTGACTCACCATCATCTGCCGTCTCTGTATCACTGTTGAAATCACTGACCTGTTCTTTCCCATCAATATCGGATAATTCTTCAATCAAACCTGGGATTTTTGTTGGTTTAAGTCGAACTCTGCGAAATTTACGGTAAAGCATACTTAGCTTATCCTCTTTGGTTGGTTTCTTTGTTTTTTTGGCGTTGAAGTGCTCTGTCCTTGACTCTGATCCATCGTGTAACGTATATAAAGTGTTGAAAGACACGGGAACTAATATCAATACCGATAATAGCCGAGATTTGCACAAGTTTGGGACTCGAGCGGGTGCTGTTCTGGTCACGAACGAGATAAACACAGCATTAGGCCCACCGCATGGCGTGATGACCCAGAATGCCATGCGGCATATGGAGGAGAGGGGTAAGACAATGGAGCTCATTTTGAAACCACAAAGAAGTTGATCGGGTGAAAATTGATTTTTTTTACAAATATTTTAATGGATGACGCAAGGATTGGCATCCGTTCACAATAGGGAGAAAAATGGATGATGACGCTCACGACATCGGTGTGGGAAAGTGTTAAATTAAGAGTTGTGTGTCCTCATGGCCGTCCGTTTCTCATCACCGTAACCGGCGATGGGAAATGGCTCTGGCGAGGTTGTGTATTGGCCATACTCTCTTAACTCATGGTCACTTGATGGAGCGCCGCCCTGCTCCTTATTGTCCAAATTGCATTGTCCCTCTTACAGTCATGCATATCCTTGTTGAATGTCCTGACTTCCGGAACGAGCGTGTGTCTTGTTTTCTGACTGTCCCCTTCGGTTGCTTGTCCCTCAATGGTATTCTTGGTGACTTAGATACTTTTGATATCATTCGCCTTATGCGTTTCTGTTCTTGAATTGGCATTCTTGGTGATATTTAGAGCCCTCTGATTATCCCGCACATTTGATGGTGCTACATAGCCTTCCTGGTTTGGTGCCTTCTTTTGATACTTACTTACTTACTTGTAAGTGTAGTTGGCCAAGTATATTAAAAGGATGAGTGCTAAGCTCGTGATATTCCATCTCCTCTACTCGGTAATCTTTTTCATGTACCTGTAGCTTTAAAGCCTTGAGTGATGTTGGTGTACACAACTCAATCATTTAATTTATTCATTATACTGTATATTATAATTAATATATACAGTATTACACACACTTTGCATGCATACTCATATACACATACACAAATGAGTGTGTTTTCCATTAAAAATTAGAACAAAAAAGTGAGGAAATTAAATTGCAGGGAATGGAAGAGGGAGGGGAGGGAGGGAGGGAGGGTGGGAGAGAGATTGACAAAATAGTTGAGAGGGAAAAGTAAAAGAATTTAGAGAGTGTGCAAGAATACTGTGGTCCGGATGCTGTTAAACACATCATATTGTGCAATATTTAAAACATTATTAAACTAAATTCAAATATTGTTATAATAGTCATAACATTTTCTTTTAAGGACTTATTTGCCTATTTAATTATTTTGTTCAGTTAATGTTGTCTGATTCTGTGAGTGGTTCAGACTGAAGTCATCAATTAGAATGTAATATTGGGTTAGATATTTTATAGATTGCAGGTAATGTATGTAGTAATAGCCATGTGTTTAATTCTTTAATTTGCTGTTATTTTAAAATTCAACATTTGATGATTTGGTTAAACCCTAAGCAGATAAATATTGCTTGCATTATATTTATTTAATGTACATATACACACTTGAACATTCCAACATTTTGTAGTAGGAAAGGTTTTCCAGCAACAGTATTCCACCAATACTAGATCTCGTAAACTTTAGGATTTTCCCACAACTGCTACAAGATACTCAGTCCGAGTTCATTTCAGTAGCTTCATCTTATCACATTTTACTTCTGCACCAGTCATATGTTCACACTATTTTCTATTTAATCCCTTGTACTGTACTGTATATATTTTCTGCGACTCCTGTATATAGAAGACTCCGACTTCTTCTTTATGTATATGTATGTATATTTTTATTTAATATTGTACTTATTTTCATGGCATTTTCAATATTCTTTTACAATTAGTGTGTGGTCTTATTTACCTGTAATGTGAAGTATCACGTCTTCCATATATAATATGATGAATTTGTGTGTAGATGAAAGTGAGTAATAACCAGTTGAGATAAACATGAGCTACAGTGAGCTGTTGCATTCAAAGTTTATATTGGTATAACATGTGGTCCCAAAAGTATACGCTCTACAGATAAGAGATCAAGATTCAGATTTTTTGTGAATTTTGTATGTTAATTCGAGATAAACATTGGTATTTTAATTAATGTACATGGGATAATAAGCACATACTGTACTGTCTTAGGCTAATAAATATAGGGAGGGAGGGGAGGGAATTGTCAGGGGAAAGTGCCAAGCCATTACGACTATATAGCAGTGGAAAGGGGTCAGGATAAGGATTTGGGATAGGATGGGGGGAAGGAATGGTGTCCACAACAACTTGGACGGTCGGGGATTGAACGCCGACCTGCATGAAGTGAGACCGTCGCTCTACTGTCCAGTCCAAGTGGTTGGGCTAATAAATATAGGATGGAGATGCATATGATGGTATCAACTAAAATGTTTCCACCATTTTAATATTAACATTATTTTTTTTTTTGTAAATTATAATGATAATATAAGTTATGCAAATTAACACTAAGAAGTGAGCATTTAACAGTGTATTTACCCATGTATAAAAATGATCTGTTATAGAGCAAATTGAATGTTTCTTGGAGTATACTCCAGCTCATTGTTTAATGCAGTCTCCTAGGGTAGTCATATGTGCAGAAAGATAAAGTCCCAGAGGTATGAAATTTAGGCCAAAAATATTGTGATGTACTTGTAGCTGTGTATGTTGAGATTCTTGTCAACAAGTAGGACATGGCTGACTGTAGCAGCAGTAGCAGTGTTGGATGGTACTGTACTGATATAAACAGTCAAATATTCTAAAGGTCTATCATTGGCTTTTTGGTTATGTTGTGAATGCTGATAAATACACGATGTGACCCACTGTATACTACTGATCTCTGGTTTGAGATAATGTGCTTGTGTGCATTTTGCATGAAAGCATTTGATAATTAGTCTTTCATGGTAGCCATTGAAGTAAGTTTGAAAAATAATAAACGAATTCATTATTTGAATTCATGTACTGATTTTATCAGTGATTTATGTCTTATCGATATAGAATGTAATGAGCAATTTTAAATACTGTAGCAACTTCATCACAGATAATATTAGCGATGCCAGGTGGCTTTAGATGGTTGTAGTGTAGATAACAATGTAATTGTAGGTAAACTTTTATCTGAAGGCATTTAGACAATTTCTGAATTAAAATTTGGTCTTCTGAAACACTGCTAATAATCATTTCATTCTTGTACAATATCCAATAATTGTTATTAAACAGAATAAATATTAATTTAGTTTTAATTACCCCTAATGGGTTGGTTCCATAACATGGTGAGGAGGCTCTTGTGTGCCACCTGTAAGTTGACAGGGTCGGCTGCTGTTCCCCCCCCCCCTCCTCTCCTGCCTGCTGTGGTGGTGCACAAGCAAAATACAATCCCCACCCCGCCCCCCGGTGTAAACAAAAAACTGTTTGCTCTGCTTTGCATGTAAATCTGTGCATTCCCTGTGTTCCTTCATCTGGTTGTTGAGGCTATCCTGTGGCGCCTGGGGGCTACACACAGTCAATTGGGGGACGGATTAAACCAGATTCATTATGGCCCACCTGAATCAATTGGCTCGTCTGGTTAGCTCACCTACCTGCTTGATGGAGTTCTGAGAGTTGTTCTCCCCAATCCTGGCCCGAGGCCAGACTTGACTTGTGAGAGTTTGGTTCAACAAGCTGTTGCTTGGAGTGGCCCACATATCCACCACAGCCCGGTTGGTCTGGCACTTCTTAAAGAAAACTATCTAGTTTTCTCTTGAAGATATCCACAGTTGTTCCAGCAATATTTCTTATACTCGCTGGGAGGATGTTGAACAATCTTGGACCTCTGATGTTTATACAGTATTTGATTATGCTTATGGCAATATAATATGTATATAGTTATAGAAATCAGATCAAGTGGGAATTGTTGGGTTGGTATCCCTATTGGTCCCTGGAATACCTACAATGGTGCTCCATGTATACGGTTCCTGTTACCCCGATGTTGCTCATGTGCATGTGCCTCCCCCTTAGACTGCTACCCTGCACCCCCACTCACCACACAGTTCTATTCTACTTTCTCTGGGGAGAGCCTCTTTGGCTCCCTGGAGCTAACTGGGCTGATATGAATGTATTAGACCCTGGCATCAGTCAAGCGAATGGAGTTCTAGGCCTACTGGGGACCACGAGCCAGAACCTGGTCCCCCCCACCCTCAGAGAGGCATGAGGAGCAATGGCCTATAGAAACCCCCGTGTGGTTGGCAGCATTCCATGTTTGCCATTGAATGGGCCAGGCACCCCAAAACAAACCCTATCTGGTTAACATATTGCTACTGAAACCCAAACTCTTCAACAGAACTCCCCAAACTAAAAACAAGCATGACGTCACAGCTCCCCCCTCCCTGGGAGGGGGAAGGGGGGCTGCAGACCCACCTGCACTGGCTATCCACCCTTCAGTTGAGGCTGGATGTAAAAAAAAAAATGCGTAAACCACCGACCAGAGGGAGGGAGGGTTGCAGGGGAAGCCTCCGGGTCTCGTTCAGAAAATGGCGTTTCATTACATTAAACACTGGTTTTCTGGGGGTAGCCCCTTTGGCTCCCCGGAGCTACTTAACTGAAGACAAAATCAAGAGGGGGACTTGCCCAGGAGGCGGTCGTCACTCGCTCCTCAACTCGAAGTCGAAACAACTTATACTTAAATAGTATGTATACTTATTAGTATATACTAATAGTATATATACTGTAGTATATATATAGTATATACTTATTAGTATGATTAACTTGATACATACAGCTCTTGATAAAAATGAGTTCCCTGTTTGGTTATTTGTAGACCTGCGTAAGGCTTTTGACACTGTTAACCATCAAAACTTTTTCTTAAATTACAACATTATGGAGTCAGAGGTCACTCCCTGCAGTACATTAAGTCTTACCTTACTGACAAGCTCCAATATGTTTCTGTGAATAATTCAATCTCTCATCCTACCCATCAACATTGGTGTTTCCCAGGGCAGCATACTTGGCCCTCTTCTCTTTCTCATCTACATTAATGACCTTCCAAATGCCTCCCAACATCTCAAACCAATTCTATTTGCTGATGACACGACCTTCATTTACTCCAGTCCTGACCCCCTTGTTCTAAATGTCACAGGGAATACTAAGCTAAATAAAGTCCATCACTGGCTAACTGCCAACAAACTCACCCTCAATATTGACAAAACTTTCTATATTTTGTTTGGCAATAAATCCTCAAATCAAATAAATCTCAGGATCGACAATACCCAAATTTGTAACAAAGTAGATGGCAAATTCCTTGGTGTTCTCATTGACCACTAGCTGAATTTCCAGGGACACATTCTAAATATATAAAAAAGTTTCAAAAACTGTTGGCATTCTTTCTAAGATCAGATATTATGTACCTCGCCCTGCCCTGGTGACACTATTATTCTCTCATCTATCCTTATCTCAACTATGGTATTTGTGCTTGGGGTTCTACTACCCAAAATCATTTATGTCCTCTAATTACTCAACACAAAGCTGCTATTAGGACAATATCTAACTCTGGCCCCAGACATCACTCGGTACCCTTACTCAAATCTCTGAATATGCTAGATATTAAGTCGCTGCACATCCTCTCATGTGTATTTTATATATATAAACCGCTGAACTGTAATGTCAGTCCTGACCTTAAAAGCTTCCTAGAAGATTGTAACAGATCCCATGAGCACCACACCAGAAACAAATATCTATTTGATATTCCAAGAGTACGACTTAGTCAAACTAGAAATGCTTTACAAATCAAGGTACCTCGAATGTGGAATGACCTTCCCAATTATGTTTAAAGACTGTACCTCTCCCAACCAGTTTAAGATAAAAACTAAGTACTACCTAATTAACTCAATGTAACCTACCTCACCCCCAAAATGTCAACCCATGTCTTCTATTTTAAACAATGCTGTTTGTTGACCAAATTGTATTTTTGCTTTTTTTCTGCCATGTCCCCCCCCCCCTTTTTAAATTTTTTCTCAACACAATGTATACTTTAATCTCAATTAATATTAAGTTTTAGTCTTAGTGTTTTTCCTGCCTGAAACGCTTTGTGTAATAGTGGCTTTAGGCATTGTATGTACTAGCTCTATCTATAAATCCATCAACTTTTGTATCTTACTTTGTATGTATGTACTTTACCTGAATAAATATTTGTATTTTGTATTTTGTATTTGTAATTGGCTGCAACCGCCGATCCATGCCAAACTAGGGCCAGGAACATTGACTAGGAGTGGCCAGGCCCCTGTTTGACCTCCAAAAACTCCCATGCCGAATTTCAGCCCAAGACATGTTACCGAAGACGGTAGCCAACACAGCAAACTTACGAATGTCAAGGACACGAGGATAGGCTGCAGGCTGGCTGAACCGAATAATCCTGTAGACGACCTTGGAGACCCAAACCCTAGAACAGGGAAGAAGGAAAACTGGGTCAACCCAAAAAGCATCCCTGGCTACTGAGGCTGTGGCACACAGGTAACGGGGAAGAGCTGCAATCAGACACAACACATAATACACCTCCGGCCGAACCAACCAAGCATCGACAACCAAAGGACCCCCCCGGAAAGCAGCAGTCTCATTCTTCGCTAGAAAAGAAGGATTATTCCCTGTCCGGCCCATTGTTGTCATGAGGGGGGCTTGGTGGGCAGCTGCCAGGGTGTGATGTTCCAGGGGACAGTCCTCTGCCCTTTTGTGGCCTTATTCTCCTGCTGCTGTATTCACAAATTATGCTGGACAACTTTTCCTTTTCCTTATGTTTCATTTTTCTCCCCTCCCCCTTTTCTCCTTTCTAATTCTTATTTCCCGCTGACCTTTTGCCTGTTTTGATTATTCTTTCGGCCTTCTTTTGTTTTGATGCCCGGGTGTTTGAGGAGGCATACACTTGCACCCGTAGAACTGTAGTACCCAATGTCTCAAGCGAGGGGACCCTTTTATTGTCAATCCTCCTTTCGTCGCTGAACCCGATCTCGACGGACTGACGGTTCTTAAGGTGGCATTTGAGGGGCATATACTCATGACGCACCCCTAGGGAAAACCGCAAGGCAATATATCTCTTGTTGGGTGTCCTGTCTCTAATTGTGGCTCCGTGGTGGGTACAGGGGCACATTCGTGAATAAATGTATTACCTCTCATTTCCATGTCACTGAATACTGTTCTTATGACTTCACAGGCTCGTGGGGTGGGCGACCAAGCCCCAGAGTCGGACTGTATTGGAAGACTGGGCTCTGTAGCCCCTGCTGCATTGGGCCCAGACCCAGCTCCTCCTTTGATCCTCCCGACTACTCCCTCCAGTTCCCCTCCCTCCTCTGTGGTTGGGTCGAGCCATACACCCCCAGCGGTGACCACCTCGTCCCTTAGCGCGGCTGTCTCTCATTGTGATTACTGCAACTTTTAACCCCCCCTCTCTCTGGGGGTTCTCAACGTCGTCCCTGCCACAACCGCACTCGCACGATCCCTTCCCATACTACTATGTACCAAGCCTTGTTTGGTCCTGGTTCGTGGGCTAAATACGTTGATCTGCTCCCTCTGGATTCTACACCTGATGATTTCTCACTCCATAAACACCTTGTTGATTCGGTGGATGCCTCTGTTACTTTTAACCCCACCCGTTTAGGAACACGTGTTGTCGCTGCTCCTTCACCGGATGCAGGTACCCACTTAGCCACATTGTCCTGTATTGGGGAGACCCCTGTTCGGGTCTCCAAAAACGCTCGGTTAAATGCCAGTGTTGGCACTGTTCTCCTCCCGCACCATGTTGCAACTGGTGTTAGAAGACTGCCATGAGGATATTAAACATATCCTCGAAGCCCAAGGCCATCCTGTCCTCCAGATAGACACGTTCACTCAACCCCTCGTGGTCGCCACCATCAGCCCCTTCGAGTTGTGAAAATCACCTTTGATAGTAGGACCCTTCTGCCCTCTATAATACTTGCTGGTGCCAGATGCTTCGTTCAGGGGTACATTCCCTCTTCTAGATTTTGCCTATAGGGAATTTTTGCCTATAGATTTTTGCAATAAGTGGTAGAAGTTCGAGCATGGTGTCCTCAAATGCTCAAGTATTGTGTATCTATGCCCCATGTGTGGGGCCGATGATCATTCTAAGTCCGAGCGCACTTCTCCCCAGGCTCGCTGCCTCAATTGCGGTGAGGCCCACCCTACCTTCTCCCGCTCGTGTATACACTACAAACTCGAGGAAGTTTGAAACAACTTGAAACACTGCGATCGTCTGTCTTCTGAAGCAAGACGCAAAGTTCGCCATCTGGCCCCTTTTGCTGGCGTATCCTACACTTGCGTGTTGTGTTCTACCTCTCCTCGTCCTTCCCACTTTACTCAGTCTCACAACAGTTTCTAGATCATAGACCCGGACACGCCCACCACCTCCTCCCCTGTTCCTTTACGTTCTGTCCCGATGGGGCCCCCTCCAGGTTCTCCATCTGAAGTTTACCCCCCTCCCTACCCAGTCTGCCATGTCTCCTGTGTCTTCTTTCCCCACTCCTTCTCCACTCCAGAACCATGAGGGCACTACGAGAGTCAACTACAACCACAAAGGAGGCTTGACAGTGAGAAAGCAGGAGACGAAGAGCATAGAGAATAGCATAAAGTTCTGCCGTGAAGATGCTAGCCTCTGAAGGCAGGCGACATAGGTGTAGTCAGGAAAAACAACTGAGTAGCCTACACCATCTGCCGACTTAGACCCATCAGTGAAGATGGAAAATGAGCGGGAATGTGAAGAAAAGTGTTAAAGGAAAAGGTGTTTCAGAACCGTAGGAGGGGTAAAAGCTTTAGTGATGTTGGTCAGGGATTTGCAATAGTGAGGAAAGGGGACCATCCACGGGGGTAAGGACGGAACAACACGAGGAGAAATATTAGTAATACTAACCGAAAGAGAACGTTGCAGGTGAGACAACCGGACAGAAAGAGGGAGGTGGTGAAGGGGAACAGGAATTACAGGAGGGGGAAAAGTCAAAGCACGACACAGGCGAGAGTGAGGGTGTTGTAAGGACCGCGCAAGGTAGCGAAGACAATAGCTGTCTCAGCGGTCCTGGAGAGACAGGAAGCCATTGTCAACGTACAAGCTGAGGGTAGGAGTCGAACGAAAGGCACCAGAGCTGAGGTGCAACCCAGTATGGTGCAAAGGATCAAGACGGCGAAGAGTAGGAGGAGAAGTAGAAGAGTAAGCAGGGCAGCAATAATCGAGTTTTGACAGTATGAGAGAAGAATGTTAAGAGAGGAGAGCGCGCTTATTTGCTCCTCAAGAAGTATTTGACAGAACCTTAAGTAGGTTAAGGACGTTAGAGCATTCAACATGGAGGTAAGAGATATGGGGCGACCAAGACAAATGAGTGTCAAAAGATTAACCCCAAAAGCTTCGCGGAATATTTGTACACAAGGGAATGACCATAAAGCGACAAAGAAGGATGAAGGACGACATGCTTTCACATAAAAGTCATAGCACAAGCCTTAGTGGCAGAGAATTTGAAGCCATGATTGGTGGCCCAAGACGACACGGCATCAATCGCAAGCTGAAGCCGCCGTTGAAGGAGAGGCGAATCATCACCCCGACAGCAAAGAGTAAGATCGTTGACATAAAGAGCAAAGAAGATGCCAGAAGGAAGGGAGGAAAAAAGACCATTGAGGGCAACCAGAAAAAGAGTAGTGCTCAGAACACTACCTTGCGGTACACCTTCGTATTACCGAAAAGAGGCAGAGTGTGGGACCAAGCCTGACTCGAAAGGAACGACGAGAGAGGAAGCTTTGGAGGAAGAGAGGGAGATTACCACGAAAGCCAAAAGAACGAAGTTGAGACAGAATATGTTATCTCCAGGTTGTGCCTTTTCCAGATCAAAAAGGACAGCAACAACAGAGGTCTTCGCAGCAAAAACAACATGAATATAGACCTCCAAGTTCACCAGGAAATCAGTCGTGCTGCGGCACTTGCAAAAACCAAATTGAGGAGAGGTGGTGATGGTGTTCCAATAACCACATCAGACGAACATTTACCATAAGCTCAAAGAGTTTGCAGACACAACTCGTGAGAACAATAGGGCGAAAGTCTTTAGGGGATGTCCCGAGAGACCCCGGTTTCCGAATGGGAAGTACAATGGCATCGAGCCAGTCTTCAGGGATTGACGATGAATCCCAGACCTGGTTATACAGACCCAGTAAATACTGAGACGTGCAAGGAGAAAGATGGCAAAGTATCTCATAATGAATGTCATTCGAGCCCTTTGCCGTAGAACCACGAGGGGCAGGGAAGACTGAAATTCAGAGAGATGTTGTTGTTTAAGATTCGCTACTCAGAACAATAAGTTCCAGTAGCACGGGCTATGGTGAGCCCGTAAATTCAAAGAGAGAGAAGGGATCGTTATAGGGAAGGCGGAGATGTGTGGAAATCTAAGAGATGGGATTCAAGAACGGGCTTACGAAGAAGGAAGATGAGAACCAGAGGAAAGTGGGAACCCAGTTCGGTCGTGACCTGCACTGGGTCCGCCACCCGAGTACCACGGAGGTGAAGAACCTGCGAGACATCTGGAACGAACTTACCGCAATCTTGCGGATCTTCTTCCAGATCTGCAGCAGAGAAGTATCGGACGTAATGGTGGATACATAAGATTTCCAACTTTCACGCTTAGCTGTACGGATGGCCCTATGGGCCACCACACTTGCTTTCAGAAACAAAATAAATGAATCGATCATCTGCCAGCGTCGGTGTTTCTTCTAGGCTGCACGCTTACACCGGGCGGACAGCCCAAGCAGTCTGCATTCCACCAGGGAACGCACTTCTGCATGCCCCGGGAGGTAGAGCGAGGAATAGAGTGGAGGGCAGAGTCGAAGACAGTGTCATGAAAAAGGAGGAGGGCACAAGGAAGAGGCAGAGAGGAGAGGTCAGAGAGAGTAGCATGGAGGGTGAATAGGTTCCAATCAGCTTTGGCAAACTGCCACCTAGGAAAGGAGAGGGGAGGGTGAAAAGAGAAAAAGGAAACAAGGATGGGGAAATGGTCACTGTTATGGAGGTCATCAAGAACTCGCCACGTTAGATTTAAGTAAAGGGACGACGAGCAGAGAAATATCAAGACAGGAAAGGGTGCGAGCTCGAGAGTCCACATGGGTGGGCTCATCAGAATTCAGAAAAAACAGGGAAGAAGAGGGGGTAAACGGTTCAAGAAGGCGGCCCCAGGTTTTTGTCAGATCATCATCCCAGAGGGAATGTCGACAGTTAAAATCACCCAAAAGGAGCACCGGCTCCGGCAGGAGTCTAGGAGGTGCTTAAGATCAGGAAGGGAAAGCGGGACATTTGGGGGAAGATAAATGGAACACTATATCTGTTTACTCAAAAACACGGGCAGCAGAACAATGGATAGGCGATGGAAACAGTAGGGGGACGAAAGGAATATCGGTAAGAATCAAGAGAGCAGTAGAGTTATGGACCCAGCAAGAGCAGGGGGGGAGGGGGAAGAGGGGAAGGAATAACCACGAAAATGACCAGGACGAGCACCAAGAATCAGCTTCTGGAGACAAACACAAAGTGGCGAAAACTATGTAATCAGAAGTTGGAGTTCATGGAAATTGGCATAAAATCCACGAATATTCCATTAAAGAAGAGACATTATCGAAAATAAAATGGACAGCAATAGAGAACAATGAAGAAACAAAGAGAAAGAAGAACACAGCATATTAAAGAAGCTCAAGATCAGGAATAGGATCAGGATCAGGATCAGGATCAGTTAAATCAGGGTTAGGGGGCATGGGTAAACTTGATAAGGATGGAGGGAAGGGAGCAGGAGGACAGACCAGAGGCAGACGGACAGGGTCCGGAGGGGGGAAGAGACAACTGAGAGGGGCTGTCAAGGACAGCAGAAGGGGGAGGGGTAGAAACTGGGGAGTGCACCTCAGCAAGGGCAGCAACCGAGAGGGAATTGGGGGCGAAAGAAACCTCGATATTTGGGACAGGGGGCCCGACCACCGAAATAGGAGGGGACGAAGTGATAGAGTCAGAGTTGGGGGGCAAGGAAGAAAGCGATGCCTTCTTACCCGCTGGAGAGGAGCCAGGCTTACGTTTCTGACTCAGAGACAGGTATTCTAGCAACAACGTACTGGGCAACAGACTCAAGGGTCTCAGCAGAAGAAGAACGGGAGTGAACAACATGAAGATTGCTGGGAGGATGATGGACATCAGCCTGGACAGACAGGCAGGGTGGAGGGCCAAGAGATAGTGTGGAGGGACAGAAAGGAGGAGCAGGTGGGGGGGGGGAGAAGGAAAAGAAGACACAGGAGATATGGCAGACATGGCAGGAAGGGGAAAGCTCCAGAAGGAGAAGCAGGAGGGAGACCTTCTGGGACAGGATGTAAAGGAACAGGGAAGGTGGTGGTGGGCGTGTCCGGGTCCAAGGCCTGGAAGTGGTTGTGGGACTGAGGAAGGTGGGAAGGACGAGGAGAGGTAGAATGCAATAAGCGATCATAAGACACGCCAGTGAAAGGGTGGAGACGGCGGACTTGGCGTCTCGCCTCAGGAAAAGTCAAACTATCCCGGTGTTTCAAGTCGAGGACTGCTTCCTCAAGCTTGTAGTGGATTCTTAGTGCGGAAGAAGGTAGGGTGGGCCTCACCGCAATTGAGGCAACGATCCTGGGGAGATGAGCAATCTGTCTTAAGAGTGGCTATCGTCCCCACACATGGGGCATAGAGAAACAAGACTTGTGCATTTGAGGGCACCAAGCCCGAACTTTCAGCATGTATTACAAAGTCTAGGAGAGGGGATGTACTCCTGAACTGAGCACCTAGCACTAGCAAGAATGATAGAGGGCGGAAGGGTCCTACTATCAAAGATGATTTTCACAACTAGAAGGGGCTGATGGTGGCGACCACGAAGGGGTCGAATGAACGTGTCCACCAGGACAGGATAGCTTTGGCTTCGAGGATATGTTTAATATCCTCATGGCAGTCTTTCAGGTCCCTAACACCAGTTGCAGCATGGTGAGGGCGAACGGTGCCAACACTGGCATTTAACCGAGTGTTTTTGGAGACCCAAACAGGGGTCTCCCCAATGCAGGATAATGCGGCTAAGCGAGTAGCTGTATCAGGTGAAGGAGCAGAAACGACATGTGTACTGAAACGGGTGGGGTTAAAAGTAACAGAGGCATCCACCGAATCGACAAGGTATTTATGGAGGGAGAAATCGTCAGGTGTAGAATCCAGAGGGAGGAGATCAAAGTATTTAGCCCACGAAGCAGGACCAAACAAGGCTTGGTATGTATTAATATGAGATGGGATTAAGCGTATGCGGCCATAGCAGGGACGGCGTTGAGAACCGCCAGAGAGAGAGGGTTTAAAAGACGCATTAGTCACAATGAGAAACCAAGCCGTGCCAGGGAACGAGGTGGTCACCGCTGGGGGCGTGTGGCTCGACCTAACCACAGAGGGAGGGAGGGGAGCCGGGGGGAGTAGTCAGGAGGGTCAGAGGAGGAGCTGGGTCTGGGCCCAATGCAGCAGGGGCTACAGAGCCCGGTCTTCCAACAGTCCGACTTGGGGGCTTGGTCGCCCACCCCATGAGCCTAAGAAGTCATAAGAGGAACAGTATTCAGCGACATGGAAACGAGAGAATGCTTTCATTCACGAATGTGCCCCCGTACCAACCATGGAGCCACAATTAGAGGATACAACACCCAACAAGAGACATGTTACCGGTTTTGCCGGGATCCCCTAGGGGTGCGTCGTGAGTATACGCCCCACAATTGCCACCTTAAGAACCGTCAATCCGTAGAGATCGGGTTCAGCGACGAAAGGAGGATTGAAAATAAAAGGTTCCACCTCGCTGAGACATTGGGTACTACAGTTCTATGGGTGAGAGTGCCTCGCCAAACACCCGGGCATCAAAACAGTAGTAGTCCGAAAGAACCTGTACCTAAGCCACATTACTTTACCATTGTAATTTTAGATATCAGCTGATATTATGGTTGTTGTATTTGAGTGAATATTCTACTGCATTATTCCTTGAAATGTTATCCTAATGTACCTAGTAATTCTTGTTTATTATTGTGTATTATTCTAATCTGCTTTTGTCAAAATTTCTTGCAATGTACCTGTAAACATTTTTTGGCAATTTTACTGTAATCATTCTACATAAAATTATCTGTACCTTAAAATTACCTGGAAACATTTGTTGTCAATTTTACTGTTAATTATCTACAAATTATGTTAGTTTAAGGACTTGCCCGAAACGCTATGCGTGCTAGTGGCTTTACCAGAATGTAATTTCAACTTAATTCCTATGGTCTGTTAACCCCCAATGTACCTTCTTGTATATAAATAAATAATCAAGACTAGCAAAAGGTCGGTAGGAAATGACAATTAGAAAGGAGAAGAGGGAGGCGGGGGGGGGGGAATGAAACACAAGGAAAAAAGATTTCTGGCAAAATTAGTTAAGACAGCAGCAGGAGCATAAGGCTTCAAAAGGACAGAGAACTGACTCATGGAGCATATCACACTCCGGCAGCCATCCACCAAGCCCCTCACGACGACAACGGGCCATCATCTGCATGGTCCAAGTCTCAGCATAAATACGAAAAATATTGAACTATCTTATCTTGAGATGATTTCGGGGCTTTAGTGTCCGCGGCCCGGTCCTCGACCAGGCCTCCACCCCCAGGAAGCAGCCCATGACAGCTGACACCTAGGTACCTATTTTACTGCTACGTAACAGGGGCATAGGGTGAAAGAAACTGCCCATTGTTTCTCGCCGGCGCCCGGGATCGAACCCGAGACCACAGGATCACAAGTCCAGCGTGCTGTCCGCTCGGCTCCCATACTCGAACCATGTTCCAAAATGGTCAAAAATTAACATCTAACACAAGTAAGTAATTATCAAAAGAAGGCACCAAACCGGGAAGGCTATGTAGCACCATCAAATACGCAAAATAATCAGAGGGCGCTAAATATCACCAAGGATGCCAATACGAGAACAAAAACGCATAAGGCGAACGATATCAAAAGTATCCGAGTCACCAAGAATTCTATCGAGGGACAGGTGACCGCGAGGGGCGGTCGGAAAGCAAGACACACGCTCGTCCTGGAAGTCAGGACATTCAAGAAGGACATGCACGACCGTAAGAGGGACAATGCAACTAGGACAATAAGGAGCAGGGCGGCGCTCCATCAAGTGACCATGGGTTAAGCGAGTATGGCCAATACGCAACCTCGCCAGAGCTGTTTCCCACCGCCGGTTACGGTGGAAGGAGGACGGCCACGAGGAAACACAACATTTAAGAGTACGTAGCTTGTTACCAGTAACAGACAACCAAGAAGACTGCCAACGGGTAAGGACTGAGGAATGGATAACCGGGTAAAAGTCGGAATACGGAATGCCTTTACGAGAGATGGGACAAGAGCGGACAGCTTCCTTAGCGGCAGCATCCGCACGCTCATTTAAAGACACGCCAATATGGCTGGGAACCCAACAAAACTCAACCGACTTAAATTTACTGTGAACGAGAAACAGCCAATGCTGGATCTCGACAACTACCGGATGAACTGGATTAAAGCACCCGAGAGCCATGAGGGCACTACGAGAGTCAACAACAACCACAAAGGAAGACTGACAACGAGAAAGCAGGAGACGAAGAGCATAGAGAATAGCATAAAGTTCTGCTGTAAAGATGCTAGTCTCCGGAGGCAAGCGACACATATAAGTGCGATCAGGAAAAACAACAGAGTAGCCAACACCGTCCGCTGACTTAGACCCATCGGTGAAGACAGAAACGGAGCGGGAGTGAGAAGAAAAGTGCTCGAGGAAAAGGCGTTTTAGAACTGTAGGAGGGGTAAAAGCTTTAGTGATACGAGTCAAGGATGTACAAAACCGCGGAAGAGGGACCCTCCACGGGGGCAAAGAAGGAACAACACGAGGAGAAACATCAGAAATACGAATGGAAAGAGAATCCTGGAGGCGAGATAACCGGACAGAAAGAGGGAGGTGGTGAAGAGGAACAGGAACCGCAGGAGGGGTAAAAGTTAAAGCACGACAGAGGCGAGAGGAAGGATGTTGCAAGGACCGCGCAAGATAGCGAAGACAGTAGCGATCACGGCGGTCCTGGAGAGACAGGAAGCCAGTGTCAACATACAAGCTAAGGACGGGAGTCGAACGAAAGGCACCAGAACTGAGGCGCAACCCAGTATGGTGCAAAGCATCAAGACGGCGAAGAGTAGAAGGAGAAGCAGACGAGTAAGCAGGGCAACCATAATCGAGCTTAGACAGGACGAGAGAGGAATGTAAAGCAAGGAGAGTGCGCCTATCTGCCCCCCAAGAAGTATGGGACAAGACCCGAAGGAGGGTAAGGGACTTAGAGCACTCAACACGGAGGTAAGAGATATGGGGAGACCAAGACAAACGAGTGTCAAGGAATAACCCCAAAAGCTTCGCGGAATCTTTGTATTCAAGGGGATGACCATAAAGTGACAAAGAGGGACGAAGAACAACCCGTTTCCGCGTAAAAGTCATGGCACAAGTCTTAGAAGTAGAGAACTTGAAGCCATGACCTGTGGCCCAAGACGACACGGCATCAATCGCAAGTTGAAGCCGGCGTTGAAGGAGAGGCGAATCATCACCCTGACAACAAAGGGTAAGATCATCGACATAGAGAGCGGAGAAGACACCAGAAGGAAGAGAGGAAAGAAGACCATTGAGGGCAACCAGAAAAAGAGTAGTGCTCAGAACACTACCCTGGGGCACACCTTCGTATTGCTGAAAAGAGGGAGACAGAGCGGTACCAAGGCGCACCCGAAAGGAACGACGAGAGAGGAAGCTGCGGAGAAAGAGAGGGAGATGACCACGAAGGCCAAAAGAATGAAGTTGAGATAGGATATGATAACGCCAAGTGGTGTCGTAAGCCTTTTCTAGGTCAAAAAGGACGGCAACAACGGAGGTCTTCGCAGCAAAAGCAGTACGAATATAGACCTCCAAGTTCACCAGGACATCTGTCGTGCTGCGGCACTTGCGGAAACCAAATTGAGAAGGGGAGAGGAGGTGATGGTGTTCCAGGAACCACATCAGACGAACGTTAACCATACGTTCAAAGAGTTTGCAGACACAACTTGTGAGAGCAATAGGGCGAAAGTCCTTAGGGGAAGTACCCAGAGACCCCGGTTTGCGAACAGGGAGGACAACGGCATCGAGCCAGTCCTCAGGGACTGACGACGACTCCCAGATCCGATTATACAGACTCAGTAAATACTGAGACGTGCTCGGAGGGAGATGGCGAAGCATCTCATAATGAATACCATCGGAGCCCGCCGCCGTAGAACCGCAGAGGGCCAGGGCAGAACGAAGTTCAGAGAGAGAGAAGGGATCATTATAGGGAAGCTGAAGATGAGTGCAGAAATCTAAAGGACGAGACTCAAGGACAGGTTTACGAAGAAGGAAAGATTGGGGAAGATGAAGACCAGAGCTAACAGAAGAAAAGTGGGAACCCAGTTCGGAAGCGACCTGCAACGGGTCCGCCACAAGAGTATCATGGAGGTGAAGGACCGGTGAAACATCGGGAACGAACTTACCCGCTATCTTGCGGATACGCTTCCAGATCTGGGCCAGAGGGGTTTCGGACGTAATTGTCGAGACATAAGATGCCCAACATTCACGTTTAGCCGTACGGATGGCCCTACGGGCCACCGCACTCGCTTTCCGAAAGAAAAGAAAAGAATCGGTCGTCTGCCTACGGCGGTGCTTCTTCCAGGCTGCACGCTTACAGCGGACAGCCCGAGCACAGTCCGCATTCCACCAGGGAACGCACTTCCGTGGACCCCGAGAGGAAGAGCGAGGAATAGAGCGGAGGGCAGCGTCGAAGACAGTGTCATGAAAAAGGAGGAGAGCGCGAGAGAGGGGCAGAAGGGAGAGGTCAGAGAGAGTAGCACTGAGGGAAAATAGGGTCCAGTCCGCCTTAGCAAACTGCCACCTAGGGAAAGAGAGGGAAGGGCGAAAAGAGAAAAAGGAAACAAGGATGGGGAAATGATCACTTCCATGGAGGTCATCAAGAACCTGCCATGTGAAATCTAAGTAAAGAGAAGAAGAGCAGAGAGAAAGATCAAGACAAGAAAGGGTGCGAGTTCGAGAGTCCAAATGAGTGGGCTCACCAGAATTCAGAAGAGACAGGGAAGAAGAGAGGAGAAACGGCTCAAGGAGGCGACCCCGGGTATTCGTCAGAACGTCACCCCAAAGAGAATGACGACAATTGAAGTCACCCAGCAGGAGCACAGGCTCCGGCAAGGAGTCTAGGTGGTGTTTCAAATCAGGAAGAGAGAGCGGGACACTCGGGGGGAGATAAATGGAACAAACTGTGTACCATTTCCCCACAAAGATACGAGCAGCAGAACAATGGAGAGGCGAAGGAAAAAGTAAAGGAACAAAGGGAACATCAGCCCGAGCAAGAGAGCAGAAGAATTAGAAGCCCCAGCAATGGCTGGGGGGGGGGAGAGAAAGGAATAGCCACGAAAACGACCAGGACGAGCACCAAGCATCGGCTCCTGGAGACAGACACAAAGGGGCGAAAACCGCGAAACCAGAAGTTGGAGTTCGAGGAAATTGGCGTAATAACCTCGAACGTTCCATTGAAGAATGGACAACGACGAGAAGAGAAAGGACAAAAACAGAGAACAAGGAAGAAACAAAGGCGAAAGACCAACAGAGCACGTTAAAGAATATCAGGGTCGGGATCAGGGTCAGCAAAGTCAGGGTTAGGGGGCATGGGTAAACTGAGCAAAGACGGAGGGAAGGAAACGGGAGAACAGATCAGAGGTGGGCGGGCAGGGTCCGGAGGAGGAGGAGGAGGAGGAGGAGACAACGGAGAGGAGCAGTCAAGGACAGCAGCAGGAAGAGGGGGAGTAGAAAGAGAGGAGCGCACCCCAGCAAGAGCAGCAACCGAAAGGGAAGCAGGGGCCAAAGAAACCTCCATAGCAGGAACAGGGGGCGCAAGCACTGAAACGGGAGGGGAAGGAGCAACAGAGCCAGAAGGAGGAGCTGAGGAAGAAAGCGAAGCCTTCTTACCCGCCGGGGAAGAGGAAGGAGAGGAGCCAGGCTTACGCTTCTGACTTAAAGAGACCGGTGTCCCAGCAACTACGTACCGGGCAACGGATTCCAGTGTCTCAACAGGAGAAGCCGAACGAGAGCACACACGACGGCCGTTAGGAGAGCGATGGACATCCGCCCGCACCGACAGGCGGCGGGGAGAGCCGATAGATGGAGGAAGAGGATGGGAAGGAGGATCGGAGGGGGACGAGGAAGAAGACACAGAAGACACGACAGACCGGGTAGAAGGAAGGGGAACCCCAGACAGAGGACCAGGAGGAGGATCCTTCGGGAGAGAACCCAAAGGGACAGAGGAGGGGGCAGTGGGCGCATCAGGGTCCAAGGCCTGGAAACGGTTGCGAGTCTGAGGAAGGCGGGAAGGACGAGGAGAGGAAGAGCGCAACACGCGAGCATAAGAGATATTAGCATAAGGCGGGAGCCGGCGAACCTGGCGCCTCGCCTCAGGAAAAGATAAACGCTCCCGGTGCTTCAAGTTGAGGACGGCTGCCTCAAGCTTGTAATGGACACACGCACGGGAGAAGGTAGGATGGGCCTCACCGCAGTTGAGGCAACGAGCCTGGGGAGAAGCGCACTCCGACTTAGAGTGACCTTCGCCACCACACAAAGGACAGAGAGAGACAGTCCCGGAGCAGCGGAGGGCACCATGCCCAAACCTCCAGCACTTGTTGCAGAGCCGAGGAGAAGGAATGTACTCCTGGACAGAGCACCTGGCACCAGCAAGAATGACAGAGGGTGGAAGGGTCCTACCATCAAAGGTAATCTTCACAACCCGGAGGGGTTGACGGCGACTACCACGAGGGGGACGAGTAAACGTGTCCACCTGGAGAATAGAATGGCCCTGGGCAGCGAGGATATGTCGAATATCGTCGTGGCAGTCGCGTAGGTCCCGAACACCGGTCGCAACATGGGGCGGGAGCAAAATAGTGCCAACACTGGCATTCAACTGAACGTTCTTCGAGACCCGAACGGGGGTCTCGCCAAGGCAGGATAAGGCAGCCAAGCGGGAAGCAGCATCCTGAGAAGGAGCAGCAACGACACGTGTACCGAGACGAGTGGGGTTGAAAGTAATGGAGGCATCCACGGAATCAATGAGATGTCGATGGAGGGAGAAATCGTCAGGAGGCGCAGAATCAAGAGGGAGGAGATCAAAATATTTGGCCCACGAAGCGGGACCAAACAAGGCTTGATAGGTAGCAGAACTGGAAGGAATCGAGCGAGGGCGGCCGTGACGAAGACGGCGGTGAGAACCCCCAGAGAGAGAGGGGTTAAAAGGCGCAGTAGTTACAACTAGAGAAGGAGCCACGCCAGGGGACGAGGTAGTCACCACTGGGGGCGTGGGGCTCGACCCAACCACAGAGGAGGGAGGGGAGCCAGAGGAAGGAGTCAGAGAGGCCAAAGGAGGAGCAAGGTCGGGGCCCAATGCAGCGGAGGCTACAGAGCCCGGTCTTCCAATACGGACCGACTCGGGGGCTTGGTCGCCCACCCCACGAGCCTGAGAAGGTAAACCAGAAGAAGCCGAAGCAGGGGTAATCATCTTGACGAAAGAAATAATTCACTCACGAATGTGCCCCCACACCCACCATGGAGCCACAATTAGAGGCAGGACACCCAACAAGAAGCTATCGCCGATCTTGTCGGGGCCTCCTAGGGGTGCGTCGCGAGTATACGCCCCACAAACGCCACCTTAAGAAACCGACAGTCCGTCGAGATCGGGTTCAGTGACGAAGTGGGGATTGACAATAAAAGGTTCCCCTCGCTCTCGACGTCGGGTACTGCAGTTCTACGGGTGCATGAGTATGCCTCCTCAAGCACCCGGGCGTCAAAATAGAAGAAGTCCAAGGGAAGAACCAGAACGAGCAAAAGGTCGGCAGGAAACGGCAAGCAGATAGGAGAAGAGGGGGGAGAAAAACGAAACAGAAGGAAAAGGAAAAGATGCCCAGCAGAATTGGAGAGGACGGCAGCAGGAGCACAAGGCTAGAAAAGGACAGAGGACTGTCCCAAGGAGCATCACACTCCGGCAGCCGCCCACTAAGCCCCCACACGGCGACAACGAGCTGAGCGGGGAGGGGAACATCTAACACAAGTGACAACTGATATCATATATATAACTAAGCAAACACAATAGCATATAATAAAGTACTTTAATAATTAGTTTTATGCCAAATTATTTTTTTAAACGGTAGATTTGCATGAAACTTTACACCTTACAGAACGTAAGCCTATCTGAAGGGGGTGCCAATTTTGGAAGGAAATTGGTTGATGTCAACCTCAACCACAGGTGGCAGAATCTGACTATTTAGTCTCTTATTAAGATCTCTCTGATGAATTCAAAGAGCTAGCGGGTTCATTGTTCATCACAAATGAATTTTCAAACAAAACGTGTATGAGGCAAGTAACATCAGCAGACTGACATGGCAGTTCGGCTTGTATAGGGATCTAGACGAAGATTAGTGTAGTGTAGAGACTAAGAAAATTGAGCCATTTTCAGAAATATAAACATGCTTTATGAAATGGCAAACCATCTTATTACTAAGGAAAAAACACCTGAAATCCTTGCATTCTTACCATATTTCTCTTCCAGCAGATGAACGACATACCAGATTAAGAGTGTATTGTAGACTAATACTAACAGCAGCTCTCCTGTATTATCTCCATAGCTCAAACAATTGTGTATTAGCAAAAAGACCTACCATCAATGCATGATTGTCAATGCATAGCTATTGAAATGGAACAAACTAGCCGATACTATAAGGTGCGCATGACAAGATGTACTGTAATTGTTAATGCACCAGACATTAACACACAATTCGTGCCCAATGTAATCCTTGTTTGCACTACCACTCACAGGATGAGTATAGGTTGCACAACAAACTAGCCACCTCTGGCAGCAACAAAGGCATTACAAAAGTAGATAAATTCACCAAGACATCCATTGTGCTATGGCAATTGTGAAAGCCAAACTAGTGACAAGATAACCCTGATAACTTTAAATACCTAGAAACCAACAAATCGTTCTGGGCATTATAAATATGAAGTGAACATGTAAATACAGCAGCACTCCAATTATGCAAAATTTTCTAGGTTGCATTATGCGAACCATGTAACTCCCAGTTTTGTCCATAAAAATAATTTTCAAGTTCATATCAAAACTAGGCTTACCTAACTACAACATTTTGTATAATTAAAATAGGCAACTAAAGTCATTGTCATTGTAATAAATTTATTTATGCAACAAGAGCAGAGGCAGTTGATGATGCATACTTCCAAGTAGGGGCCAACACAGCACGAGTCTTATAATAACGGGCCAAGCGGTGGATACGAGACTCGACCAGAATAAGACGGAACTTTGAATCACGGTCCTTCCTGCAAGTTAAAATTATGGGATTAAACAATGATTGATAAAAATTATAGCCAATATTATTGCTGAAAATGCAAAACATCCCATTAACATTAAAAACCTAATATGCAGGATTCATCAGAACACAATTACCTGTTTCTTTCTAGATGCTTGCGGATGGCTACAGCCTTCTTAATAAGGTGATACAAGTCTTCTGGAATATCTGGGGCCAAGCCCTTGGCTTTAAGCACACGCAGGATCTTGTTGCCAGTAACAAAGCGCACTTGAGCAACACCGTGACTGTCACGCAATATCACACCTGGAAAAAAGAAATACAAAATTAATGCCATGAAATTCCTATATACACTACCAACACTGTTAGACCTTTAATGTTAGTTATAAAAAGGATAGCATTCCCAGAAATTAAAAAAATAAAAAGTTATGATTATCCCACCTCTTAAGAGCCAACTGAGAGTACACTTATGTATACCTAATGATAACTAAAGAAATTTTATCGATTTACCAGGAGCCTTTGATAAAGCTAACAAAAAAGCCATTTTATATGAACTCTATATCTAGTCTGTGTTAAAAGGAGATTATTGCACTAGATAAGGGATTACCTTCAAAGACTCTACGCTGCAAAGTTGTATGTCAGATGCAAAATATTTTGAGTTATACATGCCTCAAGGATTGGTGTTCATGTTCCATCCTGTTTAATATACTGTACAGTACTAATGAATAAGATAGCATACATTATTCCATATTGGACTGGTGGTTAATGACAACAACTAAACTTGGATGTACAAATTGTCAGCGATTTTTACAAATATCTTGGCAAATGTCAGATATGAGAGTTTGGAAGCAGAGTTAACTGACATTAGAGACAATGCCAGAGAAGACTACAACCTTAGAAAACCATGGCAGGATGTGGAAAGGGAGTGGGAACCATGCACGATACACTACTTTGAGTGAGCTCATTAATTGACCAAAACACCATACATGTCAGTGGCTTTGCAAGAATGTAAAAATATAGCTAACAATCTCACCTACCCATTGTACCTTGTAAATAAATGATATTATGTAGCACTGGTCATTTCTTGTTTTGGTAGAACAAACTTGGAGGAAGTAATTAAGTCATGGGAATAATTTTAGGATGTCCAAGAAATGCTGCGATAAATATAATTAACATGGAATTGATCTTACAGAGTATTGGACAGAATTTGAGATAAAGGCAGCTTCAAGAATTAAGACTAAAAGGGGGAAAGAAATAGTATTAGCACTCACTCGCTTTGGACTCCCGCCAACTCCAAAAATATTTTTTTCGCTCGTTTTGGTATCGTTGTGTTCGCAATTAAATTCCCTACAGGTGTGTATAAATATAATGTCCAAAAGCCTGGCGTGACTCCCAACAGCAAAGCCTAAAGTTGGCAAAAGTTACCGTTAGAGCACAAAATCAGTAAAATGGGCATACTCGTTCCATTTTCTCACCTTAATTCTCGTGCTACGTCGCTCGTTTTGGTATAATTGTGTTCGCAATTAAATTCCCTACAGATGTGTATGAATATAAAGTACAAAAGTTTGGAGTGCCTCCCCGCAGAAAAGCCTAAAGTTACCCGGGAACGAGCAACAATTTGTACACAGCAACCTAATGTGAATACTTGTTCAGTTTGATAACATCAATTTTCACGCTATGTATTTCATTTTGGTATCAAATTGTTAGCAATAAAAAGGCGTGTATTTTAACTAGTCCCATATTAATAGGGCAATAACTGGAATTTTAACAAATATTTTAATACTGGAAGCTTATCACAAAATTATGTATATCTTTCCAGTGTTTTGACAAATTATTGTGTTACATCTTTCATTTTGGTATCAAATTGTTTGTGACGTAAAGGCACGCATTTTAAAACAAGTCCCAACATAATAGCACAATAAATAGAATTTTTAACAAACATTTTCAAATTTTGACCAAAAAACCTATTTATAATCATATAAGTGTTCGGACATCAAGTTTCATGTTACATCTCATTTTGGTATCAAATTGTGCGCATTCTAAAGGCGCTTATTTTGATACTATTCCTAGGTCGATTGGATAAAAAAATGAATTTTATACAAATATTTTTGTAGTGGAGTAGTGCAGTGTAGTGTAGTGGAGTGAATGTAGTGTAGTGGAAGTCCGGTCCAAAGTTAGGATTCAAGAGAAAAATAATGGACGGGAGTCCGGTCCAAAGTTACCGATAGTGCTAACAGGCTTAAAGAAAGTAGTTAGTAGTAAAGATACCAGATTTTCTACTGATTGTAGAGGAGTGTTGAAGTCATAGCAGAAGACCAGTATATCAGCATATTGTGGACAAGTGGAGTGTGAATATTATACCAATGAAATTCTTTTTATAAAATAAGATTTTCAGATACACTCACATGTGAGAATACTGTTAAATGAGGCAGTTTATGAAATGGCAAGCCAGAGAAAAACTCTGAAGCCAGAAAAAAGTTTTTATTTCAAATCAGGAATCAAGTTGATCCAAAAGGATACAAGAAACAGTCAAGAGGATGAACAAATCCACAAGGGCTGTGCTGAAGAACGTCACAGCCACTATTGTGATTTCTGTGTAGTCAAGAGGATGTTAGCAGTGGACACCACTAGCACACTAGCATTTTGCAATAAGCACAAACTCGTCTTTCACACATGGCAAGAAAAAGTCTACACAAAAGCACTCGAGTATATGAGAGTAAAGTTTAGGGTATAAATATTATCGGCAAACAGTGCTGATGTCAGCAAAAGACAAGAATGCAAATTATATAGTATACTGCATGCTCATGTTAGATCACTATGTATTTGTATAAATTGGTGGATCACTATAGAAATCAAGAAATAACTAGTATACCACATCAAATTGTTTGGATGTGATAATGGTATGATAGAATTTTTAAGAGGTTCGAACATTTTGCCCCAAGAGTGCAATACAAAAATTGGTGCAATATTTACTGTGCTGACTACTGAACTCATGACAATGTATTTGCAATGAACAATATTATTATTTGTGTGCTGTGCAGATTTGTGAGCCCCCATCACCCTCTACCTCACCAAACCCCCACAACCATTAAACAACTTTTACTTTATTATGCATGTAATTTACAACTTCACTGATTATAACCCTATTTTCCCTGTTTGTATTGCATAATGTATCTTCAGAAAAAACAAAATTGTCCAAAAAATTTCAAACTTTCCCATTCCATACTAGGACACTTTTTAATAAATTTTTTACTAATTACAATTAAAGCCAGAAATGTGTAACCAATAAATTTCTAAGGCTGAATAATAACCCAAAATGGATAACCAAAGCTGAACATAAAGTGACTCGTCAATCATATTCCCCCCTCAATAACATCAATAAATTGTACTCTACAGTATTTTCTTGTACTGCACATGTTTATTTCCATGTTGATTCTACATTAAATCAAGACATTGTCCACCATGTCTAACCGTCTGTCTCAGCATAACAAATCATTGAACCCGTTTATTCTATTAAAATTTGATTTAGTGGCACATAATACGAGCTAAGTAATTCAGACCCTGTTAACCTGCATCAGTAATACAAAAATCCATGTTCGAACCATTTTTTTAATCTTCTGACCCAACTAACTAGGAATTTGGGTTAAAAGATTATATACCAAATGGAGAACTGATTCAAATTATTATAATTATTACTAGTTTGTTTTTTTACTAAAAAAATTAATAGTAGTGGGTCCCATACAATTTGACTTACCAAGCGTTAACAGTACCTAAAACCTATTAGGGGTGTTATTTTCAGTAAATTTTTATCTAAGTGTTGGCTCATGTCGCTCAGTTTTAATTCCATTTTACACTTAGGTTTTCTGATAAAACTACTTGGGAAGAGTTCATGAAATTATGTTAGTAAATCTGGCCTGGAAAGTGAGCATTTCAACTGGAGATTCAACTCGCTGAATTGAGGTTCCACTATTTGTAAACATAAGGTTGTTCTAGCACCTACAGCAAAGCCCCAAAATATGGTTTTACCCAAATTAAGATATGGTTTAACCATTATTTCAGCGGTTATCTGTAGATTCAGGTGCAAAAATTGAGCAGGATCTACATCGAATTACACCAAATCTCAAGTCTTAAAATACTTTTGATACAGCAATACTCTGGGAAAAAATAGTCTTAACAATTTGGGTCAATCCCCCCCCAATGGTCAACAATGAACATTTTCCTAAATGCATTTACATAAAAAACTAGAAAAGGTTATAAATAATATGGGACTCGTAGGCATCTTCCAATGATGGTGAAAGGAATGTTGAAGACAGGGATAATAATTCAGTAGTGCATTAACATTGGTACTATACATGGTATAGTACCAATGGTACTATACATTTGTTTTTTCATTCTCTAACATTTACGATGACTTACTACTGTACAGAGGTACTGTAGATAGAAAGCTCAACACCTTGCCTTGGGCAACATTTTTCCATTGCATGGACTTATGGTGCAGGGCATGTTGAATGCCAGTGGCACTATAATTAACTTTCACCTACATTCATGATGCCACTTACTACTGAACAGAGGTGCTGTGTGATTGCAAGCTCAACATCCTGCTTTGTGGAACATTTTTTAGCACAGACAACAACCCCCCTATTTTCCAACACTGCAATATTGCTAGGGGCCCCTACACGCACCAACACATGATACACCTGGGCTAATAATGTCGATTAGATATCAAATGTAGTTACATATGCTCACATACAAATATATATAGTGGAACCTCGGTTGATGACTGCCCCAGAGTACGATTTTTTTGGTCGAGGAATTCAAATTAGCCATTAAATTTGAATTGGGGCACAACGGTGTCTGTTTGATTCATCTGTCTGCAAAATGTAGGAATGAGTACCCTAGAAATGTCATCATTGCTGTTATAATGGAAGGGGACTTCCCTTCCAAACACTACCACCACACAGTCTTCCATGTACCAACAAGAGTTCTCATTCAAGGTAAGATATACTGTATACAGTACTGTTTTGTAGCTAGTACAAAATGAGTTATTTGGAATAGAATGTATTTTTAAGTTAATATTTTTGGGGGCGTGGAACGGATTAATTAAGTTTACATTATTTCTTACGGGGAAAATTAGTTTGTTGCCAAATTTTTGGTTGACAACACGTCTCCAGGAATGGATTACGATCGTAAACGAAGGTACCACTGTATATATATAAAAAAACAGTCAACACCTACATGGGATTTTTTCGGTTGCAAACTTTTCTTCATAGTTTCAAAAGGCGAATCAAACTACCGTCGTAAGAGTACACATCACCATCAATAAGCATGTAAACGGAGAAGGAAACCGGTAAACCACCACCACCGAACAGTGCCGAACCTTTTGAACTGTTCACACGAGTGTCTTGAACGTGTCCTGTATAGTTCTGCCACAATGTAGAATAGTTTTGTAACTGGCGATATAGTTTCATGTTAGGAATTTGTAAATGTATAAATTTATATATGGGGGGGGGGGGGAAGGGACAAAATATTTTATCTTCTATCAGCTGGACTGGTTTGAATAAATCAATCTCAAATTTTTGACTTATGATAGTTGAATGCAATATATAAAATGTTAAATTTTAATTTAGTTCTGAAATTTTAAACATTTACCATTTTTTATTAAAATGCTGAAATCTTATTTTGTTAGGAAAGCCTTTTCATGGGTCTTAACTCGTATTACATCTATATTGATGTATTACTAGCATTTAGCCAAATTTTAATAAAGTCGTTCCCATTAGTGTTTGAAACAATTCCTGGTCAAGTTTCCCAAAACAGCAGCAGCAGAGGAACGGGTTTCAAGACACTTAAGAACATAAGAACATAGGTAACTGCAGAAGGCCTATTGGCCCATACGAGGCAGCTCCTATCTATAACCACCTAATCCCACTCATATACATGTCCAACCCACGCTTGGGGCCTAACCAGAGCAAGATATAGCTGAAGAACACCACCAGGTGTCTTGTTACTAACGCTTCGATTAATAAATACCAGTGTCCTATTTGCCTTATTACGAACATTTATGCATTGATTTTTTGGTTTTAAATTCTTACTAATCATAACTCCCAGATCCCTTTTGCATCTCAACACCATCTAGCTCGTACCTTGTAACTATCCTCATTACCTAGCCTCAGAACTTTACATTTATCAGCATTAAGCTGCACCTACCAATCTTTTGACCAATTCAAAACCCTATTTAGATCAACTTGAAGTGATAGCGAGTCTTCTTCCGTGTTAATTTCCCTACCGATTTTTGTATCATCGGCAAATTTGCAAATGTTGCTACTCAAACCTGAATCTAAATCATTTATATATATTATAAACAACAGAGATACCAGGACAGAGCCTTGAGGCACTCCACTAACATTATCCCACGCTGACGTAACGCTATTTATAGTAACTGTTTCCTTTGGAATAGCCATGCCCTAATCCAACTTAACACTTTATGAGGATCAGGACATAACCTGGAGTCCTGTTTCGCCTACCCGCTTCCGCAATGTGGACATGAAATGATGCCCTGAAAAAAATATTTGTATAAAATTCAATTTTAATCCGATTTACTTTGGGTTTGTTTCAAACTGCACGCCATGAGGCTCTCTTTTTCACCACTAGGCTGCATGGTACAATAAGTTCATGAAAGGTGTGGACCACTTCGATCAAATGGTATTACCATTTTACCAGGAAAACTAACAAGTGGACCAAAAAGATAACGTTTTATTTCCTGCAAATGGCATTACATAATGCCTTTGTTTTGTACAAATACAACACAACTGATCAAAAAAAGCTAACATTGCTACAGTTCCACAAGGTGGCAATTTGGGCCCTATTGCGCTGGGACCCGGAAGATTGGCCTCAAACAGCAACATTATCTCAACACTTGCGGCACGCTCCAGACATAAATGATGACACAGGTCCTGCCTATGCTGACGCCATGCAAACTCCTGGACCATCTGGTGTTAGGCAGCCTTTGTTCACTTCAACACCTCAAGCTGAAGCAGCAACAGAATCAGAACCCGAGATGTCCGGCACACTGCCATTTGACGAGACGGTTTTGTCAGATGACTGACTCAAATGATGAACCTCCAGCGATTCAGTCGATTCTGAAAATCGCATGAACTACAAACTGAAACAAGTACTTTGATACCAGAATGAACACTATCACAAACTGCCGTAAGTAGACTCGAACCTTCATAGATTTTTTTTTGGGTGTAGCGTGTCTGCATGAGTGTCCCAAGCGAGTTGCAGGTGGGTGATTTTAGCCATTTATACTGTAATGCTTCCCCCATATCATGTATTATATGCATATGTCTGTTTGGGGAATTTTATTCCGATCAATGTACAACCAAAAATAACTGTGCAACAAGTATAAACTTGACAAACACAGTAAAAACATTTCGTGTGTTTAACGCTCACTGATATGTTCCAGCGTTGTTTTATATTTGGCGCTATCTTACGCTTTGTTGATCTTTTTTACCTACGGGCTCATAGAACATTCTATTGCGAACACATTGGCATAAAAATGAATGACGTACACAGAATAACAATGTCAGGACAGTGAAATAGGTATAAACTTTCAAAGCACCGTATCGCACATGTGTCATTGCGTCACCGACACCGGGGAACAGTTCCACCACTTCCCACACTCTTGCGGGTGGGCCGCGACCATTATTCTACATTTATATTCATATCACCGTGTTGGGAATTTCATTGCGCGTCCATTGATACCAAAATTAACGCTGTAGGACAAGTGTGGAGGTGATAACAATCCCAAGAGTAAAAACATTTTGTTGCTGTTGGGCTCTCACAGCGAGTCATCTATGCAATTATTTATTTGGTGCTGGTATCCCTATACCTTTCGTGACCTTTTTCACTGATGTTTTCTAGAGAATTTTATTGCGAACACATTGGTACCAAAATGAAATACGTAGATTGAGAACTAAGGTCAGGAGAGTAAAAAGGGTATACACATTTTTGTTTTGACGCTTAAGCGACAAAAACGCCGCACGCACATACCGCTTTTTTTAACCTTAGCCGGGCACGCAAAAGTGTTAACATAGCACCCCCAATACCACGAGCCTCTATTTTTTTTAACCAGTCTTTCATGTGGCACTGTATCAAAAGCTTTGCTAAAGTCAAGGTACACAACATCAAAATCCTTACCACTATCAACTGCCTCAACTATGCTGGAATAAAAAGATAGCACACGAACGGCCATTTGTAAAACCATGTTGCGACTCATTAATTTATGTTTTTCAAACTGTGAACTGTGCCAAGAACAGGGTATCCTACATAGGTTCACATATTTAATTCTTAAACAATGTGTGAAGTGAAGCAACGAACATAGCCAGCTTGAACTCAAATCGGCAAAGTGCCTATACAGAGTCAATGCATCCCATGATGACTCCACCCAGCTTCCTCCTACCAAGCACCCAACCAGAAAATTATGCCTTTCCCCTTACTTCTTGCACATAAATGTATACTCAAGATAACCACAATATTTTTGTGCACTGGAAAGGTGACAAATGCGATAACTGCTCCTTGAAGGTTAACCTAGCAAATTTGCACAGATTCTAAATATTATATATATATATATTTTATATATATATATATATTTTATATATATATATATATATATTTTATATATATATATATATTTTATATATATATATATATTTTATATATATATATATATTTTATATATATATATATATTATACTGCGAGATGTGGTCACTGGTGTAATCGAGCTGCACACAGGGACCTTATCTGGTTAATTTTATTTAGTGCAAGGAATGCATTTTTTTTTATTCTTAAATACTGTATATAGGATTGTTGAGGGACTCAAACAGGTGGGTCTATTGTTCTCAACACCTGGGACAGAAGCCAACATGTGATAATCAAAATAGCATTCTTCTTGAGCCACATCCACTACTTGGATCGTTAAGTTTATGGGGAGTGTGCAAGGTGGGCCATGGACCAAGTCAATAAGGTGGACTGACCACATGGGGCTACCTTGTTGTTACCTTGCCTTAATTTCAGAGTTCACCGTCCTCGCCTGTGACCAGGCCTCCCTGGAAACTATGGTGGGAACCTTGCCTGGGATGGTGAACTCTGCTGTTAATACAGCATGCAGGCGCCCAAAACTACAATGATGCATCAGTAAGGGGCGGTAACCAGTGATCCTGCACACTGCCGAGGCAAACCCACATGGCTATACCCAAGCATCACATAAATGTACAATGCCAGGCACCTGTCTTATAGGGCAGGTGGTGTGCTGGTGGCCCATCACTAAGAATGTGTATACCTAATAATCTCTTCTACAATTCAAAGATACAACATCAAGATAACAACAGGTAACCCCCCCCCCTACTATCAAGGGGAAATACCTCCCCCAACATCCCCAATATACATATATACTGACCAATCTGCGAGGGAGTAAGGCCTTTCTTGGCCAGCTTGACGATCTGGTCCTCGACATCATCCTTGGTCAGCTTGAGCCAGTTGGGCACAGAGCGACGGTACGGCAGGGCAGACTGGGAGATACCCTTCCTGTAATACACAAACCCCAATGTAAACCAAATGCTAACAACTACCAAATGAGTTATTTATACAACCACTAGTTGATATATCACCCCTTGGAAGCCAACCACACAAAATGCTGTTACCGTTGGCTCACGTGGTGGCCCGCACCCAGGGGTAAACAGTGCTATCAAACCCTATTTTTCCTCTATAAACCATTACAAAAACCTTCTTATACATCCCGCGACTTGTGCAAACCTTCAATTATGCCACGGCAGGGCCAAGGACACTCACCCTCCACTGTGCATACGCCCCATGGTTGAAGTTTGTGTATTAGGAGCGAGGGTGGCCGCCGCCTCGGGTCCGCACGACTATGGGAAAGACCCTCCACAAGCCGCCAGGTTCCAGTAATGTGCCGCCCCGGCTTCCGCTCCACTAAAACTGCGCCTATTGTGCCATCCTCACTACTCTCTACCTCTTTGTAAACTCTAAAATAATATAATAATTTATTACATTTTTTAAGTATAATAATATTTGATTTAAAACATTATTTTAGTTTCACATATCGTTTCACAGTTTCTAGGAACTGTAGCCTCATGTAAAGCTATATTTCAAGGACATTTTAGCATTTTTCATTATTTACAATTAAAATCATTAATCTGATATATCAAGAAAATTTCAGGTACATTTACATATTTCTTTAAGTATTATTATAGCAGATGCTTATCCAAACCCAGAGGTTCCAAGTATTTTTTCTCTGTCATTTGACAGGTGAGGTGTTTTTATTTATTTGTTATTATAAATGATTTTACACATTAGAGCGGCTTTCTTTGATCAACTTTGTTACATAGAATATAAATTAAGGGCATTTTAAATCTAACAGCAATACACAGAGGAAAAGATTGATTTTTCATCAACATGATGTACATTAGTGGAATTTAAGGTAACTAGAAATGGCCGACGCCGACTTCCAATTATGAGAAAACTTATTGTTTACATCTGTATGGTGTAGTAACCTGAATATCAACATAACTAGTACCTCCTTCATCTTGCAGGACAGAAACCGTGTATTCGGGTAGGTCATATATAGCTCCTTCCGTTAATTTATAGTGAACGAATTGGTGTGTTGGATTGATTTGATTGTTTTGCTGGAGAAGGCTGAGAGATGCCTGCTAGTTTGTCAGTGATTAGGCAGGAGCCCGTGTTGTCTGGCTAAAGTGGAGGAGTGTGTGCAGTTAGGGGTGAAGTGGAGGGGTCAGGGGTGTTGTAGAGGGTATTACCCAGTGTGGTGGACCAGAGTAGAGCAGTAGAGTAGTGACAGTGGCGGCTGTGACAGGGGCGGCACTGGTACTCCTCCTCGTACCTGGAGTACCAGCCTCACCCAGCCTGGTAGGCCTACACCTCTTGGCCATATGGCTCGCACCAGCCTGGGTGGCCTGTAGTTCCTGGTATCTTTGGAAAATTGTTCACGAGCCTGGTAGGCCTACAACTCTCGTGCCTAGGGAGTCTGGCTCATACTAGTCAGTGGCAACATTTTCATACTTTACAGTAAGTAATCTTACCGCTGGTGTCCCAGGATCTGTTATAGCCTTGGCACGGATGTCAATTCATTAAATGAATATTTTGTCATAATAGTCTTATAATAAGTATTCGAGTGTGTTTTATACTAGCTCTTTTCTTATTTTTAGAGTCAAAATTCTGCTTTATGAGTACTACCTAATGTTGGAGTTATTTAGCACAAATTTTGCATTGGAGTTACATATTTTATTTCCAAATTCAGCAGAGGAGACATATTTCCTCTTAACATCTATTGAAAAGTAATGAGGTTTTATTAGTGGGGATGAAAGCCCCTCACAATGGCGTTTATTAAAGCACTAATTTCCTCAGTCCAAGAAATATAACAGCAGAGAGTTGTCAGGAAAAATATTAGTATGAAATATAATATTCCTCCCAAATTAGATTTTTAAGTAATTGTTAATGTTTGGTCAGTGTGGTATTTAGATGTTGACATTCACATTTCTGTGCAGGAGTATTACCCTCTTGTATTCATTTATATTGTACTTAAGGGGGTTGAGCTCTTTGGTCCAGCCTCTTTGTCTGTGAAACTGTGTATGGAGCCTGCATCCTCCACATCACTGCCTAGCGCATTCCATTTGTTCTCTTCTCTGACGCTGAAAAAATTCTTTCTAATATCTGTGAGTATTTTGTTTCCATCTATGTCTCCTCGTTCATGTAACATCAGTGCTAAACAGTCTATCATTGTCTACCATATCAATTCTTCTGAGAATTTTGTAGGTGGTAATCATGTCTGCTCTAACTCTTCTGTCTTCCAGTGAAGTGAGGTTTAATTCCTGTAGCCTGTCATTGTAGCTCATATTTCTTAGCTGTGCGACTAGTCTGGTGGCATACCTATAAAGGGTTCTGGGTGTTCTTCTACTCCCCCTTCTTGGGCCAACAGGCCGTTGCTTGGAGTGGCACGCAGGCCCACATATTCACTACAGTCTGGTTGGTCCGGAACTTCTTGCAAGAACTTATCTAAGTGCCTCTTGAATACATCCACCTTTGTTCCAGCAATATTTCTAATGCTTGCTGGGAGGGTGTTGAACAGCTGTGGACCCCTGATGTTCAGACAGTGTTCTCTGATTGTGCCTCTGGCACCTCTACTCTTCACTGGTTGTATTCTGCATTTCCTTCTGTGTCTTTCATTCCTGTATGTTGTTATTCTACTGTGCAAATTTTGGACATAGCCTTCAAGTGTCCTCCATTTATATATTATTTGATACTGTTCTCGTCTCCTTTCCAAAGAGTACATTTTGAGAGCTTTGAGATGGTCCCAATAATTTAGATGTTTTATCGTTACTATGCGTGCCGTATATGTTCTCTATGTTCCCTCTAATTCAGAGATCTCTCCCGCTCTGAAAGGGAAAGTGAGTACCGAGCAATACTCTGAACTTTCTCAGATTTCATCTTATGTTTGACTAGATATGGATATGGGTATTTGTTTACATGATAATTATAATTTAAACATACTGAACATTTTGTTTGTTTATAAAACAAACATACCTATATGTAACCAAATGTAGATGCATTCGCTAAGTTATTTTATTAAATGACACTACAGTATATTGTGCTGAACTTATGATACTGAAGAAGTGCTCAAGCAAGCAGTTCATTTACATATTTATGAGGAATATTTTATCTGTATTAACATGTGTGTTATGTTATGATGTATGTTATACCCATGTTTCTTTTAACACTTACAGAACATTACTGAGACAACATGCTTATGAAAACAACTGAGCATTAGGGTATGATATTACTGTACATAGTTGATGGTGTATTAGTGCTCATATTCTTTGGGGATGTTTTGACTTAATTGATTATTTTTATATAGCCAACATCATTTAGATAAGGACCAGCATTGCCCTTCCTGTGTTTAGTGGCTCTTTCATTTGTAACTACTAAATATTAAGATAAGATCTGATGTTAATGTACAAGGTATCACAGAGTGTTGATTTATACTGATGTCACTTTTATTTGATTTTGGAGATACAGTACAGTATAGTATTTGGGTTTGGTTGTTGAGCACTGACACTTGGACTCCCATGGCACAGAGCATGACACATGGTACAGATTTGTGTGTGTTTTTTTTATATATATAAACATAAAGCACTTTACTAGATGTCTTCCCTTATTCTATTCTACAGTTTACAACCAGTACAGCCACTTGAAAATACAAGGAACAAAATATTTTTAACCCTTTATTTGGTGATAAAAGGTTATTAAAAGTTATTTTAACTTACTTTTTAGATATATTTTATATTTCAGCATGCAATTTAAGAATAGTTGAAGAGTTCTTGACATTTTGGGTACTGTATTTAGATTTACCCAAAGATACAAGTGTTAATAGTTTTTGTAGCATTTGGTCGAGAACTGGTGACAGTTCTTGCTTGGAAAAAAAAATACAATGGTTTGCAATATAGATAATGGTGATTTTTTATTATGCAAGAATAGTTAAAATAATACATTTATATTTGGAATGTGTATAACTTTAGTTTGATGATATTTCTTAGTACATACAGTTTATTCATTATGTTTTGTTGGACAAAAAACCACACTTAGGTATTTGTGTATTTTATTGAGGTTTTATTCAAGGTTTGAACTACACCAAGTCTTTCTGCTCTCCTAAGTGCATTATCAAGGTCTGAGTGTATTGTCTGGACAAGTCTGTCATCATCATCACTAAAGCTTTTGTCGTGGTGATGTAAGTCTTGGCCAAACCATATACTGAGACCTTCCATTCACCTGGGCTCTTGGAGACTCAAACCGTAAACCACACACGTTTGAGGCTGAAGCTCTATCAGCAGACCTTGATAATGTAGACCCTGACATATACTCAGACCTTGACAATGCACTCGGCAGAGTGGGAAGACTTGTAGTTTCTCTTTACATAAGTATGTACTGTACATACGTGCGTTTTTTTTTGTGTGTGTGATTTTGTCTTAAATCATTCATGGGGTAATTTCTCTATTTTACATTTATTAATAATTCAACATTTGACCATACTGTATGTTGTTTTCAGTTGTCCGAGATGCACAAGGAGGAAAATAAGCAAGAGATTAAGGATGTTAGTGATGATGATTCTGATGATGACGACGAATTGATCACCAGGGTTCCAAAGCGAAAACGTTCAATTGAATCAGATTCAGAAGATGGTTCAGATACAGATGAAGAATGCTCAGATGAAGAAGATTGTGATGATGACGATGGCCAAGAAGATGAAGAAAAAAGTGACGAGGCTTGTAGTGAAGAAGGGGAAGATTCGGAAGAGGACACTGATGACACTGATAATGAGGACGAAGAAAGTGAAGAAGGTAGTACATTGTTTTAATAACCCTGGGGTTTACATAATTCACTATGCATGGTAGTTCTTTTTAAGATATATCTCTGAAAGGAGAAATTTGTACTGTTCAAATTTTATATTATCTCATCCTATATAATTTAACATTTAACATACTCAGTCAAGTCTGTTTTATGCATGTAAATGTGCTTTGGAATTACTTTAGCATATTACATTATTTAAATCAATTTAATCCTTTCACAATGATCTTTGCTGACCAACATATGGATGAAAACTTTTTCCACAAGCCAAGTCTATAGATCAAGTATTGAATAATCACCACCACACTATTTCCTAATCTCATATTGGTTAGCAGGCATCATTCAAGATAAAAAAAAAAGGGGGGGGGAGGAGCACTGAAGACTAAAGATAATAAAAATGATACCTGATTCTGAAGATTTCCACTTCATAATTAACATAATGGTTGACAAATATTAGTAAATGTACCACAATGTTCTATGCAGATAAATGCCAAGAGGAAAGTACTTTATTTGTAAATAATGCTTTACCAGTACTTTAACACCTTTTTTGGTTTCACTACTTTATTGGCAACAATTAGTGCTTCCTACAGCTACTGTTTTATTGTTTCTATACCATATTATTAAGCTTATATAATTCAGAATATATAATAATTTTCAGTAATGCACCTTTCATGAGTTTACAGAACTAAAATGAACTAAGATTGCTTGCTCTACATGCAATTCATATTGCAATGTGTCCTGTTTTCCCAGTACTCCTGCTACATAGCCTTCCCGGCTTGGTGCCTTCTTTGATAATTAATTACTTCCCACCCAGTACGCCTTGTAATATATTGCTTTGAAATTACTGATGGTTTTGGCTTCCTCCACTTTCTCAATTAACTTGTTCCAACTGTCCACCACTATTTGCAAAAGAAAATTTTGTAATATTTGTTCTGCACCTTTGTTTCCTTAGCTTGAATCTATGACCTCATGTGTTTGAGGTTGCCAGCTTCAGGAATTGCTCCGTCAATTTGGTTGATTCCTGTTATTTATTATTTTGTAAGTGGTGATCATATCACTTCTTTCTTTTATCTTCTAATTTTGGTATATTTAATACCTCTAGCCTCTCATTCATAACTCATGCATTTGGACCTTTTCCAGTTTGTTGGTGTGCTTCTTGAGAAATGGGCACCATACATCTGCATATTTCAATTTTGATCTCAGAAGTCATGAACAGTTTCTTTAGTATTTCACCATCTATGTAATTAAAAGCAATTGTGAATTTTGAAAGCGCAGCATATGCTCCTCGCACATTGTCCCAACATCCTTTATCTTTGTTATATTTGATTAGGGTCCCGGTAATATAATCGAGTTCGTTCTCGATGCACAATCGAGAATTCCGGGTTTAAATCCTGGGCGGGACAGAAATGGTTGGCTACATTTCCTTTCACCTAATACTTCAATTCACCTAGCAGTAAGTAGGTAATCGGGGGTTAGTCAGCTTGTTGTGAGGTTGCATCCTTGTCTACTATTCAGAACCACCCGTATATCACTTTCTATGTTAGAATTCTTTAAGTCCATTCCAATAATTTGTATGTGTGGTCTATTTTCTCCTATTCCACATTCTATAACATGACATTTAATCCCATTTAATTCCATTTGCCATATGGTGCTCCAAGCACTTACATTATGTAGGTCAATTTGAAAGGCACGACAATTGTCTAGGTGACCTTGCCTGTGTAAGTATGTAATTACCTAAGTGTAGTTACAGGATGAGAGCTACGCTCGTGGTGTCCCGTCTTCCCAGCACTCTGTCATATAACGCTTTGAAACTACCCACGGTCTTGGCCTCCACCATCTTCTCACCTAACTTGTTCCAACCATCTACCACTTTGTTTGCAAAAGTGAATTTTCTTATATTTCTTCAGCATCTTTGTTTAGTTAACTTGAATCTATGACCTCTTGTTCTTGAAGTTCCAGGTCTCAGGAATTCTTCCCTATCAATTTTATCGATTCTTGTTACAATTTTGTACGTAGTGATCATATCACCACTTTTTCTCATGTCTTCTAGGTTTGGCATATTTAATGCCTCTAATCTCTCCTCGTAGCTCTTGCCCTTCAGTTCTGGGAGCCACTTGGTAGCATGTCTTTGCACCTTTTCCAGTTTGTTGATGTGCTGCTTAAGATATCGGCACCACACAACTGCTGCATATTCTAGATTTGGCCTAACAAAAGCCGTGAGCAATTTCTTTAGTATTTCATCATCCATGTACAGTATTTAACACTTTCGCGCTATCTGGACGCGCCGGCGCGTTCGGTTTCGTCTAACGTAAACGCATAGTGGACATAAAGTTATGTCTACTTTTAAAATATTTGTATAAAATTCAATTTTAATCCGATTTCATTGGGGTTTGTTTCAAACGACGCGCCATGAAGTTCTCTTTCTCACCACTAGGCCGCCTGGCGCGTCGGCCTACCCGGTCACGTGACGGGCCCATTGTTTTCGTGTCGTGAGTCGATCACGCTCCCCTCGCGCGCCAAACTCGAGCATTTTTACCCGTTTCCGTGTGGATTATACCCAATTACTTCATCAAAAATGGGTCAAGGTCAAGGCCCAAGCACTTCTACAAGCACTCAAGAAACATTGAGAGAACTTGGGGTGTACACATGTGGCACAATTAGAATGCTACGTGGCGCCAATGCTACGTGGCGCCCCAAAGGTATTGCAAGCTCTAGCCAAGGGTAAACTTCCACTGGATACCACAGTATACCGCCGCAAAGATAATACCTTCATTCTCCTGTGGAAAGACAAGCGAGTGGTTTCAATCATTACCAACATCCACAATGCAGACACTCAGCGAGTTCAGCGAAGGAAGCGAATTCGCAACCGAGACGGAACAAGTGGAATACAACAGGTAACAGTGAACAAACCGACTGCAATTTGCGAGTACAATAAGTTCATGAAAGGTGTGGACCACTTCGATCAAATGGTTAAATATTACCATTTTACCAGGAAAACTAACAAGTGGACCAAAAAGATTACCTTTTATTTCCTGCAAATGGCATTGCATAATGCCTATGTTTTGTACAAATACAACACAACTGATCGAAAAAAGCTAACATTGCTACAGTTCCATGAAGTGGCAATCTGGGCCCTATTGAACTGGGACACAGAGGAGCGGCCTAAAACAACATCATCATCTCAACACTTGCGGCACACTCCAGACATAAATGATGACACAGCTCCTGCCAATGCTGACGCCATGCCAACTCCCGGACCATCTGGTGTGAGGCGGCCTTTGTTCACTACACCACCTCAAGATGAAGCAGACAACGAATCTGAACCCGACATGTCTGCCACACTGCCAGTTGACGAAACTGTTTTGTCAGATGAATCTGACTCTCCTGCAACTCCTGTTACACCTCCAGCGAGAGGACCTGGCCGCCCTATTGTTGATTCAGAAAATCGCATGAACTACAAACTGAAACATGAAATTTACAGACTGCCCAAACGTCTCAAGTGTCATGCATGCGCACGGTCCGGTAAAAGGAAGGACACGAACTATGGATGCAAGACCTGTGGTGTTGCACTCTGTGTTGTTCCCTGCTACACCAATTACCACCGGAAACAGGTGTATTGGGTGGTGAAGAAGTAACCACCCGCAACAGCTTCACTCCACCTACAAACCATCTGTTGAGCAACTTCAGGAATGAAGAACCTGAAGAAGGTGGAGAGAACAAATGCTCAACTTACTGTTCCACAACCAGCCTTCCCTTGGTAAGTACACCTATTTGGTCCAAGTTTGTGTAGTATAATTTAGCTCATAGAACATTCTATTGCGAAAACATTGCCACAAAAATGAATGACATACATACAATAATAATATCAGAACAGTGAAATAAGTATAAACTTTCAAAGCAACGTTTCGCGCGTGTGTCGTCCGGTCACCGTTACCGGATAACAGTGCGCCCACTTCCCACACTCTTGCGGGTGGGCCGGGACCATTATTCTACGATTATATTCATATCATCGTGTTGGGAATTTTATTGGGAGTCCATTGATACCAAAATTAAGGCTGTAGGACAATTGTAGAGGTGATAATAATCCCAAGAGTAAAAACATTTTGTTGCTGTTGAGTGCTCACGGCGACTCATCTTCGTAGTTATTTATTTCATGCTGGTATCTCTATGGATTTTGTGACTTTTTTTTACTGATGTTCTTCTAGAGAATTTTATTGCGAACACGTTGGTACCAAAATGAAGTACGTAGCATGAAAACTAAGGTCAGAAAAGTAAAAAGAGTATACACATTTTTGTTTTTACGCTTAAGCGATAAAAACGCCGCGCGCACATACGGTTGGCTGAGTGACCTTCGCCGAGAGCGCGAAAGTGTTAAAAGCAATTCTGAAGTTAGAAAGCGTAGCAGAGGCTCCTCGCACAACGTTCTTTATGTGATCCTCAAGTGATAGTTTCCTATCTAGAACCACCCTTAGATCTCTTTCTGTATCAGAATTCTTTAAAGATTTCTCACATAATTTATAGGTTGTGTGGGGTCTTTGTTCTCCTATTCCACATTCCATAACATGGCATTTATTCACATTAAATTCCATTTGCCAGGTGGTGCTCCATATACTTATTTTCTCCAGGTCTCCTTGAAGGGCATGACAATCATCTAAGTTTTTTATCCTTCCTATTATCTTGGCATCATCAGCAAACATGTTCATATAATTCTGTATTATATCTGGTAGAACTGAACCCTGTGGTACTCCACTTGTGACATTTCTCCAGTCAGATACATTGCCTCTGATTACTGCCCTCATTTTTCTATCAGTCAGAAAATTTTTCATCCATATTAGAAGCTTACCTGTCACCCCTCCAATATTTTCCAGTTTCCAGAACAACCTCTTATGTGGAACTCTGTCGAAAGCCTTTTTTAGGTCCAGATAGATGCAGTCAACCCAACCATCTCTTTCCTTTAACATCTCTGTGGCTTTATCATAGAAACTGAGTAAATTCGATACACAGGATCTTCCAGATCGAAAACCATACTGTCTGTCTAATATTATATTATTTCTCTCCAGGTGATCTACCCATTTAATTTTTATTATTTTTTCCAGTATTTTGACTAGTACACTTGTCAATGATACAGGTCTATAATTGAGGGAGTCTTCCCTGCTGCCACTTTTGTAGATTGGAACTATGTTAGCCTTTTTCACATATCTGCTATGACTCCTGTGCACAGGGATATTTGAAAAATCAGCTGAAGTGGAATGCTGAGCTCAGGTGCACATTCTCTCAGAACCCATGGTGAAATTCCATCTGGGCCAACTGCTTTGTTCTTACTTAGCTCCAAGAGCATTTGTTTCACTTGGCCTCTAGACACCTCTATGTGCTCTATGCTGTTCTCTGGAATTCTTATTGTCTGATTCTCTGAAATTCTTATTGTGTCTGGTTCTCTAAAGATCTCATTTTGTACAAACACACTTTGGCACTTTTTGTTTAATGTTTCACACATTTCCTTTTCATTTTCCGTGTATCTGTCCCCCATTTTCAACCTCTGAATATTATCCTTTACCTGCCTTTACCTAGTAGTGGGATTGACGCCTACGACGTGCAATTTTCATTTTTTCCTATGCACGTCGTAGGCGTCAGGGGTTTTTGATAGCTACGACGTGCAATTTTCATTTTTTCCTATGCATGTCGTAGGCGTCAGGGGTTTTTGATAGCTACGACGTGCAATTTTCATTTTTTCCTATGCACGTCGTAGGCGTCAGGGGTTTTTGATAGCTACGACGTGCAATTTTCATTTTTTCCTATGCACGTCGTAGGCGTCAGGGGTTTTTGATAGCTACGACGTGCAATTTTCATTTTTTCCTATGCACGTCGTAGGCATCAGGGGTTTTTGATAGCTACGACGTGCAATTTTCATTTTTTCCTATGCACGTCGTAGGCGTCAGGGGTTTTTGATAGCTACGACGTGCAATTTTCATTTTTTCCTATGCACGTCGTAGGCGTCTTTTAATGAATTTATAGAAAAGGCCTGGATCTGATTTACATTTGTCTGCTATACCGTTCTCGAAGTTCCTCTCTGCCTCTCTCCTTACTGACATGTAGTTGTTTCTTGCATCTTTGTATCATTGGTATGTTTGGGGGTTTGGCCTCTTTCTATAATGATTCCATGCTTGTGTGTCTTGATCTCTGGCCCTCTTGCAATTTCTGTTGAACCAACCCTGTTGCCTAGGTCTGCATGTCTGTTTTGGTATGAATGTTTGTGTGGCGTCATTGTATATTTCTCAAAATTCGGCATACATCTTATTTACTTCCTTGCCTAGCAACAATTTTTTTTTTTTTTTTTTTTTTTTTTTTTTTTTTTTTTTTTTTTTTTTTTTGAGAGATATATACAAGAGGAGTTACATTCTTGTACAGCCACTAGTATGCGTAGCGTTTCGGGCAGGTCCCTGGAATACGATCCCCTGCCGCGAAGAATCGTTTTTTCATCCAAGTACACATTTTACTGTTGCGTTAAACAGAGGCTACAGTTAAGGAATTGCGCCCAGTAAATCCTCCCCGGGCAGGATACGAACCCATGACATAGCGCTCGCGGAACGCCAGGCAAGTGTCTTACCACTACACCACAGAGACTGTGAAGTCTGTCCGATTAAACCCATGAAAAAAATTTCTAAGTTCCCCATAGCGTCCTCTCTTGAAATCGAGTTTTAACAACTGTTTCACTGTCCCCATTCTCTTACAGATTATATCACAGCATATTTAATGTCCAAGAGGACATGATCACTCTTTCCCGAGTATTTATGTACTTACCTAGTTGTGCTTGTGGGAGTTTTGTGTGTGTGTAATTACCAAAGTGTAATTACCTAAGCTACACTCGCGGAGTCCCGTTTTCTTAACACTCTTTGTGATATAATGCTTTATAACTAATGATAGTTTTGGCTTCCACCACCTTCTCACACATACATACGACCGCATGCACCATGCCTAGTGACTCCTATACATGATAGATTAATCCTTGATTGCAAGATGTTAATTAAGCATCACTTTAGTCCTGTCCCATTAAAAACACAATTGATGTAGCACTTTCTTGTTTATGTAATCACACATACCTCATACTGAAATATGCTTAGGTCAACAACAAAAATGTCCCCCCCCCCTCCCCTCCTGGCAAAAATAATGGACCCTGATAAAGATTAATAACATTAAAGTACGTAATGAATTGCAAGTTGAATTACAAGAACAAATGAAAGAAGCTACATTATCAGTATAATTGCCCTACATTAGAGCAGTACTTGATATGAAACTGGTGGGATTATTGTAATCTCTTATTACTGCAGTGGATACAACATAATAAAAGGGGAGTGGTGGTGTTGCCCTTCCTCAAAACATTGAGGTTTTAAATTAAGTAAAGTACCAGAGATTACCTTGCAGAACAACAACATATTGGTTGTGGCAACAGTGAGACAAAGAAAATGGTGGTAAAGGTTATTCACAACCCACCAAATTATTACCAGAAAGCCAAATGTAATGAAGCTTGCCTGACAGGAATAAAAGTAGTACAAGGGCCAGGGAGGTGAGGGCTAAGTTTCTAATATTAGGGCATTTCAGCCACAGGAATATAAACTGGGTGACAAGTGATTCACAGGAAAGTTACAAAACGTTAAGAGTAAAATGTGACTTGTTGGACTTAAACTTAAATTTACTTTGTTTTGCCATATTTGGTATTGCCTTGAATAAACTTGTTCAAGACTTATAGCCTCTGTTCTATCCAATACTCTTGATTGTGTGTTGTGATGATGTAAGAATGATAGCATCATTTAAAACAAATACGGTGATTCAGGACCCAAGTTGATGTTATAAGGTCCTTTAAACCTGAACTTAGTGACCTAGAATGACCCATTTGCATCTAGACAAACACTCTTTGAGGCACCATATCAGACAGCTGATAAGAGAGAGAGTATTCAACAGCTATACTAGTCCTGGTTGGCATTTATCCAAAATAAGGCACATGTCAAAAAAATAGAGTAAGCAATGACTCGAGGAGTCAGCAATCAATACACCATTGTGTTTGAATAGGGTTGAGAGGAGTCAGTCAAAGAAACAGGTTGAGGATTGCCAGACAATACAAATGTAGGGACTACAAAAGGGTAAGAGCATTCCTTACTGGAAGTTCAGTTGTAAGAAGAAAGTTCTGGCCAAACAATGTTTAGTACAGCTACAGTAATTGGAAATAATTGGCCACATACAACTTACAAATTATGGGAAAATACTTTTAAAGAACTCTGATAAAGAAAGATAAAAACAAAAATTTTTGTTTTAAAAAGTGAAAATTGCAAAAATTCAAATTGCTTTTATGGATGGAAAATTTCACCCTTTTTTATTTAATTCATTGTTGGCCCAGAATGGCATATAAAGTTCATTTTCCTCCATAGAAAATAATGTTTGAGATTATAGTTTACTGTAAAAAAAAAAAAATCACTGTTGCTGTCAAAATATACACCATTTTTTAGACAAAAAAATTTATAACTTTAACCCTTAAAGTGCGCATCACGTCATATGATGTGCTGGACGTTGTTCCAGTCAACTGCGCATCACGTCATATGATGTGTTGGAGTACTACGCAAGATTTAAACAGCCCGTGGATACACGGGGTTCACCACACCTTCATCAGGGCTCTTGTAAACAGACGCCATTTTTTAAAAAAATCGTGGGCCAAACTCCCGGGTGTTATTGGCCTCAGTATTGAGTGAGCAACCAAGCCTGACGCACGCAGCATGAGCTAACAGCACTGCTGTTCAGCTTGTGACCACAGCATCGCCTAAAAATGCCAAATTATACTTGTTCATGCTATTATGTAGCGATGATATTATTACAGAAGACCCCTGACTGTGATACAACTGACCAGGGTTCTGATAATAGCAGGATTGTGGTGATATTTAGCGCTGTGCGCCATGGAAGGAGGAGTAATGCTGTGGGAGGGAGGGTGGTGGCGATGTCTTTTGACTGTGTGTGGCCACCTTTTATTGACTGCACTCAGCATACCAGCTTAGTGGTTCGCTATGGTGAACACAAATGTAGATACTTATATATAACGTGTATATAGAGGGTATAAACAGCAAGAGAAGGTTTGGAGCCGCCATTTTGGTGAGGGCGGTGGCGTCGTCTGCACGACGCCACCGTGCAGACGACGGTGCTGTTTACTGGTTACCACGATGGTCTTTGGGCACCATACCAGTTTATTTGTACAAGTATGGTGAATAAAACAGGTAGATATTTATATATAATGTGTGTATATAGTGTAATAACACCACACAGTATTGTTGGAGGAGAAATATTAGTGCGTCTGGCCTTGAGGGCGGCCGCCGATCAGCTGCCTTTACTCACCATACAAGCTTAGATGTACAGTTATGGTGAACAAAACATGTAGATACTTATATATAACGTCTGTATATAGTGAATTATAGCAAAAACATTATTGTGGGAGGAGAATGTGGGTGAGTAAGATGACTGGAGTGAGGGTGTGAGTGGCTGGCTGGTACACGGCGGTCACTCCTCGTTACTTTTTGACTCATAATAGCTACTTAGTGGTTCGTTATAGTGAACAAAACATGCAGATACTTTTATATAACCTGTGCTTATAATGTAATAACCGACAAAGTATTTGTTCACCAATTGATGAACATAATTGAATCAACAATATGCACACCATATTTTTGAGTACAGCAATGATTCACTCATTTTATTATATAAATATATCAAACTACAGGCATACCTTAGAATACGAGTTTAATCCGTTCCTGGAGACGCCTCGCATTCCGAAAACTCGCATTCCGAAGTTAATTTCCCCATAAGAAATAAAGGGAAATGAATTAATCCGTTCCTGACTACCCCAAAAACCCCACATCAAACTAAATTTTTATACCTAATTTACCTAATTCATCTAAATAAACCTACAAAACTATGTTCCAGTTATTACTTACCTTGCTGTCGAGTGCTGTAGGCGTATGGAAGATGGTGAGGAGGGGGGAGGAGGAGAGGAGTTACTGTTTGGAAGGGGAGTCCCCTTCCATAATCACATCGCATAACCCCATGCCTTGTAACACTATGGATACCACATCTCTTTCTAAATTTTTCAAACCAGCCCCTGCTTGCCTTAAACTCTTTCTTATCTGCATCACTCGTTGCAGGGGTATTCTTTAGAAGGTCTTCGTGCAACACCCTGGCTTTCTCACAAATAATGGCCTCCGAAACACTATCACCCCTCAACTCCTTGTCGTGTATCCAAATTAATAACAACTTTTCCACTTCTTCAAGTATTTGTGGTCTTTGTGCCGTTAATGTTCTTACTCCTTTTGCCACTTTAGCACCCATAATCTTATTTTTCTTCTTAAGTATAGTGCATATTGTTGATGTGGCTTTGTTGTACTGCCTACAAAGTTCAACAACACGTGTACCGTTCTCATGCTTCCGAATGATCTCTTGTTTCTCCTCTATTGTCATCCTCACATGAGCTTTCTGGCCTTTATCCTTACCACTGGCTTTCTTGGGACCCATGGTGAGATATATAATAACAAATTGTATAGACAAATCACCAAAAATCCAACAAAACACTGAAAATCCGCGAGAAGAATTGATGTGGGGGTAGTCACTGAGCGCGAGACAATGGTAAACTGAGGGGCGGCGGGGCAGAGGGGCGACGATCGCCGAACCACCACGCGCTAGGTCAGCCTGTACGCGTATCAACAAACTCGCGTCCCGAAGTAACCCTCGCCTTCCGAGACAAATTTTTGGAGTAAATACTGTTCGCTTTCCGAAAACCTCGCATACAGGGACAATCGCATTCCGAGGTACCACTGTACACACTATTGAATAATATTACAGCAAAAAAAGTATGAAAAATCAATCAGACATTGAAATAATTCGGTAATTATCTCTTTGTGGCAACTCTGGCCTGACAGCTTGCGAGCAACAGACCGCCTGGGACGCATGCTGAGTCAGCGCCTATAATTTGCCAGACTTCCCCGCCCTATAGCGGGCAATATATGCCACTTACGATTTTTTTATTATTTTTCCCGTGATCAGTGAACACAAATTAACAGGTTAGAAAGAAAAATAATTTTTTTTTTTTTTTCAAAATGACATGTGCCTGTGGGGATGACAGGATATTAAACCCCGAGCATGTTAAGGGTTAATAAACATTGCTTGGCATTCATACTCGCATATGTGAAAGTTATAGGTCAATATGTGTTCAAATGAAGTCAAGAAAAAATAACCCCCCTCCCCCCTCCCTAAAATAGGGATGAGGATAATGGATCAATAAGGATAGTATGTATACTGTATATAAGTGATTAAACCCCGCATCTGGTCCCCGTTCATCAATACAACCTAAAGAGACAAAGAAAATGGTTTTAAAGTCTGTAAATAACACTGCCAAATTAAATTAAAAGTTACAAATACTGTACTGTCGCGTGTGGATGATTTACACGTTGACCAATTTCGTTCTAACTTAGTAGAGGATTTGCATTCTCCAAGATGTAGAAGCCACAACAAAATCAGATGAGAAACAGGAGAAAAAAAATGTTGGACATTGATGGAAGTAACAGATTGGCATAGGGCAATTTTTGTATGAAATATAAGAAAATACAGCATAATAACTTACAGGGGTACCACAGTTTAAGAACTTAATTTGTTCCTAGAGACAGCTCGTAACCCGAAAATTCGTAAACCAAAGGTAATTCCCCATAAGAAATAATGGGGAATTATTTCCCCATTATTAATGGGGAAATAATTCCCCATCATTAATCGTTCCTGACTACCCAAAAACTTCACTTCAAACTAAATCTTATACCTAATTCATCCAAATCTACACAAAAAAAGTATGTTCAAGTTATTACTTACCCTTGCTGATAACTGCTGTTAGCATATGGAAGATGGTGAGGAAGGGGGAGGAGGAGAGGTGTTATTGTTTGGAAGAGGAGTCCTTTCCAATATAACATCAGGCAGTAAAGATTTTTCTGGAGTGCATACACTGGAACATTTTGCCTGCATACCACTTGGACCTGCTTGTGGCTCACTGCTTGCTTGCTTGTCTTACTAAGAATCTGTCTAAAGACACTTGTTTTTCCCTACACTTTAACACTTGTCTGTAATAAGACATCACATTACCATTTAAAAGGTCAATGCAATGGCCTGCTACAGCTTTATCTGGGTGAGTTTTTTCAACAAAACTTTGCAGTTCTTCCCATACTTCACACATTTTTTTAATGAGGCAGGGACATCCTCTACTGCCTCTACTCACAACTATTTTCTTAGGTTGAACCTTACCACTGGCTTTCTTGGGACCCATGGTGTGATATATAACATCAACTTTTATGCTCAAATGGCCAAAAAACTGTAAATCCTTGTGATGAATTCTGGCGAGATAGTCACTGGGCGCGAGGCACTGGTAAACTGAGGCGCGATTGCCGTGCCACCACGCGCTAGGTTAGCCCGTACGTGTATTAACAAACACGTAGCCCAATGTAATGCTCGTATTCCAATGCAAATTTTCTAAACAAATTGGGCTCGTAACCCGAAAAACTCGTAAACAGGGACGTTCGTAACCCAAGGTTCCACTGTACATACTTATTATTTGTTATTATCTAATACTCATCAATGATAGAAAGGCACCAGCTGCATATCCACTTTGTAGATCTTCCTTACGACTATTCTTCTTCTTTGTGTGTCGGACAGGTGCTTGCGTCTCTATTATTACATTATCCCTCAGTTCCATTTAATAGGAGCTGTTCTCCTTATCATCAAAACATTATTTTTTTGTTTATATATAAACACAAAATCTATTTCTTAACATATTGGAATGAAACTTTGATGATGCTTATGATAAATAATTGGAGTTTTGTTTAATATTTTCATGTAATTTTCATATAATTCAAATATTTGTTGAAGTCCCGGCCCCTTAAAAGAATCAACATGAGAACATGAAACAATGGGTATAAATTGGATAAGTATACATTTAGGAAAGACCTGGGAGAATACTGGTTCGGTAACAGGGTTGTGTATTTGTGGAACCAATTACAGTGTAACATAAGAGAAGTAGGATCCCTTGATTGTTTCAAGAGTAGGTTAGGCACATTTGAAGGAGATTGGGTGGATGCAAATATGGGGTGCATCTATCAGGGCTGGGGTTGTTGCTGTTGCGAACTCATTTGAACCAGTGGTTAGAGGTGTTTGTTTGGGTTTAAACTGTTAGTAGATAGTGGTATGGGAATTGATTTGGAGGAAGGAGATAATAAAAGTATGTGTTTGAGGGAGAAAGGAATTGGCAAAATGATCAGGGAAATTGAAGGGCCTCAAAATAACAATTCACTTAGGGTATATTACACTAACAGTAGAAGTCTAAGAAATAAAATAAACAAATTAAATGCTCTTGTCTGCACAGAAAAAATAGATATCGCGCTTACCGAAACGTGGATGAATGTAGAAAATAGAGAACTATTAGCTGAATATCAAATAAATGGATTTAAACTATTTCACACAGATAGATATATTAGACGAGGAGGGGGAGTAGCCATATACGTTAGGGACAATTTGAAATGTAGTCTCAAAGAGGGAATCAAGTCTGAGCCACACACAGAAACTATTTGGATAGAATTAAACGAAAAAGCAAATAATATTATAATAGGAGTTATATATAGGCCACCAAATTTAGACAGAATGGAAGCAAAGTATCTATGGGATGAAATATCTAGAGCATCTAGATCTAACAGTATTTATGTCATGGGTGACTTTAATTTTAGTGGAATAAACTGGTTGAACAAAACAGGGAATAATGAAGCAGAAGATTTTCTAGAATTAATTGACAATTGCTTTCTTATGCAACACATTAAGGAACCAACGCGGGAAAATAATATTTTAGATTTAGTGTTAACTAACAGGGAAACACAAATTAAGGACATCGAAATAGGGAATGAGCTAGGGAACAGTGATCATAAAGAAATCAGATTTGGCATAGAATGGAATAGATCTGTAGGAGAAAATTCTGTTAAAGTACCTGATTTTCGAAAAGCTAATTTCAATAACCTAAGAAATTTATTGGGTCAAATAGATTGGAAAGTCTTGGGTATGGGGTATGGGCCGGTCTTAGAGCTAGACGTGAACCCAGCGATAGGTGACGTAAAAGGGGTTTTCGATGTGGACTCAAAATATAACCTATTTAAAAATATTCTAAGTGAAGCCCAGGAACGTAGTATACCATATAAATTGAATAGATCGAATACTAAAGATCCAAAGTGGATAACAAAGGATCTGAAGAACCTTATTGGTGAAAAGAGTGTGTGTGATACAAAAGGATGTATGAAAATGGGGAAGTCAGTTTAGAACAGGAATTCGTACAACTGGTTAGAAATACTAAAAAAGAGATAAGGAAAGCAAAAAGAAACTATGAAGTTCGCATAGCAGAGCAAGCAAAGACAAATCCTAAAGGGTTTTTCCAGTTATACCGGACAAAGACTAAGGAAAGGATAGGTCCATTAAAAACTGAGACAGGTCAAATAACAGATAATGATGAAGAGATGAGTAGTATTTTTAATAAATATTTTATATCTGTATTTACTAAAGAGGAACTTAACAATATGCCTTCAGCCGAACAAGTATATGTGGGTGGGGACAAGGACAGGTTGACTTGTTTAGCAGTTACCAGGGAGGATGTAATTAAACAAATAGTTAAACTCAAACCAAACAAATCCCCAGGGCCGGATGAAGTGTTTGCCAGGGTGCTTAAAGAATGCAAAGAGGAGCTTTGCGACCCACTGTCTACCATATTTAATAAATCAATAGAGTTAGGCAGAGTGGCAGAGTTATGGAAAGTTGCTAATGTGATACCAATTTTTAAGAAAGGAGATAGATCACTTGCGTCAAACTATCGACCAATTAGCCTAACGTCTATTGTGGGAAAGTTACTTGAATCTATAATTGCAAATAAAATTCGTCTTCATCTTGAAAAACACAAATTAATAAATGAGTCGCAACATGGTTTTACAAATGGCCGTTCATGTTTAACAAATTTGTTATCTTTTTATTCCAGCATAGTTGAGGCAGTTGATAGTGGTAAGGATTGTGATGTCGTGTACCTTGACTTTAGCAAAGCTTTTGATACGGTGCCACATGAAAGACTGATTAAAAAAATAGAGGCTCATGGTATTGGAGGTGCTATATTAAGTTGGATTAGGGCATGGCTATTCCAAAGAAAACAGAGTTAGTATAAATGGGGTTAAGTCAGGGTGAGAAAATGTTGTAAGTGGAGTGCCTCAGGGCTCTGTCCTGGGACCTCTGTTGTTTATAATATATATAAATGATTTAGATTCAGGTTTGAGTAGCAACATTTGCAAATTTGCCGGTGATACAAAAATCGGCAGGGAAATTAACACGAAAGAAGACTCACTATCACTTCAAGTTGATCTAAATAGGGTTTTGAAATGGTCAAAGGATTGGCAGATGCAGTTTAATGCTGATAAATGTAAAGTTTTGAGGCTAGGTAATGATGATAGAGTTACAAGATACGAGCTAGATGGTGTTGAGATTGCGAAGTCGAATTGCGAAAGGGATCTGGGAGTTATGATAAGAATATAAAACAAAAGGATCAATGCATGAATGTTCGTAATAAGGCAAATAGGACACTGGGATTTATTAATCGAAGCGTTAGTAACAAGACACCTGGTGTGGTTCTTAAGCTATATCTTGCTCTGGTTAGGCCCCATTTAGATTATGCAGTTCAGTTTTGGTCGCCGTACTATAGAATGGATATAAATTCACTTGAACGTGTCCAGCGTAGGATGACTAAGTTAATTCCCCAAATTAGAAATCTTTCATATGAAGAAAGATTAACAAAGCTTAAATTGCATTCACTGGAAAGGCGAAGAGTTAGGGGTGACATGATAGAGGTTTACAAGTGGATGAATGGACATAACAAAGGAGATATTAATAGGGTATTAAAAGTATCAACACAAGACAGAACACAAAACAATGGGTATAAATTGGATAAGTTTAGATTTAGGAAAGACTTGGGTAAATACTGGTTCAGTAACAGGGTTGTTGATTTGTGGAACCAGTTACCGCGTAACGTGGTAGAGGTGGGGTCCCTCGATCGTTTCAAGCGCGGGTTGGACAAGTATATGAGTGGGATTGGGTGGTTATAGATAGGAGCTGCCTCATATGGGCCAATAGGCCTTCTGCAGTTACCTTTGTTCTTATTTAGGTGTGGCCTCGTATGGGCCAATAGCCTTTCTGCAGCTATCTTCATTCTTATGTTCTTTACACTGCCTACGTGAGACCAGTCCTAGAGTATGCCATCCCATCTCCGAGTCCCTACCTAAAGAAACATAAGAAAACTGGAAATGGTTCAGAAGTTTGTGATGACTCAACCCAAAACTGCGAGAGATGGTATATGAAGAGTGAAAGAACTGAACTTGACAATGCTAGAAAAAAGGAGAGAGGGAAGACATAAAAAAAAAACTATAAAATACTTAAGGGGATTGACTAGGCAGAAATAGAAGAAATGTTCACATTGAATACCAATAGAACGATGGGGCATGTGTGGAATCTTGAGACTGAATCACAGAGATGTTAGAAAGTTTTCATTTAGTGTAAGAATATTGGGAAAATGGAATAATCTTAAGGAGCAGGTTGGGAAAGTAAACTCCAGTCATAATTTTAAAAGTAGATATTATAGGGAAACAGGACAGGACTTGTTGCTGTAAACAACTGAAGGCTAGAATGGCAGGGCCCAAAAGCTAATGCTTGATCCTGCAGGCACAAATAGGTGAGCGCGCGCACACATACATATATACCAACCCATCCTTCTTTTTAGATAGTAGTTTTTGTAACTATGTGCACCATAGTACAAAGATTTACATACTAAGCAATTAATAGAATTTGGTACAGCAGTATTCACTTTATTGAGTCCAAAAAATGAAGCCAAAAAATAAACTTAAAAATTCCTAGGCCTAGTATAGGACACATGTACTATATTAGACCTTAGATATCGTGTATTAGGCCTAGGAAAGTTAGGTTAGTTTATTTTGTCTCTGCAACATAAATAGAAAATCTTTTCTAGTTTGTCTAAATTCAGTAGTAACGATTTCTACTTTCTAATTGTGTTGTATGTTTATATATGTACTATGTTCCTTATCATTACTGTAAGTACAGTACTACCAAAACAGGAGGATGGGCTGTATTTACATACACATGTGCATACACAGAGATGACTACGTGCTTTCCAGATACCTTAAACCAAGACTGTACAAATACCCCGTTGTGTGCAGATACAGTAAGTGGTCAAATCCACAAGGGCCGTGACGAGGATTCGAACCTGCATCTGGGAGCATCCCAGACACTGCCTTAATCGATTGAGCTGCGACAGGGTTAAAAGGGGACCCCTTTTAACCCTGTCGTAGCTCAGTCGATTAAGGCAGTGTCTGGGATGCTCCCGGGCGCAGGCTCAAATCCTCGTCACGGCCCTTGTGGATTTGTTCATTTGATGCATCACATTAGTGTGATCTCTGTGTGTGACAGTAAGTGGTTTTTCATCCTAAAAATCTAGTGGACAAAATTTAACTTTTTTTGTACTCATCAATATGAGAAGTTCTGATCTTTTTATGAAGCTGAAAATTATTATTAATGGTGCACGGTTATTCATATGGTAGAGGTGGTGGATGTAAAGGGTGTTGGGTTGACTGAAATGGAGAGGGATGGTGATGAGGTACCCTCAGATGTTGAAGTACATGTACCACTCCCACACTGCATTATTAACACTTTGCACTTTAGCTTTACTCACTTTTCTTGGACTGTCAGAAAGTGTGTGACAGAGACTGTTTCATAAGTTAGAGAAACAAACTGGAGTAAGTGGTAAGGTGCTCCAGTGGATAAGGGAATACCTAAACAACAGGAAGCAGAGAGTTACTATGAGAGGTGAGACCTCAGACTGGTGTGATGTCACCAGCGGAGTCCTGGTGGCTACTAGGGTTTAACTCGAGCAAGTGCAAAGTGAAGAAGATAGGCATAGGGAGCAGAAGGCTGAACACAAGTAACCAGCTGGGAGAGGAAATCCTTCAGGAGTCAGGAAAAGAGAAATGGGGGTTGATATCACACCAGACCTGTCCCCTGAAGCCCACATCAAGAGGATAACATCAACGGCATAAGCAAGGCTGGCGAACATAAGAACTGCCTTCAGAAACTTGTGTAAAGAATCATTCAGAACCTTGTATACCTCATATGTCAGACCAGTACTGAAATATGCTGCTCCAGCTTGGAGTCCACATCTACTCATACACAAAATGAAGCTAGAAAAAGTTCAGAGGTATGCCACCAGGCTAGTCCCCGAGTTGAGAGGTATGAGCTACGAGGAAAGATTGCTGGAACTGAACCTCACGACAATGGAAGACAGAAGAGTTAAGGAAAACATGATCACTACTTACAAAATTCTCAGAGGAATTGACAGGGTAGATAAAGATAAACTGTTTAGCATGGGTGGGATGTGAACAAGGGGAAACACATGGAAACTTAGTGCCCAAATGAGCCACAGGGACATTAGAAGGAATTTTTTCAGTGTCAAGAGTAGTTAACAGATGGAATGTATTAGGCAGTGATGTGGTGGAGGCTGACTCCATACACAGTTTCAAATGTAGATATGATAGAGCCCAGTAGGCTCAGGAATCTGTACACCAGTTGATTGACAGTCGAGAGGCAGGACCAAAGAGCCACAGCTCAACCCCTGCAAGCACAACTAGGTGAGTACACACACATGCTCACTCACTCACTCACTCTCATTCATTCATTCATTCATTCATACATATACACATTTACTCATATTTATATATACTGTACTAGTACATATATTTCTTTTTTCAGCAACAGACAGTGAAGAATATGATTCTGATGACGAAGTTCAATCAACATCTGCAAATAATTCCCTCACAACAAAATCCTTAGTTGAAAAAGGAAATGAATCTGAGAGTAGTGACAATGGAGAAGGAGCTGGTGAACCATGTGCTATCTGCCTTGGACGTATGAAAGGAGAAATTGGATCACCGGAAGGCTGTGAACATTCATTTTGCCTTGAATGTATTCTCGAGTGGTCAAGAGTAAGTTTGTATATAAAGATTTTGATAATTTCAATCTAAAATATAATAATAAATCTTCACTTTGTGTTGGTGAAAGAAATCCTATGATGATGTTTCTTTTCTAAACAGTCTGCTCTTACTCCACATTTGTGCACAGGACATCATTTGTTTCACAAACTTTTGACATATTCTGCTCTTAGGGTTAAATTTTACGTTATTCTCTTATGTATTGGGAATATAAAGATATCAGACTTCAATCTTTAATGCCTTACTTTAATGCTTTTGGATTTTCAGTGAAGATTTCTTTGCAAAGTGTTCTTTATCTTGCATAATCTCAGCTTATTAAATGTTTTAGGGTTGGAGCTCTTTAGCTCTTCTCTTAATTGTTTAAAATTAGTCATTATTCTTATTTTCTAGGAACTTTATTGTTAATATTTTATTTTCATTGTGACATAATGGAAAGTAGACGTCAGATCCAGTACACATACCTGTACTTGTTATTAAATACTCGCATGCATTAATACAAAAATGTCAATCTTGAAGTCATTTTTTATATTTAGTTATTTGATGCTTAAAATAATCCTTTAAATTTATACAGTATTTACAAATTCTTCAAATTTTATAAACAGACAAATAACAGCTGCCCTCAAGATCGGACACCATTTTTGTTGGTGTTGGTGCGCCAGCGCATTGGGGGGCGTGTTATCCGACGAGTTACCGTTAAGGAAGTAAAGCCTGATGACCTTCCACCAGAGGAACAGGAGGACCACACCTTCTGTGAGGTAAGTAGATATTTATAAATCTTTAAAACTGGCTCTGCTGTTCTTCATTGATAACGGGAAATAAAAATAAAACTCCATAATTTTTGTTTGATAAAATTTTCTCTTAACACTTTCGCGCTTTATATTAGAGATAACTCGTCACTGGTTTTTCTTACGATTCCGCATAACAGCCTACTTTTCTCGTCAATCGAAAAAATATTTCTATAAATTCCATTTTTTAACCGAAATGGATGGGGATACTTTTGTTTTGTAGAGAATTTATTTGCGAATTTTTTGGTACCAGAATGAATATTATATCACATAAACTTCTATGAGTAAAAAAAAAATACACAAAGTATGTTTGGGGGTGTGGCGAGCGTGTGGCAGTGGGTTCCCTTTAGCCGTTGATATATCCAACACGTGGGAAATATTTGTATGTGTTATGTATATGTCTGTGTAGGGAATTTTACTGCGATCACTGTCATACAAATTATAAAATGTTTCAACAAGTATAAACATGACAAACATCAAACGAACGAAAACAATGCGTTCGTTTCTGCCGCGAACGCATACTGAGCGACGTGGTTCTATATTTGGCGCTTCTCTTACACATGCTTTGTACAAATGTTATACAGTTCATCTTATAGAAAATTTTATTGCGAACACATTGGTATAAAAAAGAAATACGTACATAGAAAAGTAGGGTCAGGAAACGTATAAACTTTCCAAGCATGATTTCCCACCTGTGTTTTCGCCAGTGCGCTCGCGGCTAACTACTCTCCACTTCACACACTCTTGCGGGTGGGCAATTACCTATATTAAACATTCATATGCATATGTCCGTGTAGAGAATTTTATTGCGATTCCAATGATACCAAAATTAGCGATGTAGGACAACTGTAGGCTTCGCAACCATTAAGAGAGTGGAAACATTTTGTTGCTGTTTGGCGCTCTCGGCGAGTGATCTGCATAGTTTTTTATTTGGTGTTGATACTCCTTATGCTTGGGCGGCATTTTATAGGTATGCTCTTATAGACAATTTCATTGCGAACACAGTGATACCAAATTTAAATACGTGCGCCTTCAATTATTGTCAGGACAGTCAAAAGAGTGTACACTTTTTCGGTCTTACCGCGTAGGCGCGCGAAGTGCCGAAAGCATCTGGGGTATTGTTTTTTTTTGAGCGCCGAGAGCGCGAAAGTGTTAATTTTCCTTACGAGAAGACTTGAAGTGCTGTACAGACAGAAACTAGAAAGTTGTTGATTTTTTTTTTCCTTGTGAGAAGTGAAGATGAATTCATGACATCAACATGAATTTGCAGAGCAATGTGTTTTGTATGTGCATTTGTTTTGCTTATTTACATACACTTTCACTATCCAGTTTCACTTTCGTGGGGTGAGGAGGCATCCGCCTAGAAAATAAGAGGTGAGTAACATAAGATGTTACTGATAATAAATAATAAGAGCATTACAAATATTACTCATACTTTACATCATTAATGACACTGTAAAATATACAGTATAACTTCACATAAATAAGCAATCCCACAATCCAATAATCATCTATAGCAGCGGCACCACTTCATAAAACCAGGCGTACCGTTCTCTTTATGGATTGTTATCTACAATACATAACAGTGCATTTTCTCCTGTCTTCAATCTAGTCTTATTGCTTACCCTAGTGCATTTTCTCCTGTCTTCAATCTAGTCTTATTGCTTACCCTAGCCTATGTGTTGTCCACTCTCACTTCCTACTTCCTCACTCATGTTGTTCTCCCACTTTCCTCCCTCGAATTCACTCTTCACCTGTCTACCAAAATTAAAAGAACAATTTGTTCTTGTTGACAGAGAAAATGGCACCAGGGATCCCATCACAATGCTCATACTGTTCAAATTGCTTGTGCTGTCCTGCTTTGAGTAATGTTTCATACTCACTTCTCCCTTCATAGCAGAAGAGATAGCTGAAATAGAGGGAATACAGAGAACATATACAGCTCACATAGACACAATAAAGCCCCTAAACTATTGGGACCGTCTCAAAGTATACTCTAGAAAGGAGACGAGAGAAGTACCAAATAATATATACTGTGTATGGAAGATACTGGAGGGCCCGGTTCCTAATTTGCACAGTAAAATAACATGATGCTGGAGTGAACGATATGGAAGGAAATGTAGAATTGAACCAGTGAAGAGTAGAGGTGCCATTGACATAATCAGAGAACACTGTATGTACATAAGAGGTCCACGGTTGTTAAATATATCCCCCAGCATGTATATGAAATATTGCCGGAACAAAAGTGGAAATCTTCAAGAAAAACTAGACAGTTTTCTTCAAGAAGTGACAGACCAACCGGGCTGTAGTGGATATGTGGTCCTGCGGCCCACCCTTAGCAACAGCCTGTTGGACCAAGTTATCACAAGTCAAGCCTGGCCCCGAGCTGGGCTTGGGGAATAGGAGAATTCCTAGAACCTCATTTAGGTAGAATCAAGGTGGTGAGTTAAGAAAATAGAACAAATTATAGGCGAGTTTGGTCGTTGTAAGTTGAGAAAGTGTTAGACAGGGAATTTCTGGACACAAAAATTTAACTAACAAATGCTGTAATTAAATTTCAAAAAATTTCTAAGGGAAAATAGGTGTTATTGTTTTTAATAAAAAAATAAAAATAATTATTTCAGTGCTATGAAAAACTTGGAGATTATGAGGTTAATACGGTATATATTAAGTGCAAATTACTGTTGCCTTACTCTTGGTTTGTCATGTTGACAGTGGCAAAGTTATGCTTATTGGCACCTCCTCCCTCCCCAGCCAAAATAAGAAAAGAATCAAATATTTTGTTCCTATGATGCTACAGAAAAACATATGTAGGGTATGGGAAAATGACAAAGAAATTGTAGTTGTCTTACTTTGAGCCTGTGATACAAAAATGTGCTTCAGCTGTGGGTTAGACACTGGCCTGTTGCACCTGATCACCCTCCTCTCGCAATATCACCATGGACTTACTGTTTGTCACTTCATGTCGCTATATCGTTCACTGCACAATGCACATGGTCTAACAGGATGCTGAACTCTCATTACAAATAATGAAATGTTTACAAATATCTTCAAATAATCCATGAATGTCCTGTTAGAAGAGATACCAGGACATTTAGTCAGTGATGTGGCGAGATGGAAGCTGCTTACATGTTGTCCTCAAAGTGGTTCTCTGGATACCAAGGAAGTGGCAAATTTTTGTGTATGATGCCACTGTACCCAGAGATCTCTGATGATTGGAAGCACATCTATACACCAGCTGATTTGATCTCATAACCCATAAATCAAACTCATAAGTGCAATCCAGTGGTTCAGCATGCCACATTTCTGCATATTTTAATTTTGAATCTGTTTTCCTAACAATGCACATGCTTCTCAGATTGACCATTTCTGCTGCTTTAACTTTTGATTTTCACTTTCATATCACACCGATGTACAACCCTACATAAGTCTGCAGTACCTCTTCTTCATTCTGACCTCTAGCTGCTTCTATTCCTATCTTGCTTCTCTCCTTATTAAAGCTTTTATTGCGCTAGCTGTTTCTTATTAACCCTACTGTCAACCTCAACTGCAAAGATAGCTCTTTTTCATCAGTCACACATCCTAGGTACTTAAACTGATCAAACACTTCCAATCACGTTTGTTTCACAGACGTTGTTTCATTATTCTCCACCACATGCCTCAGTAAAATGTTTGATTATGTAGTCTCTTTAGCTCTCTTCCTTTCTGCTTGAATAAATGTATCAGCTGCATATTTCAAATTTGACATACTGCACTCAAATTACTAATAATTGGCCTCTTTATCTAGATTTAATTTCGCCTTCCATTTGTATGTGGCCTACCTCATATAGCCTACTTTTATCTATGTTATCTCCTATATTATTTCTTCATCTCAGTTTCTCTCTCTGTATTCAGCACTTTATTTATAACAGTCTGTGTTTGTTCTTGTATGTATCCTAAATATAAGAGCTTGTTCTGCCTTATTGTCATTGTTTCCATTTCATACACACTTTGGTATGTTGCACTGCTGTACAGCGAACTATAACATTTCCTGTCTTCTTATCCTTTCTACTTTCTTCAGTGCTGATACCCTTGTTTGTTTCTCCCTTTTACACCTTTCTGTTATTATGTCAACCATTAATCACTGATTTTTTAAGTACACACAACTATTTTCTCTAGTCGCAGTATTAGTCCCAATATTTTTTTTTTTTTTTTGTATACTGTGTAAATACAAACATCACAACAAGAATCTATAAAGTTGACTAGAAGGAATTTTTTAAAACACGAGATGTAAATTCGAGCTAAAAAACAAAGGTGCTGAAAAAAATCAATAAAAGTTGATGACCAAACCACACAATAGAAGATGGAGCAACAATAACGTTTTAGCTCATCCTGGACCATTATCAAGTAATTATCACATACGACTTGATAATGGTCCAGGATGGACCGGACTTCATTTCTCACGCTTCTGATGTGTGGTTTGGTCATCACTACTTCTGCCACATTATTGTGACTCATCGTCTGCATAAATGAAAGGTTTTTTTTTTCCTTCTTCTTTCTCAAACAGCTGCAAATGTTTGGAGTAATTTATGAGTGATGGATTTCAAAACCATCTGGAGCTTCAAAGTGTTATAGGGAAGGCAAGACACCGCGCACACACAGCATACAGTACTAACCTTGATGCCAATTTAATCAAAATAACACTATTAACCCCTCAAAATACTGCCATCAGTGTGTTGATAATATTTTGAAATGCAATTATCATGATGACATTTTTTGTTAATGTTTAAATACCAATGTTGCCCCAACCCGTTCTCGCAAATTCGTAAAGTCAATATTGACTTATTAAATAAGTGCATAGGTGACATACTAAACATAATAGATACCCTTAAAAAGCTTCATAAAAAACACCGACCTTACCTAACTTTGTTAGTATCTTAAGATAAGCATCTTATAGCTTCGTAATTACAATTGTTACTTAACCTATTATAGGTATAGGTTAAGTAATAATTGTAATTACGAAGCAATAAGATGCTTATCTTAAGATACTAACAAGGTTAGGTAAGGTCGGTGTTTTCTATGAAGCTTTTTAAGGGTATCTATTATGTTTAGTATATCACCTATGCACGTAGTTAATAAGTCAATTGACTTTACGAATTTGCGAGAACGGGTTGGTTGCCCATATGGTCTAGTTTAGTTAATTTATTATGCACCCCCCATACCCATCCTGTGAGCTGTAGTGAAAAGGGTTACAAGCATATGATGGACCCAGGGACAGAACCCCAAAATTCATTTAGCTAAGTAAGTTACAGTCTTGATAAGCTAGTTATAAAATTTATTGTACAGTATCTTATTACATCATCAACGGGTTCGAGGCCAATCACGGGTACATTCTCTAAGTTAAGCAACTAGCATAAGTGGAGAGCTAGTGTCATAATTGATGTTTACTTCCACTCCGCCCCCATCAAGTGGGCAGCAGTGGGTAAGTTAGTCACCCATATTTACTGCCTACAGTTAGCAAACTGGGAATATTTGGCTAAATAGTATCTCTCAGCAGTCATATGGGACCCAAAATTAATTTGGAGTCAAACATAGACTTTTCAGCTTTTATTTTCCCATCATCATAGCACTTACCTGGCCCAACATACATATCCTTAACTGATTGTGTTTGTTGATCTGTCCATGGTTGGAGGCCAGATGCTTGGGGGAATGGTCTTGGGTACAGGACAGACCTAGGCTGGTCAGGGTCAGCCTAAGTTAAAATCTTTTAGAGATATTAGCATTTACAGATGCATTTTTTCTTTTTCTGCTTCCAACCCCCCCCCCTCACCCCTTCTCCAACTATACTAAATCTAGTGTTCAGAATATGATGTTCTCCTAGGAGCCAGTGACTACTGTGTCATTTTGTTCAAAATCATAGTATATTTGAAGGAACTAGTCACAGTGAGAAACTGTGATTGGATTGAATTGTGGAAACTTGTAGATAAGAGCCTACCTACAGGAAGTTGGGTGAGAAAGAGAGGTTGGACAAGGCAGCAAATGCAATTATGCATTGGATGCAAATCCAGTGCCTGGGTATGTACATAATAGGCAAAGCGTCAACTGTGGTGAGATGGTATGAACACGCACAATGGACTTTTGAATGAAAAGTACAGTACTGTTATAGAATACATGGCCGCGTGTGAAAGTTTGTGCTGTAACTTTGGCATCAGATGAAAAATTTTGTATGCACAAGCAGAACTGCACGTACTTACTGTAAGGCAATCTGGAGATGAACAGTATGGTACAGTAATTTTAATTTGGTACAAATCCTGTCATATACCAGCTTTTTATGCTTTTTGTTTTTTATATTTATTTCAACTTTTTCATATTATTCTGAATGCATTCTGCTCTAGTTATATATTTTATTTTTACTTTCAGAGTTTTATAGAGTATAATTTTAAAAATTTAATAAGTATTGACGTTACATGGTCAAAATATAACAATATCATTATTTAGATTACTATCTTTCATTTTATTTTGTGCTTCATTTGCTCACAGTCACAGTCTGAGACCAGTCTGCTAGAGTCAAGCACAAATTAAACTGACCACTGGTTATTGTAGCAGCCCGTTCTCTCAAGTTGCCACACAGGACAAAATATAGGGCACTAAAACACATGAACCCAAGACATCCACCTTACCTTACCAACTCACACAGAAAACGGCTGTTTGTGAACTGCTACTTTTCATAACTGTACACTATATTTTGTCTGTTGCAGATAATGGCATACAAAATGCTGTGTATTCTTTGTGAGGATACATTGCTTGTAAACATCATACCCCATAGATAGGATACATTAACCGTTTGCTTAAGTTACACAAAATTGTTTAGTTATTCCTTATTTAATTGTTTACATTTTCTTAATTTAGTCTTGTCAAGAAGTACAAGAAAAAGCTTTCTTACAGTGGGGAAATGAATTCCTGAATTTGCCTGTTAGGTTTGCGGTCGGAGTGACCGTGAGGACCGGCTGCTGTTGTGTGATGGCTGTGATTTGGGTTATCACCTGGAGTGCCTTGACCCACCATTGACTCGTGTACCCATCGAAGAGTGGTTCTGTCCTGACTGCCAGGCTGTGAATAGCTCCTCGGCTGCCGCAGAGGTCTGTTTTATCATGTAGTAAGACTTTAGTTTTAAACAAATTATATAGATTTTTGTTATCATTATTATTATTATTTTTATTTGTATTCATCACTATGGTAAGATATATTTAAAAGGTTAGAAAGTTAAGTTCAGTATAAAAGAAGTTTGAATGGTTTGTATGCATGAACCAGATGCTTCGAGTTGGCTCCAAATTTACTCATACCATTGGTACAGTTGAGCTCAAAGGTGGTTTTTGTATAAACAGTGCAAATATGTATTCAATATTTGATACATAAGTAAATGAAAACATAAATAATTCTAAAGCTATTTGCTTTGAATAAAACAAAAATGCATATTCATTTTTTTATTATTACTTTACAATATGTTTAAAATTTATATATGCCTTATAAATTTTTAACAAAATAAAATATTGAATATAATATGGATCTGCTCTGTGGTATTTTGATAATTTATCGAGGCTGGAAAATTGTGCAAACTTTTTGGAAAACGCCTAGTTTCAATTAAACACCTAATTGATAAATAAAGTTTGCTGCACTCGATGTAATCCTCATGTCTATCCTTAAATTTATTGCCACTGAAACATTTAAAAAAAAAAAAGTTGAATGTAATGAAACACCTCTTTGTGGGTTGGCCTTGGTGGCTCCTTGTAGCTAGCTACACATCGATCCTTGAGAGTCCTTAATAGCTTATCAGAGATCTAAGGGCAAACCTTGCCCCCAGCCCCCCTCATCAGAGGTGCAGGGAGCAGGAGGCTCATGACCACTGTCGATACATCTCCAGAAAGGAACAAAGTAAAATAGACACCTATATTGTTCATAGAAAGTAAACAAACACTGCAGCAGATAACTTTGCAAACAAGCTACCCAGTAGTTATATCATACACCCCCACCCTAATAACAGCTGACCACCAGCAGGTGGCAGCACCATGGCAGCTGCTGGCTTCCCATGTCAACATTCATCTGTCTTAAGACCAAGAACAACCAACCAATGCACTTGGTAGGGAGGGGAGGGTCCAATGAGCAACTGAAGTCTCTTCCCCACCCTCCCATTTCTCAGTAAGGGGCATTTCTCCAGAACACTGAGGAAGTCATACCTGGCAAGATGGGAAAGGAATAAAATGTGGCTTGAAGTTTAGAAGTCTGGTAGGGAACCCAAACCTCTAACCCCCATTTTATCCCCTCATCTCCCTACCCTTTCTCTTCCTGCCATTTCATCCCCCTTCTCTATAAGTGCTAATATTTCTTAAATATTTAACTTAGGCTGACCCTGACCAGCCTATGTCTGTCCCACACCCCAAACAATTTACATGGCAAAGTTGGGCGAGGCTAGCCCAATCATCTGGCCTCCAAACTTAGACAGGCACAAACACACATACATACATACATACATACACATACACATACACATACACATACACATACACACACACACACACACACACACACACACACACACACACACACACACACACACACATATATATATATATATATATATATATATATATATATATATATATATATGATATGTCGTACCTAGTAGCCAGAACGCACTTCTCAGCCTACTATGCAAGGCACGATTTGCCTAATAAGCCAAGTTTTCATGAATTAATGTATTTTCTCTGTTTTTTTTCTTATGAAAAGAGAAAGCTACCCATTTCATTATGTATGAGGTCAATTATTTTTTATTGGAGTTAAAATTAACGTAGATATATGACCGAACCTAACCAACCCTACCTAACCTAACCTAACCTATCTTTATAGGTTAAGTTGGTTAGGTAGCCGAAAAAGGTAGGTTAGGTTAGATTAGGTAGTCGAAAAATAAATAATTCATGAAAACTTGGCTTATTAGGCAAATTGGGCCTTGCATAGTTGGCTGAGAAGTGCGTTCTGGCTACTAGGTACGACATATAATAATTAAATAAATAAATAAATAAATAAAATATATAAAATATATATATATATATATATATATATATACACACATTACAGTGGTACCTCGGAATGCGATTGTCCCTGTATGCGAGGTTTTCGGAAGGCGAGGTGTATTTACTCCAAAAATTTGTCTCGGAAGGCGATGGTTACTTCGGGAGGCGAGTTTGGATGCGAGTTTGTTGATACGCGTACAGCCGACCTAGCGCGTGGTGGTTCGGCGATCGTCGCCCCTCCGCCCCGCCGCCCCTCAGTTTATTATTGTCTCGCGCTCAGTGACTACCCCCACATCAATTCTTCTCGCGGATTTTCAGTGTTTTGTTGGATTTTTGGTGATTTGTCTATACAATTTGTTATTATATATCTCACCATGGGTCCCAAGAAAGCCAGTGGTAAGGATAAAGGCCAGAAAGCTCATGTGAGGATGACAATAGAGGAGAAACAAGAGATCATTCGGAAGCATGAGAACGGTACACGTGTTGTTGAACTTTGTAGGCAGTACAACAAAGCCACATCAACAATATGCACTATACTTAAGAAGAAAAATAAGATTATGGGTGCTAAAGTGGCAAAAGGAGTAAGAACATTAACGGCACAAAGACCACAAATACTTGAAGAAGTGGAAAAGTTGTTATTAATTTGGATACACGACAAGGAGTTGAGGGGTGATAGTGTTTCGGAGGCCATTATTTGTGAGAAAGCCAGGGTGTTGCACGAAGACCTTCTAAAGAATACCCCTGCAACGAGTGATGCAGATAAGAAAGAGTTTAAGGCAAGCAGGGGCTGGTTTGAAAAATTTAGAAAGAGAAGTGGTATCCATAGTGTTACAAGGCATGGGGTTATGTGATGTGATTATGGAAGGGGACTCCCCTTCCAAACAGTAACTCCTCTCCTCCTCCCCCCTCCTCACCATCTTCCATACGCCTACAGCACTCGACAGCAAGGTAAGTAATAACTGGAACACAGTTTTGTAGGTTTATTTAGATGAATTAGGTATAAAAATTTAGTTTGATGTGGGGTTTTTGGGGTAGTCAGGAACGGATTAATTCATTTCCCTTTATTTCTTATGGGGAAATTAACTTCGGAATGCGAGTTTTCGGAAGGCGAGGCGTCTCCAGGAACGGATTAAACTCTTATTCTGAGGTATGCCTGTATATGAACTTATGAACTAAAAACACCATACCCCAGAAGTGACTCGAACCCAGACAGCCTGGAGCACAATGCAGCTGGTTTACATGGTACCTTAACCACTCGATCAATCGTGACCGTACAAAAGAAGATGGTAGCCAAGGCTATTTTCCCCACTGTCCCGACGGTAAATGGTGATAATCTTGGGCATAGTCATTTCATCAAATCACCTCACTTTGTAGGGCCACATGCGCTACACAAAAGCAAACAAGCTTGAACTGTCCCCAAGCATATATGCGACTGAAAACTCCACATCCCAGAAGTGATTCGAACCTAGACAGCCAGGAGCACAATGCAACTGGTGTACATGGTACCTTAACCACCCGACCAACTGTGACCGTAAAAAAGATGATGGTAGCCGAGGCTATTTGCCCCACCGTCCCTACGGTGGGGGGGAAAATAAATAAATATATATATATATATTATATATATATTTTATTTATTTATTGGTAGCAGTCCTTTTTGTGAACATATGTTGTTGAATATGACCGAAAGGGTAAGATTAATGATTCTAACACGAATCTTCTCAATACTGGTATTTCTTACGTTTTTCTTCACTGTTGAGGGTAATTGAAAAATTAACTCTCCAAGGTTCATTTTCATATTTTATTTGTGATCTGATGCCTAGAAGCGTTTTGCAAGACATTTCTTACTTTTACAAAGACAATGGTCGAGTAATTACCTAAGTGTAATTACCTAAGTGTAGTTACAGGATGAGAGCTACGCTCGTGGTGTCCCGTCTTCCCAGCACTCTTTGTCATATAACGCTTTGAAACTACTGACGGTCTTGGCCTCCACCACCTTCTCACTTAACTTGTTCCAACCGTCTACCACTCTATTTGCGAAGGTGAATTTTCTTATATTTCTTCGGCATCTGTGTTTAGCTAGTTTAAATCTATGACCTCTTGTTCTTGAAATTCCAGGTCTCAGGAAGTCTTCCCTGTCGATTTTATCAATTCCTGTTACTATTTTGTATGTAGTGATCATATCACCTCTTTTTCTTCTGTCTTCTAGTTTTGGCATATTTAATGCTTCTAACCTCTCCTCGTAGCTCTTGCCCTTCAGTTCTGGGAGCCACTTAGTAGCATGTCTTTGCACCTTTTCCAGTTTGTTGATGTGCTTCTTAAGATATGGGCACCACACAACAGCTGCATATTCTAGCTTTGGCCTAACAAAAGTCATGAACAATTTCTTTAGTATATCGCCATCCATGTATTTAAATGCAATTCTGAAGTTAGAAAGCATAGCATAGGCTCCTTGCACAATATTCTTTATGTGGTCCTCAGGTGATAGTTTTCTATCTAGAACCACTCCTAGATCTCTTTCTTTATCAGAATTCTTTAAAGATTTCTTACATAATATATAGGTTGCGTGGGGTCTATGTTCTCCTATTACACACACATTCTATAACATGGCATTTATTCACATTAAATTCCATTTGCCAAGTGGTGCTCCATATACTTATTTTGTCCAGGTCATCTTGAAGGGCACGACAATCATCTAAGTTTCTTATCCTTCCTATTATCTTAGCATCATCAGCAAACATGTTCATATAATTCTGTATACCAATTGGTAGATCATTTATGTAGACAATAAACATCACTGGTGCAAGAACTGAACCCTGTGGTACTCCACTTGTGACATTTCTCCAGTCCGATACATTGCCTCTGATTACTGCCCTCATTTTTCTATCAGTCAGGAAATTTTCCATCCATGTTAGAAGCTTACCTCTCACTCCTCCAATATTTTCCAGTTTCCAGAACAACCTCTTATGTGGAACTGTGTCGAAAGCCTTTTTTAGGTCCAGATAGATGCAGTCAACCCAACCATCACTTTCTGTAAAATCTCTGGCTCGATCATAGAAACTGAGTAAATTCAATACACAGGATCTTCCAGATCGAAAACCATACTGTCAGTCTGGTATTATAATTTCTCTCCAGGTGTTCTACCCATTTAGTTTGTATCATTTTTTCCAGTATTTTGACTATTACACTAGTCAATGATACAGGTCTATAATTGAAGGGGTGTTTCCTGCTGCCACTTTTGTAGATTGGAACTATGTTAGCCTGTTTCCACACGTCTGCTATGACTCCTGTACACAGGGATGCCTGAAAGATCAGGTGAAGTGGAATGCTGAGCTCAGATGCACATTCTCTCAGAACCCATGGTGAAACGCCATCTGGGCCAGCTGCTTTGTTCTTACTGAGCTCCTTTAGCATATTTTCCACTTCATCTCTAGACACCTCTATATGCTCTATGTTGTTCTCTGGAATTCTTATAGTGTCTGGTTCTCTGAAGATTTCATTTTGTACAAACACACTTTGGAACTTTAATGTTTCACACATTTCATTTTCATTTTCTGTGAATGTTTCCCATTTTCAACCTCTGGATATTATCCTTCACCTGCAATTTGTTGTTTATGAATTTGTAAAATAGGCCCGGTTCTGTTTTACATTTATCCGCTATCCCTTTTTTAAAATTTCTTTCTGACTCTCTTCTTACTGCCGTATAGTTGTTTCTCGCATCTTTGTATCGCTGGTATGTTCGAGGGTTTGGCCTCTTCCTATACTGATTCCATTTATGTGTCTTTTGGTCTCTGGCCCTCTCACAATTTCTGTTGAACCAATCCTGTTTTCTATCCCAGCATCTCTGTTTTGGTATGAATGTTTGTGTGCCTTCATTGTATATTTTGGAAAATTGGGCATACATTTCATTTACTTCCCCGCCTAGCAACAAGTCTGACCAGTTACACTCATTAAAAAAATTTTGAAGTTCTCCATAGTGACCTCTCCTTAAATCGAGTTTATCATCTGTTTCAATGTCCCCATTTTATTCTAGATGATATCTTAAAGCATATTTAATGTCTAACAGGACGTGATCACTCTTTCCCAAGGGAGGAAGGTACTGGATGTCAAATATCTCTTCTTCTTTCTTGGTGAATACTAAATCCAGTACTGACGGTACATCTCCTTCCCTCATTCTTATGGGCTGCTTTGTGTGTTGATACAAGAATGTCTCCAGAATGAGGTTCACAAATCTGCATGTCCAAAAGTCCTCTGTTCTTGCTTCATAGGCCTCCCAGTCTATTGCTTTAAAGTTGAAGTCCCCCAGTATCAACAGTCGATTTATCTTTATCTGCTTGTGCAATAATATCTCTCATGACCATTATGAGGCCCTCTCGTTTGTCATCCAGTTCTTCCTTTGTCCATGCGTTGCTTGCTGGTGGGCTGTAGGCATTTACAATTATCAGCTTATCATCCTGATTCCAGACCTGCAATGCCATTATGTCAATATCTAGAGGGTTTTCAAATATTAACTCTCTTACCTTCAGGTGTTTTTTCACCAGTACAGCCACTCCTCCTCCCTTCCTAGTTTTCCTGTCACGTCTCCAAACTGAGTAACCTCTTGGGAATATGACTTCATTTATTATATTTCCTTCAAGTTTCATCTCTGATAATGCGACAATATCTGGGACCCAAAGCTGGATTATATCTTGCAACTCCAAAGTTTTTGACCTCACTCCATCTATGTTGGTATATACAATTTTCAGGAACATGTTCCCTTTCCTCTTTACTACCCCTTCCACTGCTGATTTTGTTGCTTTGTTTTTATGTACAAAGTGTGTGTGTATTTAATTTCGTAGCAGATGTGTGGAAACAGACTAACATAGTTTCAATCTATAAAAGTGGCAGCAGGGAAGACCCCTTCAATTATAGACCTGTATCATTGACTAGTGTACTAGTCAAAATACTGGAAAAAATAATAAAAATTAAATGGGTAGATCACCTGGAGAGAAATAATATAATATTAGACAGACAGTATGGTTTTCGATCTGGAAGATCCTGTGTATCGAATTTACTCAGTTTCTATGATAGAGCCACAGAGATGTTAAAGGAAAGAGATGGTTGGGTTGACTGCATCTATCTGGACCTAAAAAAGGCTTTCGACAGAGTTCCACATAAGAGGTTGTTCTGGAAACTGGAAAATATTGGAGGGGTAACAAGTGAGCTTCTAACATGAATGAAAAATGTTTTGACTGATAGAAAAATGAGGGCAGTAATCAGAGGCAATGTATCTGACTAGAGAAATGTCACAAGTGGAGTACCACAGGGTTCAGTTCTTGCACCAGTAATGTTCATTGTCTACATAAATGATCTACCAGATAGAATACAGAATTATTTGAACATGTTTGCTGATGATGCTAAGATAATAGGAAGGATAGAAACTTAGATGATTGTCATGCCCTTCAAGAAGACCTGGACAAAATAAGTATATGGAGCACTACTTGGCAAATGGAGTTTAATGTTAATAAATGCCATGTTATGGAATGTGGAATAGGTAAACATAGACCCCACACAACCTATAAATTATGTGAGAAATCCTTACAGAATTCTGATAAGAGATCTAGGGATGGTTCTAAATAGAAAACTATCACCTGAGGACCCCGTAAAGAAAGTTGTGCGAGGAGCCTATGCTACGCTTTCTAACTTCAGAATTGCTTTTAAATACATGGATGGCGAAATACTAAAGAAATTGTTCATGACTTTTGTTAGGCCAAAGCTCGAATATGCAGCAGTTGTGTGGTGCCCATATCTTAAGAAGTACATCAACAAACTGGAAAAGGTGCAAAGACATGCTACTAAGTGGCTCCCAGAACTGAAGGGCAAGAGCTACGAGGAGAGGTTAGAGGCATTAAATATGCCAAAACTAGAAGACAGAAGAAAAAGAGGTGATATGATCACTACGTACAAAATAGTAACAGGAATTGATAAAATCGATAGGGAAGATTTCCTGAGACCTGGAACTTCAAGAACAAGAGGTTATAGATTTAAACTAGCTAAACACAGATGCCGAAGAAATATAAGAAAATTCACTTTCGCAAACAGAGTGGTAGACGGTTGGAACAAGTTAGATGAGAAGGTGGTGGAGGCCAAGACCGTCAGTAGTTTCAAAGCGTTATATGACAAAAAGTGTTGGGAAGACGGGACACCACGAGCATAGCTCTCATCCTGTAACTACTCTTAGGTAATTACACACACACACACAGACACATACAGTATATGGTATTTAAAATATAATTATACAGCAATGTTTATTTAATTCTGAAAATTTATTCCAGGCTGAAATTGAGGACGGAGAACTTCATGACTTAATTGAAGATGGTGCTCCAAGCTCATCCCTCCCAGCCTTGCGTCCAAACCGAGCTGTTGAGAGACCAAGGCTCTTACCCCGTACCCGTGCCTCAGAAAGAGTTCGTGCTCGTATCACACGATCTCGACAGCAGAGGGCTATTATTACAGAAAATGAAATGCGAGAACAGGAAGCTCTGCTTGAGGCTATTGCAGTAAGTTTATAGTTGAATTTCTTGTTTTATGTTTGCAATACGATAATTATATATGATATGGCAGCTATAAAGAAAATGGAATGTATTACATAGTAAATACAGGTAAATATTACTTCGTACTGTTAAGAGATCTAATAATTTTCTTAGCAAAGTTTTGTTAGTCATTTCCCTGACCAGGGGCTCAGGGGTTCATACAGGACACTGCATGGACACACCAGGCTATCTTGTGTCCCACTGTGATAAAGAACTTTTCAAATGGATTTGCTGAATCATACAAAGAGTAAACCCATATCAATTTGCATTTTGTTTTTAAAGATAATTGGAATCAAAGTGCCCAAGTGGAATTATGGATTGCCAACAGGAAGGCCCTAGCATGGGGAGCTTGCACTGCTATATATATG